>NC_061513.1:249986644-250009979 GCF_022539505.1 Lolium rigidum | reverse complement strand
GCGCAGCCCGGTGCCTCTCCGATGCGCCGCTCCGACACCACTCCGATGGGTCGCCTTCGGATAGATTTTCCTTTTATTTATTTAGCTTCACTTGCACAGGCGGAGCGCCTTGGAGGCGAAAGTGGGCTAGGACTCCCCCCTTCCGAAAGTAGTGGACGTATGTTTCTAGCCATATATCCTCATCGATAGTCTTTTGTTTCATGTGCAATCAAGCAAAGCAATGAAAATAGGCCTGGGTTCTCTCGTCCAACATTTTTTTTGAATAGATAAGGCCTCGAAGGGCCTCGAGCTTCCATTACGGTGGTGGGCAAAGTTTTACAAAAAGGACACTGAAATAAAAAGAAATTACAATGAGGTACTTTACAAATCCAGTCTTCACCCTCAAGAAGATTGCAGAAAACGCAATCGGGTCCAAACACTCTGCCGGCGACGAGCAGCCTCCAACCACGGCCACCTCTACTCAGGCCGCGGACAAAACCATTTGGCCAAGAAGGGGCTTGAACGGACATGGCAAGGCTGAAGATATTCCTCACGCAGAGGAAGAAGACGCTCTGGCAGGCAAGGCTGCCGAGCGAGGCGGGGTCAGCCTCCTGACCAAGGATATCGACAGCGAGATGTGGCCGTCACTTGGGAACCTCCTAGGGGAGACGAAGATCCAGAAGCTCCCCGGAACAACGCTGAAGCACCACCGGCTCGAGGTGTTCCTCATCCTATTCCTCGCCACCATGGCAGGCCGAGAGGAGGAAAAGCACCATGAAGCCACCAGTGCGGCGTTGAGGTAGGCTTCTTCTTGATCTGCAGAGCACCAGCAAAGGCGCCTCCTTATCCTCGCCACCCCGGCTTGCCAGAAGGAGCCACACCTTGGTAGATGCAGAGCTCAAGAAGAGAGCGGAACTGCACTTATTGACTTCCCCGTCCAGGACGCTCTCACAAGTGACCTCCCACCGGAGGAGCTCACCGGAGAGCAATCCAGAGTTCCAGACACCACCTGACGCCGTGCGAGAGCGCCAGAGAAGTTGGAACCACCAGGTGATGAACTTGGAGTCGCCGATTGCTGCCATCCCCTCTTCCCTCGCCGCCATGGCAGGCCGAAGAAGGAGCAAGCAGCCACCTGCTGTTGTCGCACCTGGGCAAGGCCTTGTTCAAGGCATGGCCGGCAGATGTCCACCCTACCGCCGCCCCATGGACAGCAAGGGAAGAGAACACCCACCATCGCCGGATCTGGCCGAGAGATACCGACGAAGACCGCCCGGCATAACGCCACCTACTGGCACAAGGCCGAACGCTACAACTACTATGTACAGAAAGAACTCTGGTGCCGCTCCCCTGCCTCCATCGACCGCCCTCGCCGGCGAGTTTGGCTTCGGATTGGCCCGGTGAGGTCGAGAGCTCTCTCAGGTAGTGTAGCAAGAGATAGAAGGAATGATAAGAATGAGCCACCTTTTTTTCTCGTCCAACATTCACTTTCCCATATATGCGTATTGATGATGGGTCCTACTAGGTAGAGACCCATATCTTGGCCACATATCGATGCTGGTACTATTTTGTCTTGGCCTATGCACTGATTCAATGCTTTTCCTTGCTGGTCATCAGCGCATGGTTACTTACTCTCAAAAAATATCAGCACATGGTTATACTTTACTAATTACAAATAGGACACGATGTCTGTTGCTACTCCAAATCCTATGTGAATTCATTTTCTAAAAAATCCTATGTGAATCATGAAACCACTACAGACCATATGGGTGGATCTTGGCCATTTTTCCCTCTCTTACTTGCTACTTGCTAGGTTCATTTTTGCGTAAATAAAAAAAAGGAGCATTTCAAGCTAGAAAATCATCTCTTGTTGATATTAATAGAACTTGAAATTGCAGCAAAATTTGGGCGCATAGTTTTAAAAAATCAGAAAAGGTAGAATTTTGCCCCCTCTGTGCTTTTGGTCACGCTCCGCGAGTATTCACTTGCGTGTGGTACTCATGAATTTGTAAAAGTCGTGGCCATGTCTAGCGAATGAGTCATGTCACTAGTGGAAAACGGGGCAATAGGCCCGGTCCATTTGGGCCTTTAGACCCGGTTCCCGAACCGGGACCAACTAGGCGGGACTAAAGGGGGTACCCTTTAGTCCCGGTTCAAAGCTAAACCGGGCCTAAAGGCCTCAACACGTGGTGCGACCGGGAGCTCCCGCTGGAAGGGCTTTGGTCCCGGTTCGTGGTACGAACCGGGCCTATAGTTTCTCTGCCGCGGCAGAGAATTGCTATTTCTCTCGCCGCGGCACTGATTTGGGCTGTACTGGCGTTTCTGCCGCGGCGGAGAAACAGTCTGTTCCCTTGCCGCGGCAGAGTTTCAGCAATGCATATCTATATCATTCAAGAAACCACAAAAAATCGTCATGAATATATATAGACATCGTCAACAGTAGACGACATAGTCAACACAGTACACGTAATGCATGCATATTTACAATACAACTTTTCCTGAACGAATATCCTCCGCCGTCACGATCTTCCGATAGTGCTCTCCACCTGGGGTAAGGACCTCGGTAATAAAGAATCCCGCGATTTCCTCTTGAATTGCTTTTATTTGATCCGCTGTTATGAGAGTGTCCCGCAGGCGTGTCATCTATATTTAAAAAAGGAGATCAATATATGAATGGAACTCAATACAATAGATGGTACTAATTAAGATTAATTGTGAAAATTTGTTATCGTACACGAGTGTGGTGTATTTGGGGATCCCCACCCTTGGGACAGGCCATGTCACGCATGAAGGTGCAGACGTAGTATCCACATAAGTTATTCCCTTGTTCCTGCCTCATACACTTTACGAAAAAATAGTTCGATCAAACTAATAATCAAGCATCGTATTGAAAGTAAATATCATATATAAAGTTTCACGGACATAGCTATATATATAGTACTACTTACAGGGTAATCTCTAAATGTAAGCTCCGGTTTCCACCATTCACCCGGAACAGTATTGATGAACCGTTTCCAAGCCCTGCCCGGCAAAAAATAATGAGTAAATGAGTAAATTGATTAGTTGATGATATCTTCGAATTAGAGCAGATGAAGATGCCAATACGAAATTGATTGAAACTACCTCTGGAGGATGGCAGCCATGTCCGCCCATTCCGCATATTCTGTACGTTTCGAGTCCATGACGTTTACGACTCCAAGGTGAAGATCAATGATTAGGAGAATAAAATGGAAACTGCACAAGCATAGCTCAATGATTACGAGAATAAAGTGGAAGATGCACAAGCATAATGTATGTTATATATAACACTCACTTGAAGTTGTAGGGAAAGAATATATCCTCTTTGTCTGCTTGCTTCTCTAAAAACATTACGATGTTGTCCTCTGTGTCCTTGGCGAAGTCTCGAACCGTAACTTCATGAGCTGTGTTTGGGTCTATGAACCCCAGCGGTAGGAGCTTGCCTCTTTTGTATTCCAGCTTCTTCATTCTGCATAATTAAATGTATAGCGTACACAAAGAATATAATGAGGATAATTGTTAGTGCAAATGAATGAGCTACAAACTTAATTACACAAATAAATCACTTACGAGCGGTAGCAACCGATGACAGCTTTGTCGAGGGCGTCTTGATTGAATAAGCGAAACAGTTCGCATAACTCAAGGTTTATCTCGTCTTCCCCCGGAAGTAATGCTCATCTCTAAGATACACCGTGAGGTAGGTTTCACATCTTCGACGGGCTTTCAGGTACCAGTCATGCAACCTTCGCATCTGAGTCCCTAGACGCGCGAGCTCGCCAGGTTTGACGAGATCTTTTCCGTATCTATACGTGTTTACCACTTGAGCCGTTGGATAGTAATCTTCGTACTCAACTGATGCTCCCTGAGCTCTAGCCGCCCGTTCGATCATCGATGCCGTCTCTGGATCATGATATGGCTCCACGATGAAGTGGGGTACGGCCTGAATGTCCTGCTGTCCAAGCTGGGCGACTTTTTTTGCTTCTTTGCTCGCTCTAGAGGACTGTCCAAGAGAGCGGTCATAATCAGCTCTCAGCTCAGGTCTCTTCATTCTCGTCTCGGCAAAGTGCTTCACTGTCTGCGGTCGAATAAACACCTTCTTCGGCGCAAGAAACGCCTTTTGCTCTTCAGTCTGCTCATGTGGTAACAACTCTGGAGTCTGTGCCCTCATTGGAGTTGATGATCTCTTCGGAGCTGTAGGAGGTGCCGCGGACAGCTTCCTCTTTTGCTTAAGTGGAGGCGGCGGAGTCTCCTGACGAGGAGGAGGAGGAGGCGGCGGAGTATTTTCACGCGGAGCAGACTGGTCATGGATAGGGGAATCATCATCGCGCACGGGAGAATCATCACGCGGAGGAGACTCGGGTGGCGGAGGAGGCGGAGGTGGCATGCTTGTTGGCTTCTCACCTGGAAACACAATGTTCTCCTTCCGCCATTGCACGGTGGTTCTACGGGCTTCTCCCAGTTCTTTGATTTCCCCATCTTCACCTGCAGGGTGCTCAAGCACCAACCCCTCATAAGCGCTCATCACTTCATCCACCATCACAACAGCCAAAGTCGTCTTGGACCGAACGGCAATGGTAAGACCTTGTAGGTAAGAGGATGCCGACCGCCGCCTTGAAGGATAGGTTGAAAACTTTAACATGCAGCTCACAAGGACGGCTCTCGGTGAGATCATCCACGGGGGTAGCGAGGAGGCTCGACCACCTGGTCATCATCATCATCATTATCCACCTGCTGAGAGGAAGCCACGCTCGCTTTTCCGGTGTGGTTGAGATTGCAGCGGGGCGATGGCATTGAGCAGTGCGGGATCTACAGCCTGCCCCGAGCCATCCGAGATGTAAGTACTTGGGTTACCATGCTTAATTGGGCTTGCATGGTGCTCATACCCTCCTCTAAGTTAGCCGGGCGGTCTGTTTCCCTTGCCTTCCTCCTCTCATGGCTTTTATCGGGAAATCTCTTCCTTTCCGCAGGAAAGCCATACTTCCACGGAACGGAGCCTGCTGTGCCTCGTGTTCGTCCGCCGTGTTCTTTGTTCCCAAGGGCGCGTGTCAGCTCATCGTTCTCTCTTTCGGGCTGGAACAACCCCGCCTCCACGTCCCTATGTGCTTTTTCCAGGGCATCAATGGGAACCTTCGTATGAGCTTTCTTATAGATGCACTTCCTCGTTTCTGGATCCAACGTTCCCCCAATCCCGTAGAACCACTCCTTGCACCGTTCGATCCAACCGTGTGTCCCTAATCTGATCCCTTTACTGGTCGGTTCCGCCTCAGCTGCCCGCCACTTAGGACGGTTAGCCCCGTATCCACCTGGACCCGGAATTTGGTGATATAGCTTCAACGCAGCATTTGCCTTATTTATTTCCGACCTTCTCTTAAATTCTTCCGACTCCGTGCTGTACTTCACGAATTCTTCCCGGTGAGTTTTTACCTTCTCATTGTCCGGAGTCTTCTTTATCTTGATAAGGCGGCGCAATCTTTTCTTGTGGCTCTTGAATAGTTCGGCCATCTTCTTCTTGCCAAACTCGCGGAGGGCCTCGCTCCATCTTGGCCTTTTCAGCGTCACCCCCTCTTCGGGTACTATGTTGAAATGTGACATGAGCTTGTCCATAATGCTGTTTTTGGCTACATCATCGATATAAAGACCTTGACCTTCTTCCTCTGCAGACGAGCACTAGTCCCTTCGGCTTGTGCCATTCTCGAACGGTGATCGGGACGTGGTCCCTAACAAGCACTCCGCATTGAGCTATAAATGCCTTTGCACCTTTCTCGGAGCAATCGGTTTACCATCATTTTCGATGTGGGTGATGTCGTGCCTAACACCGTCATCCAACTTTTTGGCCGGGCCTCGCTTCCTCGACTTTACGTGAACAAGTGCTCGATCCGGAGGGCTAAAAAGAAATAATTCATAGTCGGTACAATTTAATTAGTTAATGCATCTAGTCGATCAACAGCGGCTTAATTAGTTTATATACCTCGGTGATAACTACAGTTCGGGAGCCATTATGATGATCTTGTTCCTCACCGGCGCCACTAGGATCTTCTTCCTCAATATTCTCCGCTCCCTCACCGGAGTCATTCAAATAAGTTGCGGTGACATCGTCACCGCCATCATCTGGAATAACGTCGTCGTCGCGATCATCCCGAGTCCCGTTTGCTATGAGTTCCTCCATGAAATTTTCTTGAATTTCATCTCTCTCCATGCTTTCTACAACGACCTGCAAGCTATACATAGGAACCATCATATGATCAAATTAAGGATAATGCAGAAAACTGAAAAAATGGAGTTACTAACTAACACTAACACTAACTAACTAATTTTTCACTAACACTAACTCTAACACTAACTTTTTCACTAACACTAACACTAACTTTTTCACTAACACTAACACTAACAAACTAACTAATTTTCTAACACTAACACTAACACTAATTAACAAACTAACACTAACAAACTAACTAATTTTCTATCTAACACTAACTTTTTCACTAACACTAACACTAACAAACTAACTAATTTTTTATCTAACACTAACACTAATTTTTTATCTAACTAATCTAACATATATTAATCTAACATATATTAATCTAACTAATCAAACTAACTATTTTTGTACTAAACTAATTAATCTAACATATATAAAAACAAAAATCTAAAAATCTTAAAACTTAAAAAAAAAATGGTGGCCGGCGGCTCACCTTGGCGCCGCGGCGGAGTGAGGCGCGCGGCGGGCGGCACGGCGGACGGCGGCGGGCCGGCGGCGGTCGGGCGGACGGCGGCGGACGGCGGCGGGCGGACGGCGCGCGGCGGGCGGACGACGGCGCGCGGCGGGCGGACGGCGCGCGGGACAGCAGCCGCGGGCGCGCGGGCGTGGCGGTGGGCGGCGGCGCGGTGGGCGGACGGCGGACGGCGCGCGCGGACGGCGGCGGGCGACGGCGAGCGGTGGGCGGCGGCGCGGTGGGCGGCAGTCGCGGGCGGGGCAGCCTGGCGGCGTCGTTCCCGTCGTCTCCGCGCGATTGATTTCCGCGCGGAGACGAAGTGCCAGTTATATACCCCCCCCCCCTTTGGACCCGGTGCGTGTTACAAACCGGGTCCAAAGGCCCCCCTTTGGACCCGGTTTGTAATACAAACCGGGACCAAAGGCCATTTTTGCTGCGTTTTCGCTGCGCGCGCAAAAATAGCCTTTAGTCCCGGTTTGTAATACAAACCGGGTCCAAAGGCCAAATTTTTTAAAAATTTTCATTCCCGCCTTATTTCAAATGAAAAAAAGCCACCGCACTGCCCACCACCGCCACCGCCACACGTGTCCCTTCCCCGTGCCCCGCCGTCACCGCCATGTACGGGCCACCGCCGTGTACTGCCCACCACCGCCACCGCCGTGTACTGGCCACCGTCGGCACCGCCGTGTACTGCCCACCACCGCCACCGCCACACGTGTCCCTTCCCGTGCCACGTGTCGCCGCCGCTTCCACGTGCCTCGCCCCGCCGCCACCGCCGTGCGACGTGCAGATCCCGCTTCCACGTGCCACGCCCCGCCGCTTCCCCGCGCCACCTGTCGCCGCCGCTTCCACGTGCCACGCCCCGCCGCTTCCCCGCGCCACCTGTCGCCAAACTTGCCGCGTCGCAGTTTCTCGAAGATGTTGTTGGTGCACATGCCCTACGGCATCTTCGGAAACTGCGCCTCGGAATTTTTCCCCTGCAAACCCGTGAACGACTACATCTCCTCTATATATATGGTACAAAAAGCCAACCACATCTCCACTTTTCATATCTTACATACAGTTAAATGATTACACAAAAATAAATGGGAAATTGATTGCCATGTTGAGATACTCATTTGTGCCATGGAGCATCTTCATCATTTAATCTTCTTCGGCCTTAACCATGGAGCATCTTCATCATTTAACTTGATGCTTGGATCAATGTTCACTCGAAGGGTGGAATTTCATCAAACTTATTATAATCTTCCGACATGTCTGTCTTGTCCTCCACTCCCACGATGTTTCTTTTTCCGGAAAGAACTATGTGGCGCTTTGGCTCATCGTTTGATGTATTTGTTTCCTTATGTTTCCTTTTTCTTGGTTTGCTAGACATATCCTTCACATAGAAAACCTGGGCCACATCCTTGGCTAGGACGAATGGTTCGTCTCTATACCCAAGATTGTTGAGATCCGAGTGTTGTCATTCCATACAACTTGTCTACCCGAACCCCGCCTCCTGTTTTGTTGACCCATTTGCACCTAAACAAAGGGACCTTAAAAGAAGGTCCATACTCAAGTTCCCGAGATATCCTCTATGTAACCATAATATGTGTCATTTGGGCCTTCATTCATTATTGCATCAAAGCGGACACCACTTGTTTTGGTTGGTGCTCTTTTTATCTTGGGCGATCGTGTAAAATGTATTCCCATTTATCTCGTACCCTTGGAAAGTCACTACGAGTCGAAGATGGTGTCCGGGCAGCAAGTACAGCTGATCTTCAATATCTTCGTTATTCAGGAGATGTTTTTGCAACCAACCGCCGAAAGTCGACATGTGTTCACGTCTAATCCAATCGTTCGACCGCCCGGGTTCGGGAGCGTAGAAAGTTCTTGTGGTCACCGATATACGGAGCCACCATGGTGGAACTTTGTAGAAGCTGTGTAGTGTGTTTGAGTCAAAGAAATCCCGTCCCTACATATCATTGATTTCCTTCCTAGCGTGCCTTTTCCACTTAGTCTCCCTTCATGCCGCGATTCAGGAACACCAATCGGCTTAAGGTCGGGAATAAAGTCAACACAGAATTCAATGACCTCCTCTCGTTCCATAGCCCTTGGAGATGCTTCCTTCGGCCTAGCACGGTTATGAACATATTTCTTCAAGACTCCCATGAACCTCTCGAAGGGGAACATATTGTGTAGAAACACAGGACCGAGAATGGAAATCTCATCGACCAGGTGAACGAGGAGATGTGTCATAATATTGAAGAAGGATGGTGGGAACACCAGCTCAAAACTAACGAGACATTGGACCACATCATTCCGCAACCTCGGTAGAATTTCTGGGTTTATTACCTTTTGAGAAATTGCATTGAGGAATGCACATAGCTTCACAATGGGCGATCGAACATTTTCCGGTAGAAGCCCCCTCAATGCAATCGGAAGCAACTGTGTCATTATCACGTGACGAGTCATGAGACTTCAGGTTCGGAATGTTTTCTTCTCCATATTTATTATTCCCTTTATATTGGAGGAGAAGCCGGACGGGACCTTGATACTGCTAAGACATTCAAAAAATATCTCCTTCTCTGCTTTTGTAAGAGCGTAGCTGGATAAATGACGTCCTTTAACTCTCTCATGCAGATTTTTGGGGTCTTTCCAACATTGCTGGTCCTCCCGTGCTTCTGGTGTATCTTTTGTCTTCCCGTACACGCCCAGAAAGCCTAGCAGGTTCACGCAAAGATTCTTCGTCACGTGCATCACATCGATTGAAGAGCGGACTTCTAAGACTTTCCAATATTCTAGCTCCCAAAAAATAGATTTCTTCTTCCACATGGGCGCGTGTCCGGCAGCGTCATTCGGAACGGACCGTCCGCCAGGACCCTTTCCAAATATTACATCTAGATCCTTGACCATACCAAATATATCAACACCATCACGATGGGGAGGCTTCCTCCGGTGATCAGCCTCACCGTCGTAATGCTTTCCTTTCTTTCTTACGGGATGGGTAATCCTAAGAAATCGACGATGCCCAGTGTACACGACCTTCCGACCTTTTTCCAAATAATCACCTTCGAGCTCATGTAAACAGTGTGTGCATGCATTGTATCCCTTGTTTGACTGTCCTGAAATGTTACCAAGAGCAGGCCGGTCATTGATGGTTACGAAAAGCATCGCTCTTAGGTCAAATTCCTCCTCGCTTGTGCTCGTCCCACACACGTACACCTGCTAGGGACCACAGCTGTAGAAGTTCTTCGACTAATGGCTTCAGGTACACATCAATGTCGTTCCCGGGTTGCTTCGGGCCTTGTATGAGCACCGGCATCATAATGAACTTCCGCTTCATGCACAACCAAGGAGGAAGGTTATATATACAAAGAGTCACGAGGCCAGGTGCTATGGCTGCAGCTCTGCTCTCCAAAAGGATTCATGCCATCTCGTACTTAGACCAAACCTTAAGTTCCTTGCATCCTGTGCAAAGTTTGGGAACTCTCTATCGATTTTTCTCCATTGGGATCCATCGGCAGGGTGCCTCAACATCACGTCTTTCTTACGGTCTTCTTTGTGCCATCGCAACAACCTAGCGTGCTCTTTATTCCTGAACAAGCGTTTCAGCCGTGGTATTATAGGAGCATACCACATAACCTTGGCAGGAACCCTCTTCTTGGGGCGCTCGCCCTCAACATCACCAGGGTCATCTCGTCCGATCTTATACCGCAATGCGGTGCACACCGGACATGCATCCAAATTCTCGTACTCACCGCGGTAGAGGATGCGGTCATTAATGCATGCATGTATCTTTTGCACATCTAATCCTAGAGGGCGAGACAATCTTCTTCGCTTCGTACGTATCGGCGGGCAATTCGTTACCCCTTGGAAGCTTCCTCTTAATTATTGTCAAGCAACTTTCCAAATCCTGAGTCGGTGACACCGTTCTCCGCCTTCCATTGCAACAATTCCAGGTGTCTTGCCTAGCTTTTTATGGCCATCTTCGCAAGTTGGGTATAACAATTTGTTGTGATCTTCTATCATCTTGTCGAAGGCCAACCTTTCCTTTTCGGTTTCACATTCTCTCCTTGCATCGGCAATGGCCCGGCCAAGATCATCATCGGCGGGCTCATCTCGGTGCCTCTTGATCTTCTACTTCATTGTCTTCATTGCCTTCTCGCGGTATCATCGTATTCAGGGAAATTGGGATAACCGTCATCATCCTCTTCCTCTTCTTCATTGTCTTCCATCATAACCCCTCTTTCTCCGTGCTTGGTCCAACAATAGTAGCTCGGGCATGAAACCGGATCGCAGAAGGTGGGCTGTGAATGAGACTCGAGCGAGCGTAATTTACGGTATTCTTGCAGTCCACACATGGACAATACATGAAGCCACCATGTTTGTTTGCCTCCGCCACGGCCATAAAATTATCCAGGCCCGCGAGTGAACTCGTCAAACCGTCGGTCAATGTACATCCATTGCCGATTCATCCGCATGATATAATTAAGCTGGTCAAAACCATTACGTAACATCACGATGTATATATACACATGCATTTTATCAATTGCGGATGAAAAGGATAAAGTTGTTAACCTCGATGAAGAAGAAAAAAGCAAGTTAAGTGTGGCTTGATTTGTGTAAACTCAAGTGGCAAACCCTCTTAAGCATTTCATCAAACACCTCTTATGCATGTGAAGAAGAGAGGAGAGCAATACACCCTCTTGTGAAGATAGTGAAAAAATGGCTAAGTGTGGCTCACACTTGGGCAAGGAGCAAGGTATATAGCCGGAGGGGGCCTTTGGACCCGGTTTGTCATACAAGCCGGGACTAAAGGGTTCCCGGGCCGACACGGCTCGCCGCGCCTGCTGGGTGGACCCTTTGGTCCCGGTTTGTGTGACAAACCGGGTCCAAAGGCCGCTACGAGACAGGCGCCAGCGGGTGGGGTCGTCCTGGGCAGAACGAACCGGGTCCGATGGAGGCATTGGGCCGGTTTGGTTCAGCAGTGGGTCATTTGCTTGGGTCCAAAGGCCTCTTCTCCACTAGTGTGTACAGTTGAGCCAGTTCATGTCTGCACACAAGTCAAGCAATTCTTTGCCACGGTATGTAAATATGTGATCCGGTTTGGATTTATGTGACGCGAAACACGATCTGTGTGGGCCCTAATTACTGGGATGTTAATTTGACAATTTGCGAATCCTCTGGAAGGGGTCATGTTCACTTTCATGTTTCAACTCGTTGTCCAACATGAATTCTGGTGCTCTGTTGACATTATTTCCAGCGAGAAATTAAGATATATATATATTCTATACAAGATGCACATCGTCGAGGTACTCTATAACAGCATTTGCCATTTCCGTCAGCGTCAGCGCCGGTGAACACGTGCCCAAATACCAAACCGACCATCCATATATAGTAGCCGAGCAGCGACACCTCACCTTATAATTTAGCTGCATTTGGCGTGCGGTACTCATGAACTTGTCAAGTCCACATCCTGTCTACAGGGTAGACTGTCCTTATGTGAGATTATCATTTTGGAGTCAAACGGCGCCCGAGTTCTACACTTCTACAGTAGTAATTCGCATGAACTACATAAACAGAAAGAGAGCCCGCCTGCATTTGCACATGCTTTCTACACAACACAGCCATGGATGCCTCGTCACTCTTTGCTGTGCGGCACTCGCCGCTCTTCCTCCTCCTCCTCGCTCTGCTGGTGCCACTCTTCTCCGTCCTCATCCTCTTCTCCTCAAAGAAGAAGAAGAAGCTTCTTACACCCAGCAGCAATGGCGGCCAGAGGCTTCCTCCGTCCCCGCCGGGTCTTCCCATCCTCGGCCACCTCCATCTTCTCGGGTCCCTGCCGCACCGGAACCTCCGGTCGCTGGCCGAGGCGCACGGCCCGGTCATGCTGCTGCGCCTCGGCCGCGTGCCCACCGTCGTGGCATCCTCCGCCGCCGCGGCGCAGGAGGCCATGAAGACCCGCGACCTCGCCTACGCGAGCCGCGCCCACATGCTCATGGCCGACAAGCTCCTCTACGGCCGGGACATGGTGCTGGCGCCCTACGGCGAGTACTGGCGCCAGGCGCGGCGCGTGTGCGTGGTGCACCTCCTCAACCCGCGCCGCATCCGCTCCTTCCGCCGCGTCCGGGAGCAGGAGGTCGCCGCCCTGCTCGGCCTCGTCCGCCGCTCGCCGCCGGGCGGCGCCGTGAACCTCAGCGACGTCATCACCTCCTACTCCAACGCCGTCATCAGGCGGGCCGCGTTCGGCGACGGGGAATACGGGCTCGACGGCGACGAAGGCGGAGAGAAGCTCAGGAAGGTGCTCGACGACTTCGAGCACCTGCTGGGGACGGCCACGGTGGGGGAGTTCGTGCCGTGGCTGGCATGGCTCGACACGTTGGCGGGGGTGAATGCCAAGGCGACGCGCACGTTCCAGGCGCTGGACGGGTTGCTCGACCGGGTCATCGCGGTGCACCGCCAGCGGCGCCTCGCTGGTGGACGGCCGGTGGGCGACGACGGCGAGGACGATCGGCGGGACTTTGTGGACGTGCTGCTGGACGTGAACGAGTCGGGAGAAGAGGCCGGCGGAGTCCACTTTGACGAGATCCGCATCAAGGCCATTATGCTGGTAAGTACGTACGTACTCCTCCTATGTTTGGTCCCGCATGACACTACAACGATCAGCTCGATCATGTTATGTAGGCAACAGCAGAGAGAACCCAGGTGCATGTTGGAACTAATCTTGTTAGACTAGTTGCAATATATAGTATCATATACAAGTATCACTACATGTTACTATCTACACAATGCATTGTATCATATACTAGTATTATAGTCTTCTTGTATTAATTGATTTGTAGAATCTCAATGCAAAAGATTTACTTGACATTAAATTTTTCTAGTAGTATGTGTTATAATACTGTATCTATCTATGATACTAGTATCCTCTCTCTCATCTTTAATTGCACTACAACATCAGCATTTTGCATGCATGAAATTTGTGTGACTATATTTAGATGCACGCATTTTGGTGACTATATTTAGATACACGCATTTTTTGGTGACTATATTTAGATGACTATATTTAGATGCACGCATTTTTTCTAAACAATTTGAGTGATCATACATAAAAAAAGGGACTTCATATAAAAAAGGTATATTTGTTTTAGTGAACACTCCGTAAAACCGTCTTCGAACCGAAAAGAAGAATTAGATATAAAAAATATAGACTAACTTTTAAGGTTCAACGTGAATAAGATTGCTTGTATTACGAAGATTTATCATGAACCTTATTATATACAAGATATCATTGAGTTATTTGTTATTCTTACACGAAGAATTAGTGGCTTTAAACATTTCTTGATATTTAAAAAGCACACATGTTTTCTCCGGCGACATTATCAGCTCAATGAATTGACTTTGCTTTTACCGGTGACGACGATAACAATTAAACTATATTTTCCAACGATAAAGGTAATCGAGATAGAGTTGCACATCGAACGAGAGATATTCAAAAGTCCTAATCGATAGAATTATAGAAGATATTTTTTTAAAGAGTAAACCTTTGCCACTCAGATGACAATTTGGTATGTCTGTAGGTTCTAATTATAATAAAATATAATATGTTTATATTTTGTAAGTGATTATGTTATAATCTTATATACATTAATGTCTCATTACCATTTCTGGTTTTTGCATTATTTTCTAAAAATTTAGTCTCCCTACCACTGATCATTTATGTCCTTCACCACTGAACTAGCTAGTGGTTAGGTTGTTACTGTCAGGCTAGCTTCATGCGTGTGGTGTTTAGCCTGGTCAGTGTGGCCTTCGAGAACTAGTCATGCAAGTGACTAGTCCAACTCGTGAGAATAGGGCTAGGGGTTAGTGGGTTAGTGCATGGTGTTAGTGGGTCGGTGTGGGCTCAGGTGTCATCCTGTGTTGCCTATTTAAGCTGACGAAAGGAATGAGAAAATGTGGCCTGTGGGCAGAGAAACCATGTAGCATTCGTGTTGGTGCCAATGAAGTCTCACGGCAAAGCCTTGTGTCTTCCTTGGTGTGTGAGTGTGTTTTTTTCCTGGGTTCTTTCTAAGAGCGTGTGTGTTCATGTGAGAGTGTTGAGAGGTCAGAGCTACAGGAAGCGCTGACTCTGATCATCTTCACTTGTCCCCACCAATGCTTATCCAATACGATATCCTTTATCCGACACCCTATTTGGTTGATGAGCAAGTGAGCAACGTCTTGTAGTGCGTTACTCGCCGCTCTCAAAGTTCTATATGGTGGTAGTGCCTTTCTTGGATACGGACTCTTCATGTAGTCTCCACGTATTTTTGTGTATGCGGCATCTTTTGTCTTCAAGGATGCAGAAGTGAAATACATTAGATGGTACCAAGGTTTTGGCTCCCGAATGGAAAAAAATCTCGAGGGTGGTCGGGATATCCGGTTACCGTCCGAGAACCAGATTTCCCGAGCGGTAACCAAACCCTTGGATGGTACTGGCCTTATTTAATTATTTTTCACTCTTTTCCTGCTGCTTACACATAGGATATATATACTATATGACCTTTGCTTTGAAATGTAAATCTTTTTAGAAAATTTAGCTTTGTAAAAATGATTACATTTTGGAACGGAGATAGCAAGCGTGACCTAACTTCTGCCCACAATTACGCAGGATATGTTCGCCGCTGCCACTGACACGACATACACGGTTTTGGAATGGGCCATGGCGGAGCTCATCAACCACCCGTCCGAAATGCATAAGCTTCAGGACGAGATCCGCGCCGCCGTCAACGGCGCCAACCACGTCAACGAGGACCACCTCGAGCAGCTTTGTTACCTCAGGGCCGTGATCAAGGAGAGCCTCCGACTGCACGCGCCGCTGCCGCTCCTCCTACCTCGGGAGACGCTGGAGGACACGGAGCTGCTAGGCTACCGCGTTTCGGCGAGGACGCGCGTGGTGATCAACGTCTGGGCCATCGGCCGCGACCCCGCGACGTGGGAGCGCGCCGACGAGTTCATCCCAGAGCGGTTCATGGATGACCCGGCGGAGTACGGGGTGGTGCAGGATTTCAGCTTCGTGCCGTTCGGCGCTGGGAGGAGGGGGTGCCCAGGGGCTGGGTTCGCCGCGCCGTCGATGGAGCTCGCTCTGGCGAGCCTGCTGTACCATTTCGACTGGGAGCTGCCGAACGGGACGTCCAAGGTGGACATGCGCGAGCAGTTTGGGATCTCGGTGCGACTCAAGGCGTCGCTGCATCTGGTTGCTAAGCCGTGGTCTCCTTGAGGGCCGCGCGTGCCTTGCTTGAAGATCTACTAGACCTTCGATGGCTGATGGATGTGATGTACAGTGGTTTACCACCTTATACCGATGTAAGTGCATATACGTAAGATACAACGTGAGTTGCATTCGCACGTAAAGTTACGTCAACAAAAACAATTACACTATTACAATGTATAAAATAAATAAGCTTCATGTGACCAGCAGGAGCCGGAGACTCTTGTGCACGACCTTGATTAAATGGTGCACCCCCAGCAGAGGTGTGAGTTGAGACCGCCGTGACGTTTGGAGGAGCGGAGCCCAATGGGCCAAACCTGATGCATGGGCATGAGGGTACACAAATAATTTTAGTAGTACTTACCATCAGGAATCGGCCTGTACATTAGGGTGGGCCGACCATCGTGCATTAGGGTGGGCCGCCAGCCGCGCGTTGTGCATCAAGGCCACCGGGCTGGAAAATTCTATACAATGATCCGCGGGAGTGTTTTGGGCCGCGGTCCATTAACCTGCTGGGAGGCTGTAGGCCACGGTTTTTTCGGTTTTCGTCGGGTTTTTTTAGTTTTCTTGGGTTTCAGTTTTTCTTCGGTTTTTTCTTTTTCTTTTTTTCTTTTTAACAAATTTTAAAGTGGAGCAAATTTTAAAGTTAAGCAAATTTCAAATTCAAACAAATTTTTGAAGTAAGCAAATTTTTAATCTTAGCAAACTTCACATCTGAGCAAATTTCGAATATCGGAAATTTTTAAATCGAAGCAATTTTCGAATCTGGGAAAATTTGAATCTAAGAAAAAATTTGAATCTGGAATTTTTTTAAATAACCGACTAATGGGGCCTGGTCCATTAACGGGTTCCCCTTAGCGATGGTTATAAACCATCACTAAGGGTGTGATGGTTAGGCGCTCCCCACCGGGCTCTGGCTTTCCCGCACGCCCGACTAGGCCCCGTTCCGTATCTCTGGACTAGGGATGGAAATAGGCACCCATGACCCGCGTACACGTCTGGTAAAACCTCAATAAAAATATGGGTATGGGATAAAATATTACCCATATGTTTGTAAATATGAAAAATATCATACCCATCGGGCGGAGCGGGTACGGGTATGGGATCGTGGAAACCATACACATGTACCCATTTACCCATCTAAATTTGACAAATGGCCATCGTAATATTCTAAACTACTTAATTTCTCCCCTAATCATGTCTTCATGTTGCTAGGCTGAACCTCACCCCTTCTGGTCTCACAATCGTTGGTAGGTTAGTGTGGATTAGACCCTATTTTGGATTGCTTCACCTCCTATCATATGTTTTGATCATTCTGATGTGTTGGTAAGCATGGGTATTTTTACCCGCGTGTACCCATTTACCCTGTCGGGTGACGTGTATGGGAAAAACTTGAACCCATTGACGGGTATGGATACGGGTGACGGGTAAGATTGAAGGTGACGAGTACGGGTATGAAATGGCTCTATCCGTACCCATATCCTACGGACGCCATCCCTTTTGCACTCCTCTCGTACGCAGCGTCGCAGGCTCACAGTGAGACTCTGCTCGATCAGTGGTCGGTCGATCCAATTAATCAAGATCGGGAACAGGAACAACTCCGGGTGCAGCTCCTCCGGCGGCGAGGCTCCGATAGTCCGTACTCCGTTCTCCGATTCGATCACTAGCCAGAGCCAGGTAAAACTGCATCGTATAAGAGTGAAAATCATGCCAGCATGGCCTTCTGTCCTGGAAATGCAAAACCCCCTCGTCAAATAGGAACCAGAAACATCCAATAATTAAAACGGCAGTGCCCATCTAGTACATCAAACTCTTAGCGAGTACTACACACGCTACAAAAGCCATCACCTCCATTGAACCGCCAAGCAATCTTCATGGTTAATATCTACATAAACTTCTGTTGGAGATATGCCCAAGAGGCAATAATAAAAGTATTTATTGTTATATCTTAGTGTTCATGATAAATATTTACATCCCATGATGTAATTGTATTAACCGGAAACATTAATACTTGTGTGTTTTGTAAACATAAAGGAGCCCCTAGTAAGCCTCTTGTTAAACTAGCTTGTTGATTAGATGATCATGGTTTCCTGATCATGAACATTGGATGTTATTAATAACAAGATCATATCATTAGGTGAATGATGGATGGACATACACCCATAGTAAACGTAGCATATGATCAAGTCATTAAGTTCGGTGTGCTTCAAGATTTAAATATACATAGTAACATAATCCTTCGACCATGAGATCATGTTAATCACTTACACCGGATGGATGCTTTGATGACACCAAACACTACTTCGTAAATTGGTTGTTATAAAAGTGGCATTAAGTGTTCGGAAAGTAAAGGGTTGAGGTACGTGGATCAAGAGTGGGATTTATCCATCCAAATGACTGATAGATATACTCTGGCTCTCTCGGTGGAATGATGATACGTCTCAAACGTATCTATAATTTCTTATGTTCCATGCTACTTTTATGATGATACTCACATGTTTTATACACATTATATGTCATTATTATACATTTTCCGGCACTAACCTATTGACGAGATGCCGAAGAGCCGATTCTTCGTTTTCGCTATTTTTTGTTTCGTAAATCCTACAAAGGAAATATTCTCGGAATTGGACGAAATCAACGCCCAGGGTCTTATTTTTCCACGAAGCTTCCGGAAGACCGAAAGGATTACGAAGTGGGGCGACGAGGCGCCGCCACGCCAGGGCCGCGCGGCCAGGCTAGGGCCCGCGCCGCCCTGGTGTGTGGGGCCCTCGTGTCGCCCCTAAATCTACCCTTCCGCCTACTTAAAGCCTTCGTCGCAAAACCCCCAGTACCGAGAGCCACGATACGGAAAACCTTCCAAAGACGCCGCCGCCAATCCCATCTCGGGGGATTCAGGAGATCGCCTCCGGCACCCTGCCGGAGAGGGGAATCATCTCCCGGAGGTCTCTTCGTCACCATGATCGCCTCCGGATCGATGTGTGAGTAGTTCACCCCTGGACTATGGGTCCATAGCAGTAGCTAGATGGTTGTCTTCTCCTCATTGTGCTATCATGTTAGATCTTGTGAGCTGCCTATCATGATCAAGATCATCTATTTGTAATGCTACATGTTGTGTTTGTTGGGATCCGATGAATATTGAATACTATGCCAAGTTGATTATCAATCTATCATATATGTTGTTTATGTTCTTGCATGCTCTCCGTTGCTAGTAGAGGCTCTGGCCAAGTTGATACTTGTAACTCCAAGAGGGAGTATTTATGCTCGATAGTGGGTTCATGCCTCCATTGAATCTGGGACAGTGCCAGAAAGTTCTAAGGTTGTGGATGTGCTGTTGGCACTAGGGATAAAACATCAATGCTTTGTCTAAGGATATTTGTGTTGATTACATTACGCACCATACTTAATGCAATTGTCTGTTGTTAGCAACTTAATATCGGAAGGGGTGCGGATGCTAACCCGAAGGTGGACTTTTTAGGCATAGATGCATGCTTTGGATAGCGGTCTATGTACTTTGTCGTAATGCCCCGATTAAATCTCATAGTACTCATCATGATATATGTATGTGCATTGTTATGCCTTCTTTATTTGTCAATTGCCCAACTGTAATTTGTTCACCCAACATGCTATTTATCTTATGGGAGAGACACCACTAGTGAACTGTGGACCCCGGTCCATTCTTTACATCTGAAATACAATCTCTCGCAATTGTTCTTTCTCGTTCTTCGCAAACAAACACAATCATCCACACTATACATCTAATCTTTTGTTTACAGCAAGCCGGTGAGATTGACAACCTCAATGTTACGTTGGGGCAAAGTACTTTGATTGTGTTGTGCAGGTTCCACGTTGGCGCCGGAATCCCTGGTGTTGCGCCGCACTACATGATACGTCTCCAACGTATCGATAATTTCTTGTGTTCCATGCCACATTATTGATGTTATCTACATGTTATATGCACACTTTATGTCATATTCATGCATTTTCTGGAACTAACCTATTAACAAGATGCCGAAGTGCCGGTTCCTGTTTTCACGCTGTTTTTGGTTTCAGAAATCCTAGTAACGAAATATTCTCGGAATCGGACGAAATCAACGCCCGGGTTCCTATTTTACCGGAAGCATCCGGAACACACGAGAACCGCCAGAGAAGGGGGCAGGGCCACCACACCACACCCCGGCGCGGCCAAGGGGGGGGCGCGCCCCTTTAGGGTGTGGGCCCCCCAGAAGCCCTCCTGCGCCGCCTCTCCGCCTATATAAAGCCCCTGACCTAAAAACCTCGGGGCGTTCGACGAAAACCATAGAAACCTTCCAGAGCCGCCGCCATCGCGAAGCCAAGATCTGGGGGACAGGAGTCTCTGTTCCGGCACCCTGCCGGAGCGGGGAAGTGCCCCGGAAGGCTTCTCCATCGACACCGCTGCCATCTCCACCGCCATCTTCATCACCGCTGCTTGCTCCCATGAGGAGGGAGTAGTTCTCCATCAAGGCTCGGGGCTGTACCGGTAGCTATGTGGTTCATCTCTCTCCTATGTGCTTCAATACAATAATCTCATGAGCTGCCTTACATGATTGAGATTCATATGATGATGCTTGTAATCTAGATGTCATTATGCTAGTCAAGTGAGTTTTACTTATGTTGATCTCCGGAGACTCCTTGTCCCACGTGTGTAAAGGTGACGAGTGTGTGCACCGTGTGGGTCTCTTAGGCTATATTTCACAGAATACTTATTCATCTGTTGAATGGCATAGTGAGGTGCTTATTTATATCTCTTTAAGATTGCAATATGTTTTGTATCACAATTTATCTATGTGCTACTCTAGTGATTTGTTATTAAAGTAGTTTTATTCCTCCTGCACGTGTGCAAAGGTGACAGTGTGTGCACCGTGTTAGTACTTGGTTTATGCTATGATCATGATCTCTTGTAGATTGCGAAGTTAACTATTGCTATGATAATATTGATGTGATCTATTCCTCCTACATATGTATGAAGGTGACAGTGTGCATGCTATGCTAGTACTTGGTTTAGTCTTTTGATCTATCTTACACTAAAGGTTACTAAAATATGAGCATTATTGTGGAGCTTGTTAACTCCGGCATTGAGGGTTCGTGTAATCCTACGCAATGTGTTCATCATCCAACAAAAGTGTAGAGTATGCATTTATCTATTCTGTTATGTGATCAATGTTGAGAGTGTCCACTAGTGAAAGTGTAATCCCTAGGCCTTGTTCCTAAATACGCTATCGCTGCTTGTTTACTCGTTTTCTTGCGTTACTCTGCTGCGTTACTCTTGCTGCGTTACTACTCGCTGCGTTACTACTTGCTTGTTTATTGTCCTGGGCAAAGCACTTTTCTGGTGTCGTTGCTACTACTTATTCATACCACCTGTATTTCACTATCTCTTCGCCGAACTAGTGCACCTATTAGGTGTGTTGGGGACACAAGAGACTTCTTGCTTTGTGGTTGCTGGGTTGCATGAGAGGGATATCTTTGACCTCTTCCTCCCTGAGTTCGATAAACCTTGGGTATCCACTTAAGGGAAACTTGCTGCTTGTTCTACAAACCTCTGCTCTTGGAGGCCCAACACTGTCTACAAGAATAGAAGCTCCCGTAGACATCAAGCACTTTTCTGGCGCTGTTGCCGGGGAGGAAAGGTAAAAAGGCACTCATACTACGGTCTCAGGTAAAGTATTTTTCTGGCGCTGTTGTGTGTGTGCTCGAAGCTATTTTCTTTAGATCCTGCAATTGCATCTTTTTGTTTCTTGTTTACACTAGTTTGGCATAATGTACAAGAGTGAGCTTCTTATTCTATTTCCTGATTTAAAACATGGATTGTTTGATGCGAAAATTAAAAAACCTATGAAATCTTATTTGCATGCTGGTAGTAATATTAGTATGAACACTTTGAACACCATTGTTGATAATGATATAAAAAGTTCTAAGCTTGGGGAAGCTGGTTTGCATGATATTTTTAGTCCCCCAAGCATTGAGGAGAAAATTTTCTTTGATGATACTTTGCCTCCTATTGATGATTATAATGATAGTGGTCTTTTGGTGCCACCTACTATGGAGAGTAAATTTTGTTGTGATTATACTATGCCTCCTACACTTGATGAGAATAATAATGATAGCTACTTTGTTGAATTTGCTCCCGCTATTACTAATAAAATTGATTATGCTTATGTGGAGAGTAACAATTTTATGCATGAGACTCATGATAAGAATGCTTTATGTGATAGTTATATTGTTGAGTTTGCTCATGATGCTACTGAAAGTTATTATGAGAGAGGAAAATATGGTTGTAGAAATTTTCATGTTACTAAAACACCTCTCTATGTGCTGAAATTTTTGAAGCTATACTTGTTTTATCTTCCTATGCTTGTTACTTTGCTCTTCATGAACTTGTTTATTTACAAGATTCCTATGCATAGGAAGCATGTTAGACTTAAATGTGTTTTGAATTTGCCTCTTGATGCTCTCTTTTGCTTCAAATACCATTTCTTGCGAGTGCATCATTAAAACTGCTGAGCCCATCTTAATGGCTAAAAAGAAAGAACTTCTTGGGAGATAACCCATGTGTTATTTTGCTACAGTACTTTGTTTTATATTTGTGTCTTGGAAGTTGTTTACTACTGTAGCAACCTCTCCTTATCTTAGTTTTATGTTTTGTTGTGCCAAGTAAAGTCTTTGATAGAAAAGTAAGTACTAGATTTGGATTACTGCGCAGTTCCAGATTTCTTTGCTGTCACGAATCTGGGTTTAATTCTCTGTAGGTAACTCAGAAAATTATGCCAATTTACGTGAGTGATCCCCAGATATGTACGCAACTTTCATTCAATTTGAGCATTTTCATTTGAGCAAGTCTGGTGGCCTAATAAAATCCATCTTTACGGACTGTTCTGTTTTGACAGATTCTGCCTTTTATTTCGCATTGCCTCTTTTGCTATGTTGGATGAATTTCTTTGATACATTAATGTCCAGTAGCTTTATGCAATGTCCAGAAGTGTTAAGAATGATTGTGTCACCTCTGAACATGTTAATTTTTATTGTCCACTAACCCTCTAATGAGTTGTTTCGAGTTTGGTGTGGAGGAAGTTTTCAAGGGTCAAGAGAGGAGGATGATATACTACGATCAAGAAGAGTGAAAAGTCTAAGCTTGGGGATGCCCCGGTGGTTCATCCCTGCATATATCAAGAAGACTCAAGCGTCTAAGCTTGGGGATGCCCAAGGCATCCCCTTCTTCATCGATAAATTATCGGGTTCCTTCTCTTGAAACTATATTTTTATTCGGTCACATCTTATGTGCTTTACTTGGAGCGTCTGTGTGCTTTTGTTTTTGTTTTTGTTTGAATAAATTGGATTACATCATGCTTGTGTGGGAGAGAGACACGCTCCGCTGGTT
>NC_061513.1:249969179-249986544 GCF_022539505.1 Lolium rigidum | reverse complement strand
ACGTTGAACGAGATGGCGCGATCGAGAAAAAAAACAATGCCAGAGAGGCTGCCATCTGGGCCCTACATCCCTCGGCGGTGCGGATTTGCGTTGACTCGGCCGGCGAACCCGAGAATTCACGATGCACCACGTCCCGGGCCACCATACGCGACGTTTTGGCCGCTTTCGTCGGGCTAGGTGGCCTCAAAAACGAGAAAAAAAAAGTTTTGACATGCACCACGGAGGGACCAAAATCGTCGGCCATGGTACACCAGCAACCACGGCGCGACTTCAACTTCGTCGGCCATGGCAACTTTTCTTGTAGTGTGATGAGCTTTGTAATCTAGATGTCATATGTTATTCAAGTGCTTAATTATGTGAACTTTGGAGTTACTGTGACCTCGGTGTAATGGTGACAGTGTGTGCGCCGTGTGTAACTCCCTTATGAATTGTGGTGTGTTAGTACCTCCTATGAATGCTCATGGTGACGGTGTGGGGTGTTTATTAGTACTTGGGAATACGCCTTTGAGGTGTGCTTTTGCACACTTGCCCAATGAATTTGAGTTCTCTATCCAATAAGAGAGTAGTATGATGAAGTGCTTATATTTATATTCAATTATGATTGCAATGTTGAGAGTGTCCACTAGTGAAAGTAGGATCCCTAGGCCTTGTTTCTAAGCATTGAAACACCGTTTCCAACAAGTTCTGTTACATGTTTGCTTGCTGCCATCTTTATTTCAGATTGCTATTACCACTCATATTCATCCATATTACTTGTATTTCACTATCTCTTCGCCGAACTAGTGCACCTATACATCTGACAAGTGTATTGGATGTGTTGGGGACACAAGAGACTTCTTGTATCGTAATTGCAGGGTTGCTTGAGAGGGATATCTTTGACCTCTACCTTCCTGAGTTCGATAAACCTTGGGTGATTCACATAAGGGAAACTTGCTGCTGTTCTACAAACCTCTGCTTTTGGAGGCCCAACACTGTCTACAGGAATAGAAGCGTGCGTAGACATCACTGCGCCACAAAAATAAGCTATTTTTGTGGCGCACCGAGCCAGGTGCGCCACAAAAGAACTTTCTGTGGCGCATATTCGTCCAGTGCGCCACAAAAATAAGATTCACCTATAAGGCTTTTCCTACTAGTGCCTACGCGAAGGGGCCGGCACGGGGATGCCGACAATTCTATTGAGCTCGAAAACTAGCCGGCGCCTTTTAGGACGCATCGGTGCGGCCAAAAAACCACGCCGGCCCCAAAACGCTATCGGAGTCGCAGGTGGAGATGCTCTAACGCCCATGCCTCAAGGCTTCCATCGCTCCACGACGTATAACGCCGATGCCTCGGTGTATAACATGAATAGTAGCAGCAAATTGGTTAGATGCAGTTGCAAATTTAGCCTATTTTACTCATGGCCGGTAAAGTCCCCAAAAATCCAAATCCTTGCTATAAATAGGGTACGTAACCCTGCTCTCACTTTCCCTGAAAAAAAAACCCTGCTCTCAGCAGCATACATCCAGTCGAGACAACATCGTGCAGTCTACTAGGGTTATCACATTGAAATCCAACGCGTGACAGGCTTGCTTGGCTGTATATTTTGATTAACTTATTACTACTGGTCATAAATAAAGAAAAAAAGGCTCGCAAATATAGGTAAGATATGGTCAAACTCAAATATGGTAAAGTTTGACGAAACATATACTACTTTCGCAATAATGCCAAATCAATACTCCCTCCGTCCCAGTTCGCAAGGCAAATTCCCAAAAAATATTTGTCCCAAAATCCCTCACCTCCTAGGCACATTTTGCATTTAATGTGAGAGTAAACTAATTCATTTTTGCATGCAAACACTGCTCTTTTCATCTCCCACCACGCACTAGTACTCCATGCATGTGAAACCACCGCGCATTAGTACTCCATGCATGTGAAAGGCAAAGTTTTTGCATGTTTTAACGTGCAAATTTAGAGCCAATGAGAATTCACCTTGGGCTAAGATATTTGAAAACTTTGCCTTGCGAACTGGGACGGAGGGAGTATTACTACTTTCACCTCATAACCAACACCTTCATCTAGCCGCTGTGCCTCCCAATGAGAGTCAGGTGTCCATTAAAGAAGCGTTAGGATCGGAGATAAGGACCCTGTAGCTGCCTCAACTGCTCGGCCTTTCTGCAGTAGCGGTAGCAAGGAGGAAAAGAGGAAGAGGGCATCAACGTGATGTCGACAAAGAGATCCCACCCATGTCTATCTTGCACGACACAAGGGCTTAGGGCATCTCCAACGCGACGATCCATCCCGCGCCCGCGCTTTCGGATGGGTTGAACCGGACAAAAACGCGGTCCAGCGTGCGGACCCATCCGAAAAACAGATGGGCACGGCATCCGGGACGACCCAAAGCCGGCCTAAATCTGGGCCACATGGCTGCGGACTCCTATCGCTGCCCGCTCGCGTCCTCCCCTTGTCCGCCCCTGGCCCGCCTGTTCGCATCCCAAAACATAGCGCCCTCGCACACATCTTCCACCGCTCCGCCGCCACCCAAGGACCGGCGATTTGGAAGCGTTGTCGACGGCGGCCACCGTCCTCGAGACGCCGGCAAGCGGTGCGGAAGCATAGGTCGCGGCCCCGCGCTACTTTCTCCATGTCGTAGCAGAGTCGGAGGACGTCGTCGCCGATGTTGTTGTCCTCTCACCGTCGGGAGACCTCCCGGCGTCAGCAGCTTCACCGTTGCCGCCAGAGGTGAGCTCTCGTGCACCGTCTTTCCAGAGCGCAAGTCGGCCGGGACGGCCATTACCTGCAGGTCCCTACGGACGCATTGGATGGCCTCCGTCTGCGAGGTTCCTGGGATGCTTGGCAGCATAGACTGCATGCACTGGAAGTGGAAGAACAACCCCTTTGGTTGGCAGGGGGCGTACAGCGGCCATTCTGAGGGGTGCACAGTGATTCTTGAAGCTGTTGCTTCACATGACACATGGATTTGGCACTCATTCTTTGGAATGCCTGGCTCGCATAATGATATCAATGTGCTGCAGCGCTCTCCGGTGTTTGATAGGCTAGCGTACGGTCAGTCCCCTGATGTGGATATTGAGATCAATGGCCACCACTACAACAAGGGGTACTACCTTGCTGATGGTATCTATCCACCTTGGGCTACACTCGTGAAGACAATTCGAAAACCCAACTCAGAGCAGGAGGCAAGGTTGTCAAAGAGCAAGAGGCAGCCCGAAAAGATGTCGAGCAGGCGTTTGGCATCCTGCAAGCTCGTTGGGCTATCGTCAGACACCCTGCCAGGACATGGAGTGTGCAAACTCTGTTGGAGGTGATGACTGCTTGTGTAATCATGCATAACATGATTGTTGAGGTAGAGCGGGATGATTCACTGTTTGATTATGAATGGGATGGCCAGGGAGAGTTGGTTACTCCTCAAGATGGGTCCGGCATCATTCCAGGATATCCTCCATGTGCACCACGAAATTCGGGATCTAGCTGTACACAACCAGCTCCAAGCTGATTTGGTCGAGCACATGTGGCAGCATGTTGGTAACAATGGTGCAAACAACAATGATGAAGGAAATCCCGAAGCCTAAAGCATTTGTATCATTTTTTACATTTTATTTGAATAATACTTTGTCATTGTATACGTGGACAATAAACTTATGTAATAAATCTTGAGCATTTAAAGTTATTTATATATTTTTTATGATTTATTATGCTTTTGTAGTGAATTTAGAGGCAAATAGCAATCTACCGCGTGGACGCAGCGCGCGACGCAAACGAAACGCGGCCACCAAACGATCCAAAACAGACGACCCAACGCGTTCGTTTGAATCGTAGCGTTGAAGATGCCCTTAGTCCAGTTTTCTCGTAGCGTTTTGTTTTCTTCATGTCATGATTTTGTCAGAGCATTTTTCAGTCAGAACCTCACCGCTTTGTATGGTTCATTTTCAAGTCCTCTCTCTCTTTTTGAACGAGGGCAGTCCCAGAGGGACCTAGAAGCTTGCATTAAACGGTGGCATTACAATTACATGGCAGGCCAGAAGTACAAAGAGATTTACGCACATGCCTGAACATTTTTCACAAACGACCCTAGAAAAAACAGAGAAAAAGCCATCAGGTTCAGCTCCTTGACCACCGCTTTTGCGTGCCGCCGTGCAGCCAAGGGCATCGTCGCTAAGGACGTGACCACTTGGAGCGATGCTCCGGGAGCTAACTGCACGAGAGCTGAGGGGCCTCCGCGACGTCATAGAAGCCTGGAGGTTAGGATTCACCTGCGCACGCCGGCCGGAAGAAACCGAAGCCGACGGCCACGAGGGCGGGAGCAGTCGCCCTACGACCATCTTCGATTGCGTCTGACGACGAGCCACCGTTGATTGACTCCCAGGAGCAGCTTCCACACTCCCCCGCTGCAGATTGAGCATAAGGCGACGTCCGAATTGAAGCCCACCATCCTCCATATCACCATGACCAGAGAAGGGAGCACCCAATTCTTGCCCGCCTGCATCGAATCTGCAAGAGCAGAAGGCCTTATTGAAGATGGAGAACCCCGCCGCCTCCTGCCCCATCACGGGCGCGGCTCCTCTGCAGTAGAGTAGCTACTGTACCGGTACAGTAATTAGGTTGATTTACCGTTCATTTGCATCTAACGGTGATCTGAAACAAGATGATTTTTTTCTTCCTCTTGTGTAGCAAAATGCAATCACGGTGAACCGCCGTCTGTCGATTGCTCCGACGAAGGATAGGTATCTGGCTGGCCTGGTGACGGAGGGAATTACGAGCGAAGGCACGAGGGAGAGAAGGCGGCTCGATGCGTGCATTAGCCTCGTCGCGTCGGCGGCGGAGGGCGCAGGGCGCTGCATCGGCGCCCAGTGGCGTGAACGTGCAGATTCTGGACAAGCAGGTGCTGCTGTTAGGTGCTCAGCTGGTACCCAGAAGCGCGGGTGCTCTGGCGTAGGTCAGCCGCCACGTGCGCGCCATGGCAGAGCGGGTGCTCTGGCGTGAGCTCTGCGTCTCGAGGGCGCCGCGAATGTGGTGTCCGCGCAGGTGTTGTGGCTCTTTGGCGATGGGTGGCCGTCGCTGGCAACGGCGAAACTGCTCATCTTCTGTTGCGACGCCGTGCCGGAGCACGCGATTCCCAACAGCGCCGTCGACGAAGACGTGGGCGCGAACCGCGGCGTTTTTCCACGACTTCATGCGCTCCCGCGCAGGCACACACGGGCCTGTCTACTGGGCGGCTGCTACCACGCGCGTGTGGAGCGTGCCTGCGGTAGGCCTTGCGATGTGCAGTGCGTGTTGCCGCCTCTGCGCGCACGAGAGCCGGCACAAGTACTTCGTCTGGGCAGGCGCATGGTCGCCGCAAGCTAGGAGGAAGACAAACTCATGGCGATGTAAAGCTCAGGTCACCGTTGGATGCAAATGAACGGTAAATCAACCTAATTACTGTACCGGTACAGTATCTACTCTACTGCAGAGGAGCCGCGCCCCCCCATCACATCCGGCTCCAGCCGTTGGAGCATCGTCATGGGGAAGAAGAACAGCAGAACGCAATAGATCTGGCCTAGAAGATCTGATGCAAATCTCCCGGCATGATGCTGAAGACGAGCATCTTGCCCAACTCTACAGCTAGACTTATAACTACACATACAACTACTAGATATAGAGAGGCGAGCTACCCTTCCATCTCTTCCCTGGCAGGCAACGCCGTCGAAGTCGATCTGGAGGAGCACTCGCTCACGGAACATGACTCTCAAAGCGGCAAGACAGAGAGCTCCGGAAGTGACTTGAGTGCGTGTTCTCTCTCTCAAAGCACCAAACCTAGTGAAATCGACAGACAAAACGTGCACGGGGGGTCCTCTGCACGATAGTAGAAAGAAATTTATGCACATCTGGCAACATTAATTGGTGCTATGTGTGAAATGTTCACTATAATTCTGAGGATTGGATTTTGCAAGGAAAAAAAATCAAAAATCAGCTGAAATTCCCCCATTTCGTTTGTGCTGGTAAGAGTATTTACCAGATGATATCTTCTAGATTGTGATCTATATTTTTTATTGTTTTCGGTGAAAAAAAAAATGAATTTTCTAGAAAATGAATTGGACAGATTTTGTTCTAACATCCAAATTTTGGTTCTCTCGTTCATCATAGATATGACAGAACCAATATGAAATGGCCGAAATTAGCCTATTTTATTCAGTCCCGCTGAAGTCCGAAAAAAGAATCCAAATCCTTGCTATAAATAGGGTCCCTAACCCTGCTCTCAGCCGCATGCAAAAACATATCATTTCACATATCTAGCAAGTGACAGAGATACCATGGACAGTTTCCCGAAGCGCGATGGTAACCACGTTCCTCTGAGCCCCATCACCTTCCTGACAAGGGCCGCCTCCGCCTACGCCGACCGCACCTCCCTCATCTACGGCAGTACCACCTTCACCTGGATGCAGACGTACCAACGCTGCTGCCGCCTCGCCGCCGCGCTCCTGGAGATGGCCGTGTCCAAGAACGACGTCGTACGTTCAATGCTTAATTCCTTTATCCCTTTTATTATTCCTACCTTAACTGGAGTATCAAACACTTTCTCGCATTGAAGGTCTCGGTTCTTGCACCCAACACGCCGGCGTTGTACGAGTTGCACTACGCGGTGCCGATGGCCGGCGCGGTTTTCAACCCCATCAACTCACGCTTGGACGCGGCTGGCGTGGCCACCATCATCAGCCATGCCGAACCAAAGGTGCTGTTTGTGGACTACGAGTACATAGGCGTCGCAACCGAGGCGATCAAAGCCTGTAGCACCGACGCGCCGCCGCCGGTGCTCGTGGTGATCGACGACCAAGACAAGCCGACGGGCGCCCGTATGGCCGGCGCCGACCTCGAGTACGAGCAGCTGGTGTCACGCGGCGACCCGGCGCGGTACTCTCCCCGTGACGTTAGCGACGAGTGGGACGCCATCACTCTCAACTACACCTCCGGCACGACGTCGGCTCCCAAGGGCGTCGTGTACAGCCACCGCGGTGCCTATCTCAGCACCGTGTCCAATATGATCCAATGGGGCCTCGGCCATGAGCCCGTCTACCTGTGGTCGCTCCCCATGTTCCACTGCAACGGCTGGGCCTTCACGTGGGGCGTGGCGGCGTGCGGCGGTGTCAACATCTGCATCCGCGTGCCCACCGCCGCCAACATGTACGCCGCTATTGCCGCCCACGGGGTCACCCACATGTGCGCGGCGCCGGTGCTGTTCAATATCCTCATAGAGGGCCGCCGTGAGCGGCTGCCCTATCCCGTACACGTGCTCACAGGCGGCGCGCCGCCGCCGGCGGGTCTACTCCAGAGCGTCGAGCAGCTCGGCTTCAAGGTGACACACTCGTACGGCATGACAGAGTCGACTGGACCGGCAACGCTGTGCGAGTGGCGGGAGCAGTGGGATGTGCTGCCGGCGCCGGAGCGCGCGGCGCTAAAGGCGCGGCAGGGCGTGAGCGCGCTCTCACTCGCCGCCCTAGACGTAAAGGACCTCAAGACCATGGCGAGCGTGCCGCGCAATGGGGCCACCCTCGGCGAGATCGTGCTGCGCGGGAGCAGCGTCATGAAGGGGTACTACAAGAACCCGGAGGCCACAGAGGCGGCATTCCGCGGTGGGTGGTTCCTGACCGGCGACGTCGGGGTGGTGCACCCGGATGGGTACGTGGAGATCAAGGACCTGTCCAAGGACGTGATTATCTCCGGCGGAGAAAACATCAGCAGCGTCGAGGTGGAGTCGGCGCTGTACGGCCACCCGGCGGTGCGGGAGGCGGCGGTGGTGGCCATGCCGCACCCGCACTGGGGCGAGTCACCGTGCGCGTTCATGTCGCTCAAGGACGGCGCCTCTGAGGTCAAGGAAGAGGAGATCGTGTCTTTCTGCCGGACCAAGATGGCGCGCTTCATGGTGCCGAAGAAGGTGGTGTTCGTGGATCAGCTGCCCAGGAACTCTACGGGAAAGGTGCAGAAGCTTCTGCTCCGTGACAGGGCGCGTGCGTTGGCTAACAACAATGAAGAGCATCTGATCACGGCGTCCAGGCTTTGATTTCTCGTCAAATTCGCCGGCCTGGAAATACATTTTACAGGTTGCCATTCATGTTGTATGGGCCTCTATTTTATTTTATTTTTTACTTTGGGCTGCGTGGTCACTGGACGACCTGCTTTTCTTGGGATTTTCTGTTCTTTTCTAAGTTGCTGTATGATTGCATATATAATTATTACGGAGTACATCCTTTGTTCCGATCTATAAGACTTGCGCGTATTTAGATTGTCAATTTAAACAAGATAATATAAACTGTAGAATATAAAAATTATACCATTAGAAAATAGAATATCTAAAGTCTGAGGTCAAGCGTCTCCTGCTGTCGGATCGTTGGATTGACATTGCAAATATTTTACGTTCCCAGAATAGCGCTAGCGATGCGTTAGTTCGGTTTGGTAGGGAGTCTGATAGTACTGTTGTTTGGTTTGGTCATGGGCCGGATGAGATCATTGAACTCATCCGTAGGAATTGTAATGCTACTGTTTAAGTAATATATTCTTTTTCCCCCATAAAAAAACATATATTTTCATAATACATATCTTGTATTATATTTGTCAAACTGACAATATAAAGATACACGTAGGCTCTACAAACACTGTACGGAGGGTACACAGCAATGCATCCCAAAGGGCAATTAAAAGTTTAGTAAATATAATACAACCAACTTATATGTGTTGTTTTTTTTTTTTGCAAAAGTTCATCTATTTATTAATAAACATTAATTGTAGCAAAATGGCTCTAAAGTAATAAAAAAATATAAATAGATTCTTCCACCACCCAGCGAAGACTACAATCACTAGCTAGACTGCTAGAGCGAGCTAAATGTGTGTCATCATCCTCGCCCCTCGCTCGCCGAAGATGGGCAAACCTTGTTGTAGTAAATAGATGGGAAGTCGTCATTCTAAGGCCCCAAAAGACCAGCCCACTAGAGTAGTAACTATCGCCAAAGACGAAAATAATAGATCAGAAGGGTCAACCTTGCAACAACGCCCGCCCACTGACACGAATACCGAACGGATTCTATAAGATCCGTCGGGAAGACAAGTCCACACGGAGTACCTAGCGGAAATTACATTACCCCTACCTGGATATGTGCAATAACTTTTTTCTAAGCACTCCCATCCAATTTGCAAGGATATACACAACACTAGTAGGGGTGGAAGGATAAATGCAATAAATCATAGTGCACATGAAAAGGAACATGAAAAAAATATCTCATTTTCATGGAGGCATCATCTTTGGAGACATTTATAGCTTGTACGGACGTGTGGACTGCATCGTGGATGGGCGTGGGTCTCCGCGTGTTTCACGCGTGGAGACCAAGGTGGAGCGGCGTGCCATCTACCACTACAACGACAAGTCCCGATGGGTCTCGGCGGCCGGCGTGTGACGATGGCCACCCGTAAGGAGGTGGCGATGTCTAGCGCCGTGGTGGCGTCGACGGTAGGGACAACGAAGTTGTAGGGATTCGTAGCATAGAAAAAAAAATCCTACCGCAAGAACGAATAACAAGCTAAGATCTAATATAGTAGATAGTAGCAACAAGGTGAAGATCAACATACCCTCAAAGATCGCTAAGCGTTAACGAGATAATTCTCGTGGTGGATGTAGTCGATCACTTGCCGCTTGCAAAAGCGCGTAGAAGATCTTAATGGTGCAACAATTAGGCAGCACCTCCACACTCGGTCAGACGTACGGTGTTGATGACGATGTCCTTCTCCCCGTTCCAGCGGGCAGCAGATGTAGTAGATTCTCCTTGGAATCCCGCCAGCGTGACGACGTGGTGACGATGGTGGTGGAGATCTCCGGCAGCGCTTCGTCGTAAGCACCGCGGGTGAAGAAGGAGGAGGGAGTAGCTAGGGTTTGGGAGAGAGGGGGGCTTCGGGCGCCGGCCTGGGAGCCCCTTGGTGGTGCGGCCAAGTGGTGACCAGCCCCTCCCCTCTCCTCCCCTTTAAATAGGTGGAAATCCCTAGGGTTTACCCCAAGACCACATTGGAGTCCAACTCCAAAACATACCAAATTTGGGAAACCTATACAAGGTGGGATTCCTCCCCTTCCTTGTGGTGTGGCCGGCCACCTTGGTGGAGTCCACCATGGACTCCACCTTCCCACTTGGTGGGTACCTTCCATAGTGATTTATTCCGGATGATTCTAGAACCTTCTACAACCTTCCATAAATTCACCGGTCTACTCCCAAACTTGGAATGTGACTTCCGATATATGAATCTTATTCTCCGGACCATTCTGAAACTCCTCGTGATGTCCTGGATCCCAACCGAGACTCCGAACAACATTCGAACTCCATTCCATATTCTATATCTACTTAAAATGACATCAAACCTTAAGTGTGTCACCCTACGGTTCGAGAAATATGCAGACATGATCGAGACTTTTCTCCGATCAATAACTAATAGCGGGACCTGGAGATCCATAATAGCTCCCACATATTAAACGATGACTTCGTGATCGAAAGAACCATTTACATAAAATAACAATTCCCTTTGTCTCGCGATATTTTACTTATCCGAAGTTTGATCGTCGATATCTCCATACCTAGTTCAACCACGTTACCGATAAGTACTTTTTACTCGTACCGTGATATGATATCCCTTCTGAGCCAGTCACATGCTTGCAAGCTAATTGGATGTCATTCCACCGAGAGGGCCCAGAGTATATCTATCCGTCATTTGGATGGAGAAATCCCACTCTTGATCCACGTGCCTCAACCCTATACATTCCGAACACTTAATGCCACCTTTCTAACAACCCATTTACGAAGTAGTGTTTAGTGGCATCAAAGCATCCATCCGGTGTAGGTGATTAACATGATCTCATTGTCGAAGGATTAGGTTACTATGTATATTTAAAGCTTGAAGCACAACGAACTGAATAACTTGATCATATGCTACGCTTACTATCGGTGTATGTCCATCACATCATTCACCTAATGATATGATCTTGTTATTAATAACATCCAATATTCATGATCAGGAAACCATGATCATCAATTAATCAACAAGCTAGTTTAACAAGAGGCTTACTAGGGACTCCTTTATGTTTACAGAACACACAAGTATTAATATTTCTGGTTAATACAATTACAGCATGGGATGTAAACATTTATCATGAATACTAAGATATAACAAGAAACACTTTTATTATTTCCTCTTGGGCATATCTTCAACAGTCTCACACTTGCACTAGAATCAACAATCTAGTTTACACTCATGTGTTTTTACTCATTGAGTGTCAAATACACTCAAGTCTTGTTTAAACCTCCAGATGGAAAAGAACACCTTCTTAATATTTTCATATTGAACTACTTCAATTTTCATTCTATGTACTTTGACTTAAACTTATTATGCGTTTCAATCTATCTTCATAGATCTTGACGCTAAATATGTTTTAGTCCATATCCTTTCATTTAAGTTAATTTTCAATGAAACCTTCTAATCACATCAAGTACATGATTACATTATTTATAATCAACGATATGTCATCTACATAAAGTATTATAAATATGTCTCAGCGCTCCCACTTAATTTCTTGCAAATGCAAGTATCTTCATCGTTTCTGATGAAATAAAAACTCTTTGATTATTTTATCCGGTGAAGATTCCAACTACGTGATACTCACTTCATTCAGTGAAGTTTGTATACCTATCTAGTATTCTACGGACTAGCAAAACTCTCAATTGTATCTTGTATACACCTTTAATACATACTTATGTTAAGAAATGTATTTTTCCATCCTACTAACATATCTCATAAAAGAAATATGTACCGATTATTAGAACAATACGCATAGACTATATCATCGCTGCTGAAGATCTAATCTTATCGCAGTCAACTCTTTAAACTTTGTCGTAAACAATTTTTTGACAAGTCGAGCTTCTTCAAGGATATTATATCCAAGTCTATTAATTTTATATATCCATTTATTTTCAAAAAGTATTTATTCCTTCAAAAGGTTTACCAAACTCCAAGCTTGATTTTAGATACTATGTTGGATTTCAGGGCTTTTAGCCATTTTATCTGAGTCAGGGCCCATCATAGCTTCTTTGTATGTAGTTAGTTTATTATTTTTCAAAATTAATCATTTGTCCACAAATCATTTATTTGATCACAAAGTAAACCATACCTACAAGGTTCAATAGGTATTTCAATCTCCATGAATATAACACTTTGTAGACATGGGAGCCATGATCGTCGTGGCCGCTTCCGGAACCATTTCCGATGTTGTGCTACTCTGATCATCATGCTCAGGTTCATCAACCTTATCAATTTCTATTGTCCTCCCACTCAAATACTTCGCTAGAAACAATTTCTTGGAAATAAGCAAGTAACATCGACAAACATTTTTGTCTTTGACTTCATAGTGGAAAGATTTCCTAATTGTTCTCTGGGACAACCAGCAAAGACATTCATCCGATTTTTGTTATAAACTCATTTACTTATGCTATGCATACCAAAATTTAAGAAAGGCCTGACTATTAGGGTTTATACCCATGCCATAACTCATATGGTGTTATTTCAACGGATTATGATGACGCTCTATTTAGTGTAAAAGCGGTAGTATCTAAAGCATAATCCACAAAATATAAAGCCATTATTTTATTTTATCACATCATTAATCCAACAAGGTTTGGATACGTCTTTCGAATACTCCATCATAACTATGGTGTTCCAAGAAACGTGAGTTGTGGAACAATTTCATAACTCTCTTAGATGTTCGCTGAAACTCGTAATTCAAATATTTCCACCATGATCCAATCATAGATATTTGACTTTTCTATTGCGATCATTTCCAGTTCATGCTGAAACTTATTTGAATCTATTCAAATGTTTCAGATTTCTTCCTCATCGAATAAATATATCCCTATATATATACTCAATTCATTGTTGGAAATTTTCATGAAGTAGAAGAATCTTCCGCACACAACTATGCCCAATGAACCACATACATCATCATTTATGTTTCAACTAAGTTAGTTGCCCGTTCAACTCTTGACCTATGAACGGTATTTCAGTCATTTTCCTTAGAAAAGATTTGCAAGTGCCAAACGATTCAAAAATCAAATGACTCCAAAAATCCATTTGCATGGAGTTACTTCATGCGTTCCTTTCTAACATGACCTAAATGACAGTTCGAAAAATAAGTGGAATTCAAATCATTTGCCTTATTGCATTTCAGCGTCAGTGCTATGCATGTGTGTTTCACCATTAAGATTTATAATAACTTATCCATCGTACATGTAGTACGGTCATAATTTGAACAACTCATTGTTTTCATTTGACTAGAGCAAAATAACAATTAGTAAGTTCTTTATGATAAATCTGAAAAGCTAGGTAGAATGCCAACAACGCACACCATAAAACTTTATTTTGTTCCAGACGTGCATTATTACCACATTCCTTGTCAGTCACTTAGGCCATTGTATTCTCGTATTGCGTTGTGTTGTATGGCATCTCATACCAACCAATATGGTACAAATACCCAAGAATTTCATTGTGTGACCAATCAAAGAGTACATTCATAACATGTATATCATCTATATATACCTGAGCTAGACTTTCTAGTCTCTTCTTTCTTTCTGCCAAAATCTTTTTGTAGTTTGTCTTTCGTCTTTCCTCATATTTCAGAAAACACTTCAACATCAATAACTTCTAGGCTTGTTGGTCAAATACCAATAACCTTGAGGTTCGCACTTTGAAGTTGATCATCACATGACAAGTGTTCTGGATTTCACTATTAGTAACTTTTAAATGTGATGAAAAATTTCACTCATAATTTTATCCATCAAATCATGACAACTTCATGATGAAGCTACTATGGCTTACATGGATATGCGAATAACGTTAGTGCGTAACTAGTTGGAGTATCAGGACGCCTAGCGTCTTGAACCTTCGTACATTCCCATAAAACTTATGAGTTTTTGTAGTCTCACTAAATTATATTATATTTATCTCGTAATAAGGTCTTAGATATCACATATATCTCGCACCTTGCTTATTTCTGAAAACAAACTTTTCAGCTCCTTACTTTTCAAACGGATTTGAGCATCAAGTTTCACGGAGACAAGATAATTTAGATACTAATTGAAACCATTGCTTTTCGAATCAGCAATTTGAGGATTACCAAAAGTTTGCTATAGGACTTAATCATTTATTGATTCTTTAACAATACGGTACCAGTCCGTAAAGTTACTTGTCAGACTTAACAGTATTTCTATCTCAATTACAAGCCTAGCGTAAAGTAGAAAACAGATGCCAATTCTACAAGATTTAATTCAAATATAATTTAGACTTTGTTCAGGATAAATTTGAGTTTACTATTAATTTTTAAATTAACTAGGTGAACTCCTACTCGAAAAAACATCCCTCACGTTGCCTTCGTGATTACACGAACCAAATCCACTACACCAAGTCCGATCATCACAAGAAATGATGTAGCTTCAATGGCGAACATCAACATGTTCATCATATCATCTATATGATTCATGCTTAACCTTTCGGTTTTTCATGTTCTGAGGCCATGTCTGTACATGCTAGGCTCGTCAAGTTAAACCTTAGTTTTCGCATGTGCAAATATGGCTTGCACCCGTTGTATGCATACGTTGAGTCTATCACACCCGATCATCACGTGATACTTCGAAACAACGAGTCTTAGCAACGGTGCTAACTAAGGACGAACACTTTATTATCTTGATTTTTAGTGAGAGGGATCATGTTATAATGCTACCGTCGCGATCTAAGCAATATAAGATGCATAAAAGGTTTAACATCACATGCAATTCATAATGTGATATGATATGGCCCTTTTGTCTTTGCGCCTTTGATCTTCATCTCGCACGGACATGATCTTCATCATCAACGGGCATGATCTCCATCATCGTCGGCGTGGCGTCAAGGTCAGTGGCGCCGTCTTCATGGTTGTCCACCATGTGTAGCAACTATTACAACTATTTTGAAATACAACTACTACATGAAATATAAAGACAAGCATAAGGCTCCTGCCGGTTGCCACAATACAATAAGGATCATCTCATACATCAAATATATTCATAATCACATCATGGCCATATCACATCACCAAACCCTGCAAAAACAAGTTAGACGCCTCTAATTTGTTTTGCATATTTTACGTGGTTTAGGATTTTCGAGTAAGATCCAATCTACCTATGAACATGAACCACAAAGCTGATACAAGTGTTGTCAACTGAAAATTGAAAATTGAATCTTAAATATGGTGAGAGAAACTTACACCCGCAAAGCCACTTATGCAATAAAAGTTGCATGTCAAGCGTGGAGCAAGTCTCATGAACGCGGTCATGTAAGGTTAGCCCGGGCCGCTTCATCCCACAATCCCGCAAGATGAAAAGTACACAATAAATAAGAGACAACAAAAGAATCAACGCCGACAAAAACATTGTGTTCTACTCGTGCAACCAATCTATGCGTAGACACAGCTCTGACACCACTGTAGGGATTCGTGGCATAGAAAACAAAAAAATCCTACCGCAAGAACGAATAACAAGCCAAGATCTAATCTAGTAGATGGTAGCAACGAGGTGATCAATATACCCTTGAAGATCTCTAAGCGTTAACGAAATAAATCTCGTGGTGGTTGTAGTCGATCACTTGCCTCTTGCAAAAGCGCGTAGAAGATCTTGACGGTGCCACAATCGGGAAGCACCTCCGCACTCGGTCACACGTACGGTGTTGATGAAGACGTCCTTCTCCCCGTTCCTGCGGGAAGAGGATGTAGTATATCCTCCTCGGAATCCCGCCAGCACGAAGGTGTGGTGACGGTGGTAGTGGAGATCTCCGGCAGCGCTTCACCGTAAGCAGCGCGAGAGAAGGAGGAGGGAGTAGCTACGGTTTGGGAGAGAGGGGGCTTGGGGAGCCGGCCTGGAAACCCCTTGGTGGTGTGGCTAAGTGGTGACCATCCCCTCCCCTCTGCGCCCCTTTAAATAGGTGGAAATCCCTAGAGTTTACCCCAAGACCACATTGGACTCCAACTCCAAAACTTACCAAATTTGGGAAACCTAGACAAGGTGGGATTTCACCCCTTCCTTGTGGTGTGGCCGGCCACCTTGGTGGAGTCCACCATGGACTCCACCTTCCCACTTGGTGGGTTATCTAGGGCTTCCATAGTGATTTAGTCCGGATGATTCTAGAACCTTCTACAACTTTCCATAAATTCACCGGACCACTCCCAAACTTGGAATGTGACTTACGATATATGAATCTTATTCTCCAGACCATTCCGGAACTCCTCGTGATGTCCTAGATCCCATCCGGGACTCCGAACAACATTCGAATTCCATTCCATATTCCATATCTACTTAAAACGACATCAAACCTTAAGTTTGTCACCCTACGATTCGAGAACTATGCGGACATGATCGAGACTCTTCTCCGATCAATAACTAATACCGGGACCTGAAGATCCATAATATTTCCCACATATTCAACAATGACTTCATGATCGAAAGAACCATTTACATAAAATAACAATTCTCTTTACTCGTACCGTGATATGATATCCCTTGTGAGCCATTCACATGCTTGCAAGCTAATTGGGTGTCATTTGATACGCGTAAAGCACACGCCCGTTGGGAACCCCAAGTGGAAGGTGTGATGCATACAACAGCAAGTTTCCCTCAGTAAGAAACCAAGGTTTATCGAACCAGCAGGAGTCAAGGATCACGTGAAGGTCGTTGGTGACGGAGTGTAGTGCGGCGCAACACCAGGGATTCCGGCGCCAACGTGGAACCTGCACAACACAATCAAAATACTTTGCCCCAACGTAACAGTGAGGTTGTCAATCTCACCGGCTTGCTGTAAACAAAGGATTAGATGTAGGATAACGTTGCATAGAAAACAAAAATTTTCCTACCGCGAACACGCAATCCAAGCCAAGATGCAATCTAGAAGACGGTAGCAACGAGGGGGTATCGAGTCTCACCCTTGAAGAGATTCCAAAGCCTACAAGATGAGGCTCTTGTTGCTGCGGTAGACGTTCACTTGCCGCTTGCAAAGCGCGTAGAAGATCTTGATCACGATCGGTTCCGGCGCCACGAACGGGCAGCACCTCCGTACTCGGTCACACGTTCGGTTGTTGATGAAGACGACGTCCACCTCCCGTTCCAGCGGGCAGCGGAAGTAGTAGCTCCTCTTGAATCCGACAGCACGACGGCGTGGTGTCGGTGGCGGTGTAGAAGTCCGGCGGAGCTTCGCTAAGCAAACCGGGCAATATGAAGTGGAGGAGCAAAGCTAGGGTTTGGGAGGGGTGGCCGGCCACTCTATGGGGGCGGCCAGCTTGTGGTCTTGG
>NC_061513.1:249886225-249969079 GCF_022539505.1 Lolium rigidum | reverse complement strand
AAAGGAAGAGAACTTATTTATTTATGTGATCAATGTTGAGAGTGTCCACTAGTGAAAGTATGATCCCTAGTCCTTGTTTCCAAATACTGCAATCATCGCTTGTTTACTGTTTTACTGCATCTTTACTTCCTGCAATATTACTACCATCAACTGCACGCCAGCAGGCACTTTTCTGGCGCCGTTACTACTGCTCATATTCATTCATACCACTTGTATTTCACTATCTTTTCGCCGAACTAGTGCACCTATACATCTGACAAGTGTATTAGGTGTGTTGGGGACACAAGAGACTTCTTGTGTCGTGATTGCGGGGTTGCTTGAGAGGGATATCTTTGACCTCTTCCTCCCTGAGTTCGATAAACCTTGGGTGATCCACTTAAGGGAAACTTGCTGCTGTTCTACAAACCTCTGCTCTTGGAGGCCCAACACTGTCTACAAGAATAGAAGCACCCGTAGACATCACACTTATTTCACGAGATGCCTCAGCCCACCCATGCTCTCTTGACAACTATGCTAGTTCTTCAATCCCATCATGTCTTACATTAAAAAGATGTGCCGGTCTCATTCTAAGTGCCAAAACAATTGTTTTCGTCTTTGCTCGATTGATCCATGTTGTGCTTTTTCACTTACCAGCCCAACAACACCAATTACGAGAAGATGCATGTAATGGTACCTCTACTACTTGAAATACTAAAGAATCCGGAGCAAGTCATGGGGAATTCCGCATGTGTGCCACATGAAGCAGATTTAGATTTTAACCTCTTCTTTCATTCGCAACCTAAGACCTCCACTGCTCTCTTGACTTATGAAGTGCTAGTTCCTATGTCATGTGTTATGCCTTACTACAGATGTGTTGTTTGACTGCGAGAGCAAACTAATTGTTAAAAATCGGTTCTTGATCAACTTATAGAAGGTTGTACCTTACAATATAGGGTGTGTTGCTTGATTGCACTTTAGTAATTCGTTTGATGCTCACTATATTTATCCGTGTTATCCTTTTACTTACCAGGCCAGGGAAGGGAATTGAAACAAGAAGCTTTCAAAGATACCTCACCAGTTCAAATATTGAAAATCTCGCAGCAAAAAAGGGCATTTTGGCATCTCTGCCAACCAAAGGATATTCATATATTGATATCTTGTATCATAAGCAACCTCAGACCTCTCTTGCTCTCTCAAAATCTAAGGTATGTGTTATTTGATTACAAGCACAAACGAATGTTTCCGCTTAATATAGTTATAGCATTGCATAAAACTTATTATGTACATTACATATACTAGCTAAGTGCCCGCGCGTTGCTGCTCACATGAACACATTTTACTTTAGAAATTAATGCGAGGAAATACTGATTGGTAGTACTGACGCATGTATTGTGTGATCAAGTGTTAAATATATAAGCATCTGAACTCAGTTTATACAATCAAAAGTACTCATACGCATAAATATTGCATTACCAATCTGCCGACTACTACACAATTTGACAAATATATAATCTAAATGTGATTACTGCACCATTTGACTAAGATATTTTCTGAACATGGTCAGTGGTCTATGATAGTTGTACCCTAGGACCAATTTTGGTCAAACAATTTCTCATGCCCAAATAAACCTTACGAACAAGGAAACCAAGTGAACGTCAGTTAATGAGGCACCCATGTTGTCGTTAATGCTGAAAAGCAGGATGCGCTGCGTTCATTTTTTCCCCCTCTTGGTCGGATAGGTAAGCTGCGTCCGTGTATTTTCTCTTGATCTGATCAGCCAGGCTGTGTGCGGTGATTTATTTACATCTCGTATTTTTTTTACAGAACATATGCATGGATCGGTAGGTCGCCGGTTTTTTCCAAGGATTTTTTTCGATCTCGTCTGCTTTTTTGACGGAACGTCGCAGGGATCGGGAGTTCACGGGTTTCTTCCAAATCGCTAGGGGCTGTTCGGAAACTTGTGCGTACATGAGTTGTTTTAGGGTGTGTTTGGCTTTGTTGTGAACTCTGAAAAATGTGAATGGTAGAAAAGCCGCTGTGATCTAAAAACTGCGTGAAAGCTAAAAGTTGTTTGGTTGAACCAACTATGGATGTGTGGATTTTGTAAGATTTATCCGTGATGCCGCAAAGTCTGAAATGAATTTTGGTAATCTAAAAAAAAATACTTGAATATTATCTTGTTAAATATTTGAAGTATTAACGTACCAAGGCTAGTAATTCCTCTAATGAGTGTTTTTTCATGATGATGCGAGATGTTACAGATTAACCTATACCAAAAAAATCTCATAGTATGTGAATCATTCGGAACTCATACAGAAAACACTGCATTTACCCTATGGTGATCTGTACAGAACTTCGAATGGAAAAAACATCTGAACATCATTGCGTGCGTTGTGCTGCGGCGAGTTGGTAGCAAGCTTTGCTAGCCGATTAGCCCTGAAACGCTGCTCGTCGGCTGTACGTACCTGATATAGCTAGCTAGCTAGTACATATTGATTAAGGAAAATCAAGCCAGCTTTGTCCGTGTGAGGTACTCCCGTCGTGATCGCATCCGAAACAGATCAAGCCAGTTTTGCAAGAGATAATCATCACGAGCAGCTCGACTCAAGTTCCAGAACGGCTCCTTGGCGTTGACCTCACCGACAAGCACCTTCGGAACGGACAGATGCTAACGAGGGAGCAAGGACAGCGTGGTGTGGTGGAGGCGGGCGACCTGGACCGGCCGCGGCCGTGAGTCGGCTTGGGGCTAGGAAGAGAAAAGAAAAGCCAGACCGTCATGAGCCTTGAGGAATTTTAAGAAGACTTTGGGCCTAGAAAAAACTCTTTGGCCTGTTTGTGACACCAGCCAGCCACCTATTGCAATTTAATAGCATGTTTATTTATTTTCCTCTACGGCACATATACAACACCTAGTGCATCTAAAAATCTTTTATATGTTCATAAGCTCAGTCTTGATGATGATGTGTTCATTGAATTTCATTCCTTTTTCTTTTTTGATCAAGGATCAAGCCACAAGGAGAATACTCTTTAAGGGGCCATGCCACATAGGTCTCTACCCGCTAGTGCCTCTATCCGTCGGATCTTCCAAGCAATCCTTCATCACAATAAGATTGTCATCTTCAACTTGGCATCATCGTTTAGGCAATCCATCTTCCTTTGTGGTTTAGCAAATTCTTAGAAAACACCAACTCCCTTAGACTTCTTAAATACATCCTTACATAAGTGATTCATGTCAACTAGCTAAGAGTCATCAGCTGCCATATCTGATACGTCTCCGACGTATCGATAATTTCTTATGTTCCATGCCACATTATTGATGATATCTACATGTTTTATGCATACTTTATGTCGTATTTATGCATTTTCCGGCACTAACCTATTAACGAGATGCCGAAGAGCCAGTTGCTGTTTTCTGCTGTTTTTGGTTTCAGAAATCCTACAAATGAAATATTCTCGGAATTAGACGAAATCAACGCCCAGGGGCCTATTTTTACACGAAGCTTCCAGAAGACCGAAGGAGTCACGAAGTGGGGCCACGAGGCGACGACACGCTAGGGCGGCGCGGCCCAGGTGCTGGCCGCGCGGCCCTGTTGTGTGGCCACCTCGTGTGGCCCCCTGACCTGCCCTTCCGCCTACTTAAAGCCTCCGTCGCGAAACCCCCAGTACCGAGAGCCACGATACGGAAAACCTTACTGAGACGCCGCCGCCGCCAATTCCATCTCGGGGGATTCAGGAGATCGCCTCCGGCACCCTGCCGGAGAGGGGAATCATCTCCCGGAGGACTCTTCACCGCCATGGTCGCCTCCGGAGTGATGAGTGAGTAGTTCACCCCTGGACTATGGGTCCATAGCAGTAGCTAGATGGTCATCTTCTCCTTATGTGCTTCATTGTTGGATCTTGTGAGCTGCCTAACATGATCAAGATCATCTATCTGTAATGCTATATGTTGTATTTGTCGGGATCTGATGGATAGAGAATACTATGTTATGTTGATTATCAATCTGTTACCTATGTGTTGTTTATGATCTTGCATGCTCTCCGTTATTAGTAGAGGCTTTGGCCAAGTTTTTGCTCTTAACTCCAAGAGGGAGTATTTATGCTCGATAGTGGGTTCATGCCTCCATTAAATCTGGGACGAGTGACGGAAAGTTCTAAGGTTGTGGATGTGCTGTTGCCACTAGGGATAAAACATTGATGCTATGTCCGAGGATGTAGTTATTGATTACATTACGCACCATACTTAATGCAATTGTCTCGTTGTTTGCAACTTAATACTGGAAGGGGTTCGGATGATAACCTGAAGGTGGACTTTTTAGGCATAGATGCATGCTGGATAGCGGTCTATGTAGTTTGTCGTAATGCCCAATTAAATCTCACTATACTTATCATATCATGTACGTGCATTGTCATGCCCTCTCTATTTGTCAATTGCCCGACTGTAATTTGTTCACCCAACATGCTATTTATCTTATGGGAGAGACACCTCTAGTGAACTGTGGACCCCGGTCCTATTCTTTACATCGAATACAATCTACTGCAATATTTGTTCTTTACTATTTTCTCGCAAACAATCATCATCCACACTATACATCTAATCCTTTGTTACATCAAGCCGGTGAGATTGACAACCTCACTCGTTTCGTTGGGGCAAAGTACTTTGGTTGTGTTGTGCAGGTTCCACGTTGGCGCCGGAATCCCTGGTGTTGCGCCGCACTATACTTCGCCGCCATCAACCTTCAACGTGATTCTTGGCTCCTCCTGGTTCGATAAACCTTGGTTTCTTTCTGAGGGAAAACTTGCTACTGTCTGCATCACACCTTCCTCTTGGGGTTCCCAACGGACGTGTGTTAATTGCACGCATCAAGCACATTTTCTGGCGCCGTTGCCGGGGACTTGAAGAAAAGTTACACCACAAAGATTTCTATCTCCCACGTCAACTGCACGCCAGCAGCATATTTTCTGGCGCCGTTGCCGGGGAGATCAAGACACGCTGCAAGGGGAGTCTCCACAATCCAATCTCTTTACTTTGTTTTTGTCTTGCTTTATTTTATTTACTTTCTTGTTTGCTGCATTATATCAAAACACAAAAAAAATTAGTTGCTAGTTTTACTTTATTTACTGTCTTGTTCTCTATATCAAAAACACAAAAAAATTAGTTACTTGCATTTACTTTATCTAGTTTGCTTTATTTACTATTGTTAAAATGAATACTCCTGAAAATACTAAGTTGTGTGACTTCACAACCACAAATAATAATGATTTCTTATGCACACCTATTGCTCCACCTGCTACTACAGCAGAATTCTTTGAAATTAAACCTGCTTTACTGAATCTTGTTATGCGAGAGCAATTTTCTCGGTGTTAGTTCCGATGATGCTGCTGCCCATCTTAATAATTTTGTTGAATTATGTGAAATGCAAAAGTATAAGGATGTAGATGGTGACATTATAAAATTAAAATTGTTTCCTTTCTCATTAAGAGGAAGAGCTAAAGATTGGTTGCTATCTCCGCCTAGAAATAGTACTCGATTCATGGACTAAATGTAAGGATGCTTTTATTGGTAGATATTATCCTCCCGCTAAAATTATATCTTTGAGGAGTAGCATAATGAATTTTAAACAATTAGATAATGAACATGTTGCTCAAGCATGGGAGAGAATGAAATCTTTGGTAAAGAATTGCCCAACCCATGGACTGACTACTTGGATGATCATCCAAACTTTCTATGCAGGACTGAATTTTTCTTCGCGGAACCTATTGGATTCAGCTGCTGGAGGTACCTTTATGTCCATCACTTTGGGGGCGGCCACAAAGCTTCTTGATGATATGATGATAAATTACTCTGAATGGCACACGGAAAGAGCTCCACAAGGTAAGAAGGTAAATTCTGTCAAAGAAACCTCCTCATTGAGTGATAAGATTGATGTGATTATGTCTATGCTTGTGAATGGTAGATCTAATGTTGATCCAAATAATGTTCCTTTAGCTTCATTGGTTGCTCAAGAAGAAAATGTTGATGTGAATTTCATTAAAAATAATAATTTCAACAACAATGCTTATAGGAACAACTCTAGTAATAACTATAGGCCATATCCTTATAATAATGGTAACGGTTATGGTAATTCTTATGGGAATTCTTACAACAATAATAGGAACACACCCCCTGGACTTGAAGCTATGCTTAAAGAATTTATTAGTACACAAACTGCTTTTAACAAATCTGTTGAGGAAAAGCTCAATAAAATTGATATTCTTGCTTCTAAGGTTGATAGTCTTGCCTCTGATTTAGTTTTTTTAAATTGAAAGTTATGCCTAATAAGGATATTGAAAATAAAATTGTTACTACAGCAAATGCCATCCAAGTTAGAATTAATGAGAATATAAGATTAATGGCTGAATTGCATGCTAGGTGGGAAAGAGAAGAAAATGAAAAACTTGCTAAAGAGAATAATGTAGCTAAAGTTTGAACTATTACCACCACTAGTAATGTTAAGGGCAGCGCTAGGAATCGGCATCCGATGGATGGCCTCCCATCGGACCAAAGAGTAGCCGTACGATTGAATGGATCATGGACGCTTGTTTTTCAGTGCGGCCCGAGTGAATCTTTCCATAAAACGAGGGCCTGACTGCATGCTGGCATAATAACTGCTCCCGTGAGCCCAATCTCAGGAGTCAGGATGCGCAATGAATTGCTCTCTAGTCTAATTCATCCAGATTATTGTTTGGAAATCAAATCCAGTTTTAAAGGAAAGTGATAACAAAAAATTTAGGCATGCAGATTTGCTTCCGTAGGAGCAAAAATAAAATAAAAACGGCGTTATTTAATAGTGCTTCCGATGCAACTAAATTTTGCTTCCATTACACTGAATTTTGCTTCATTCTAGAAATATTTATTTTAAACGTAGGAAATTATGTGGACTGTAGAATATTAGCTTCCGTGGTGAATGGATTTTCTGTGATGTAGCATACCAAAACTTGTGTCCTGTGTAAACGTGATACAGATTGCACAAAACGTTGGTAAATTTGAACTGTTCAAATATAATGCACTAATTTGAAAGCATATAGTTTACTAGTTTGGCCGAAGCTTCATTCAGAAGCCTAGGACGCATAATGCACTATATACTAGAAGCATGATCAATGTATTAATGGAGCTTTCTTCAGATACGGGGGAAGCATACTGTGCATTGCCAGACCTGCAACATTTGTTTTTGTGTATCTACAGAAGCTTCATTCTTATTCTTGGAGAAAATGTTAGTGCTCCATGCATTCACTTGAATATTTCGGATAAAATACATATTTTCTTTCTTCATGTTGTCAAAACACACAGCTTTATACTTTCATATCACATGTTGCCATCTAACCGAAAAATACACTGCTAACGATTACATGTATGCTTGAAGCAAAACAGGGACATGCTTCTGATTTATGAATAACTGAAATATTCTTCCAAATAAGTATAAATAGCTACTTTATCAACACTCGTCTGCGAATCTGCAATACAATGCTTCCAAGGAAATTGAATCGCTCCCGTTCAAATGTAAGTCAGTTTCAACCGCCCTTCATCCCTAACACTACATCTTTAAAACGATGTGCCGCAAAATGACTTTCCAGGATACTAGGTGGACAGAAAAAGGAAGAGTTACAACATGTTAGGTGGCAATACACATTCAAATTTCACAGAGGTGATACATGCATCATGTGCAACACAAATGCGAAATATAGGAAGCATGTAACACTGTTCAAAAATTAGTGCGCTCGCACATGGAAACAAGTATACAAACTTAAGGTGTATGGTTGTAGTGAAGCACAAATATATATGGAGATCAAGAATCATGTATACATTGATATGAAGCACGGTATACGTAGATATGAAGCACGGTGTATGTATATATATACGGGGCACAATATACGTAGATATGATGATATGAAACATGGTGTATGTATATATGAAGCATGGTATACGTGGATATGAAGCACCGTATAAGGTGCCATCAAAGTATAAGGTGCAACTAGGATAGTCTAACATGAACAGAACATCAATTTGACTAAAATTATCCTTTTAGCAGAAGCAGCTTCGTAATCTAATATTATAGCCTATCCAGTATGAGAGGATCAAGTGCTATGCCTAGAGGTTTGTACATGGAGATCGCATAGAAAATGACATCCACGAAATACTAATTAATGACAACACCAAGAGGTTAGTAGAATCGTGCTGCACCTGCTGCCACTGATCCGGAGATGAACGTGCTCGCACACGATGCAACAGATCCCAAGCTGCCGCAATGACGTCCCAGTCTGCACCTGGTCTTGGGGATTGACACCACCAAGAGAGTGGAGAGGGGAACATAGACGCCGTAGGAGGACAGACCGCGGCAAAACTGCGAGCACCATACCAAGGCCATGATTCGCCAAGTCGGACCGGCATGCCTGCCGGCATCGGAGTCATTCCTGGTGGAGGCACAGGTTTACGATCTGGATTGGTGGTGCGGCCCGGCAGGAGAGCCGAGGCTCTAAAGCGTGGGCGGCGGGAAGAGCGTGGGCGTGCGGCGGCATGGGAGAACAAGGTCGTGACGCGCCGGCAGAGCTGGGCCGCGGGGCGGCGGATCAATTTGGGGATCGATACAAACGAGGAGAGGCAGACGATTAACTGACCGGTAATTCTGGAAATACAGGTGGTGACGTGCGTGGACCGTTTGATTGAGGCAAGATGGACGTAGCCCGATCGGTCCGATAAATTGTTTCCCATCGGACTGCGATAGGTAGTATTTACCTAATGTTAATGCTCCACATGTTGCTGCACCTCCTACTAATAATGGTGAAAGAATTGGTGTTGGCAATGTTTCTACTTCTAATGCAAAGCCTGCAAAACTGCCGGAAACTGCTAAAACTGCTGAAACTGCCTGTGATAAAACTGCTGAATTTTTTTCCAACATTGGGGATGATGATCCCATTGCTGTAGATCATAATGGTTTAGACTTTGATGATTGCCACATCTCTGAAGTTATAAAGTTCTTACAAAAGCTTGCTAAAGGTCCCAATGCTAGTGCTATAAATTTGGCCTTTACAAAACATATTACAAATGCTCTCATAAAAGCTAGAGAAGAGAAACTAAAACTTGAAACTTCTATTCCTAGAAAGTTAGAAGATGGTTGGGAGCCTATCATTAAGATGAGGGTCAATGATTTTGATTGTAATGCTTTATGTGATCTTGGTGCAAGTATTTCGTTATGCCTAAGAAAATTTATGATATGCTTGACTTGCCACCATTGAAAAACTGTTATTTGGATGTTAATCTTGTTGATAATGCTACAAAGAAATCTTTGGGGAGAGTTGATAATGTTCGCATTACCGTTAACAATAACCTTGTCCCCGTTGATTTTGTTGTCTTGGATATTGAATGCAATGCATCTTGTCCCATTATATTGGGAAGACCTTTTCTTCGAACTGTTGGAGCTATCATTGATATGAAGGAAGGTAATATTAAATATCAATTTCCTCTCAAGAAAGGTATGGAACACTTTCCTAGAAAGAGAATGAAGTTACCTTTTGATTCTATTATTAGAACAAATTATGATGTTAATGCTTCATCTCTTGATAATACTTGATACACACTTTCTGCGCCTAGCTGAAAGGCGTTAAAGAAAAGCGCTTATGGGAGACAACCCATGTTTTTACTACAGTACCTTTATTTTATATTTGAGTCTTGGAAGTTGTTTACTACTATAGCAACCTCTCCTTATCTTAGTTTTGTGCATTGTTGTGCCAAGTAAAGTCGTTGATAGTAAGGTTCATACTAGATTTGGATTACTGCGCAGAAACAGATTTCTTTGCTGTCACGAATCTGGGCCTAATTCTCTGTAGGTAACTCAGAAAATTATGCCAATTTATGTTAGTGATCCTCAGATATGTACGCAACTTTCATTCAATTTGGGAATTTTCATTTGAGCAAGTCTGGTGCCACTTTAAAATTCGTCTTTACGAACTGTTCTGTTTTGACAGATTCTGCCTTTTATTTCGCATTGCCTCTTTTGCTATGTTGGATGAATTTCTTTGATCCATTAATGTCCAGTAGCTTTGTGCAATGTCCAGAAGTATTAAGAATGATTATGTCACCTCTGAACATGTAAATTTTTATTGTGCACTAACCCTCTAATGAGTTGTTTTGAGTTTGGTGTGGAGGAAGTCTTCAAGGATCAAGAGAGGGAAATGATGCAATATGATCAAGGAGAGTGAAAGCTCTAAGCTTGGGGATGCCCCGGTGGTTCACCCCTGCATATTTTAAGAAGACTCAAGCGTCTAAGCTTGGGGATTCCCAAGGCATCCCCTTCTTCATCGACAACATTATCAGGTTCCTCCCCTAAAACTATATTTTTATTCCATCACATCTTATGTGCTTTGCTTGGAGTGTCGGTTTGTTTTTGTTATTGTTTTTGTTTGAATAAAATGGATCCTAGCATTCATTGTGTGGGAGAGAGACACGCTCCGCTGTTGCATATGGACAAATATGTCCTTAGGCTTTACTCATAGTATTCATGGCGAAGGTTGAATCTTCTTCATTAAATTGTTATATGGTTGGAATCGGGAAATGCTACATGTAGTAATTCTAAAAATGTCTTGAATAATTTGATACTTGGCAATTGTTGTGCTCATGTTTAAGCTCTTGCATCATATACTTTGCACCTATTAATGAAGAAATACATAGAGCTTGCTAAAATTTGGTTTGCATATTTGGTCTCTCTAAAGTCTAGATAATTTCTAGTATTGAGTTTTGAACAACAAGGAAGACGGTGTAGAGTCTTATAATGTTTACAATATATATTTTATGTGAGTTTTGCTGCACCGGTTCATCCTCGTGTTTGTTGCAAATAGCCTTGCTAGCCTAAACCTTGTATCGAGAGGGAATACTTCTCATGCATCCAAAATCCTTGAGCCAACCACTATGCCATTTGTGTCCACCATACCTACCTACTACATGGTATTTCTCCGCCATTCCAAAGTAAATTGCTTGAGTGCTACCTTTAAATTTCCATCATTCGCCTTTGCAATATATAGCTCATGGGACAAAATAGCCTTAAAAACTATTGTGGTATTGAATATGTACTTATGCACTTTATCTCTTATTAAGTTGCTTGTTGTGCGGTAACCATGTTTTCTCGGGGACGCCATCAACTTTTTACCTTTGTTGAATATCATGTGAGTTGCTATGCATGTTCGTCTTGTCCGAAGTAAGGGCGGTTTTCACAATCAAATGGTTTGAGTATGCATACCGTTAGAGAAGAACATTGGGCCGCTAACTAAAGCCATGAATCATGGTGGAAGTTTCAGTTTGGACATAAAACCTCAATCTCTTATGAGAATATTATTTGTTGTTGAATGCTTAAGCATTAAAAGAGGAGTCCATTATCTCGTTGTCTATGTTGTCCCGGTATGGGTGTCTAAGTTGAAGAATGATCAAAAGCGAGAAATCCAATGCGAACTTTCTCCTTAGACCCTTGTACATGCGGCATAGAGGTACCCCTTTGTGACACTTGGTTGAAACATATGTCATGCAATGATAATCTGTGTTAATCCAAGCTAATTAGGACAAGGTGCGGGCACTACTAGTATACCATGCATGAGGCTTGCAACTTGTAAGATATAATTTACATGATACATATGCTTTATTACTACCGTTGACTAAATTGTTCCATGTTTTCAAAATAAAAGCTCTAGCACAAATATAGCAATCAATGCTTCCCTCTGCGAAGGGCCTTTCTTTTACTTTTATGTTGAGTCAGTTCACCTATCTCTTTCCACCTCAAGAAGCAAACACTTGTGTGAACTGTGCATTGATTCCTACATACTTGCATATTGCACTTGTTATATTACTTTACATTGACACTATCCATGAGATATACATGTTATAAGTTGAAAGCAACCGCTGAAACTTAATCTTTCTTTGTGTTGCTTCAATACCTTTACTTTGATTTATTGCTTTATGAGTTAACTCTTATGCAAGACTTATTGATGCTTGTCTTGAAGTACTATTCATGAAAAGTCTTTGCTTTATGATTCAGTTGTTTACTCATGTCATTACCATTGTTTTGATCGCTGCATTCATTACATATGCTTACAATAGTATGATCAAGGTTATGATGGCATGTCACTCCAGAAATTATCTTTGTTATCGTTTACCTGCTCGGGACGAACAGGAACTAAGCTTGGGGATGCTGATACGTCTCCGACGTATCGATAATTTCTTATGTTCCATGCCACATTATTGATGATATCTACATGTTTTATGCATACTTTATGTCGTATTTATGCATTTTCCGGCACTAACCTATTAACGAGATGCCGAAGAGCCGCTTGCTGTTTTCTCGCTGTTTTTGGTTTCAGAAATCCTACAAAGGAAATATTCTTGGAATTGGACGAAATCAACGCCCAGTGGGCCTATTTTTACACGAAGCTTACGTGAAGACCGAAGGAGTCACGAAGTGGGGCCACGAGGCGACGACACGCTAGGGCGGCGCGGCCCGTGTGCCGGCCGCGCGGCCCCGTTGTGTGGCCACCTCGTGTGGCCCCCCGACCTGCCCTTCCGCCTACTTAAAGCCTCCGTCGCAAAGCCCCCGCACCGAGAGCCACGATACGGAAAACCTCATCGAGACGCCGCCGCCGCCGATCCCATCTCGGGGGATTCAGGAGATCGCCTCCGGCACCCCGCCGGAGAGGGGAATCATCTCCCGGAGGACTCTTCACCACCATGGTCGCCTCCGGAGTGATGAGTGAGTAGTTCACCCCTGGACTATGGGTCCATAGCAGTAGCTAGATGGTCGTCTTCTCCTTATGTGCTTCATTGTTGGATCTTGTGAGCTGCCTAACATGATCAAGATCATCTATCTGTAATGCTATATGTTGTGTTTGTCGGGATCCGATGGATAGAGAATACTATGTTATGTTGATTATCAATCTATTACATATGTGTTGTTTATGATCTTGCATGCTCTCCGTTATTAGTAGAGGCTCCGGCCAAGTTTTTGCTCTTAACTCCAAGAGGGAGTATTTATGCTCGATAGTGGGTTCATGCCTCCATTAAATCTGGGACAGTGATCGAAAGTTCTAAGGTTGTGGATGTGCTGTTGCCACTAGGGATAAAACATTGATGCTATGTCCGAGGATGTAGTTATTGATTACATTACGCACCATACTTAATGCAATTGTCTGTTGTTTGCAACTTAATACTGGAAGGGGTTCGGATGATAACCCGAAGGTGGACTTTTAGGCATAGATGCATGCTGGATAGCGGTCTATGTACTTTGTCATAATGCCCAATTAAATCTCACTATACTTATCATATCATGTACGTGCATTGTCATGCCCTCTCTATTTGTTAATTGCCCGACTGTAATTTGTTCACCCAACATGCTATTTATCTTATGGGAGAGACACCTCTAGTGAACTGTGGACCCCGGTCCTATTCTTTACATCGAATACAATCTACTGCAATATTTGTTCTTTACTATTTTCTGCAAACAATCATCATCCACACTATACATCTAATCCTTTGTTACAGCAAGCCGGTGAGATTGACAACCTCACTGTTTCGTTGGGGCAAAGTACTTTGGTTGTGTTGTGCAGGTTCCACGTTGGCGCCGGAATCCCTGGTGTTGCGCCGCACTATACTTCACCGCCATCAACCTTCAACGTGCTTCTTGGCTCCTCCTGGTTCGATAAACCTTGGTTTCTTTCTGAGGGAAAACTTGCTACTGTCAGCATCACATCTTCCTCTTGGGGTTCCCAACGGACGTGTGTTAATTACACGCATCAATATCCTACCTCTACTAGTGTTTCCAGTGTTCCTTTGGAACAAGTGTTATCTGATGTATGGGCTCATGGGTCTATCTCTATTGGCAAACACACTTATTATGTAAGCTTCATCAATGATATCAGTAAATTTACATGGATTTATTTTCTCAAGAAATGTTCTTATATTTATCAAGTTTTCCTTAATTTTCAACATCTTTTGAGCGCAAATTTCATAGGAAAATTATCACAATGCAAACTTATTGGGGTGACGAACATAAAAAACTCAATTATTTTTTCAAAAGTTGGTATAACTCATTATGTTTCGTCTCCACGGGTCTACTTAAATTTATTTCCCTGGCAAAGTAATCAATTTTGAAACCCCCATTGAACGTCTCCTAGAAACAAAACTCAACTATCAATCTCTTCGCATTTTTGGATGCGTTTGCTGGGCAAATATGCACCCTTACAAACATTTAAACTGGCTTTTCGCTCAACTCAATGTGATTTTCTTGGTTATAATCCTGGCCACAAAGGAGCTAAGTGTCTTGATGTCAAAATGGGTTGCATTTATATCTCTAGAGATGTGGTGTTTGATGAGTGCGTTTTCCCTTTCGCCTTCATGCATCCAAATGTTGGTTCTCTTCTTCCTCGAGAGATTTTACTTTTACCTCCGCATACACCTCCTACGTCGGATCATGATCCTATGACTTTGCCTTTTGTACCTAATGTTACAACTAATGATCAGCATGTTGAAGCGAATAATATTGCAGAATAAAATTTGGTCAAAAATGCCTTTGAAACCAAAGCAAATGATGCAACTTCAAGTTCAGAAGAAGACAAAACAGGTGGTAATCACGAAGCTGATTCAACATTCTCCTCAGATCATGAGCGCACATAAATTGTTACTGACTCTCCTGACCGCACTGATCCCGAGGGCGGAATGTCTTCGTCATCCTCACCGCATGCGGCACCACCCGCCCACACCCACATGCAACAAGCCCTTCACAGTCCCGCCAACTGTCCTCGCCCGCCATGTCACGCCAACTGTCCTCGCGCCGTCTGTGGGAAGGGGGAGAAATTCTCTATCCAGATCTAGTTTCGAGTGACAAATTTTCAACCAGATCAAAGCAAACCTGGCGCTAGCTATCAGCTGAGCTCTCACAAAGTCATGGATATGATGCACGCTCCTGAATTTCTTCAACAAATCAGGCAGAGTGGCAGGTCGAGGATTCCGAGGGAACATAGTGCAAGAGTGCGAGTGCAAAAGTCAAGAAATTCCCGGACCTGACCAGCTCGATCTTGGAACTGAACAATTCGTCGAATGCGATCCTCACTAGCCCAGAAGTCGCTACCATTTTTCCTGGCAAGCCGGAGAAGGATCTCGACTCACGAATTAATGCGTTGATCTTGAGCAGTAGCATCAATAAAGGAACCTAGAACCCACCGAGACAAACAAGAGATGATAAGGCACACGAGCGTTGTCGAGAAAAACACAAATCGCAGTGCAACGTACCCGCCATATCTTGACTTGCGTCAGTCATCAAGTCGAGCATATAATTTTCACGGGCCGTAGCTCGCGAGGCTTCAGCTACGATAGTCTCCTTTAGTTCCAAAGCCTCCCACGCCTGTCGAAGAGCAGCGCCCTCGCGCTCGGAGGATTTGCGGGACTGGTCCATAATAATGATGGCTTGTTTTTTCATGGCTTGAAGTTGCTGCCAAAGTTCAGACATTTGTTGCTGGCTCGAGTCAACACATGAATAATTATCCACGAAAACATCGCCAGGTATCCATTTAGAGTGAGACATGGCAGGTGAAGCAGGGGACGGTCCACAGAATAGTTATCAAATACAAACTGGAAGAAAGAAATGTCGTCATCAATCATTCATCAAGGATCACCTTTGTTTATTAATAATGGATATATTTACATAACTGAGGTCCCTTACAAAAGTTGACTCCTAGCGAGTCAAAAAATATAGTCGCAAATCATAAGGATATCGACAACTACAAAAGAAAAAAAAGAAAAATGCAAAGGGATAGGTTGGTCTACTTGACCTCCGGTGTAACATCCCAACTTTTCAAACAAAGAAGAAGATGGATTTCCTTTTTCCAAAATTTGGAACCAACAAAAACTTTTATTAAATTAAGTTTAATGCATAGTGACCATGCTTATATGTTGTGTTATTGCCATGATTGATTGTTGAAGTATTTTGAAATGATCTAAAACCCTAAACCCTACTCTCCTTTTTACCCTCCAAGATAAACCAAATAAAAAGAAATCAAATTAAAAAGAAAAGGCCTATGTAAACCCATAGCCATTCTTGCAAATAACAACCTACACCATGTTCTACCTTGCTAGATGATTTGAAACACCTCAACAAACCCAACCTATCATCTACCAACTAAATTTAAGGTGAAATAAAAAGAAAACAAAAATATACATAGAGGCATATGTGGCACATAGCCATAATGGCAATTCTTGACCTATGCCTTCATACCTTACCCAAATGGTTTGGAACCATCACTAAACTCAATCTAACACTAAATAAACCCTACACCATGCCTAAGTGAAGCAAGGAAAAAGAAAAGAATAAAAGTTAGAAAATCACAAAACCCTCACATATGTGCTTATGCCATTTTTGCAAATCTTTAACCTAGACCATTTTGGCTTGCACCATTGGATGTAAATGGTTACTAAACACTTATTAGCACTTTTGGAATCAAAGAAACTCAAATTGAATCAAATTTGAAATCAAAACAAGCTCACATGCACTAATGGTCATATTGGCAAAAGTTAGCCTGATGCCCTCTTTGAGCCTCTGTTTTGGAAAATTTCTAAACTAAACATTGCCAACTCTTTGCACCTCATCCAAGACAACATCAAGGTGAACAACTTTGCCCGAACCAACCCCTGCCAATTCTTTCTCAAATTCAAATGAGGATCAAGCCAAGTTGCAACCATAAAGCAAAATGAAGATCATACACATTTTGAAATTTTGCAAACCACTTCAAATTTGAACACCACCACCACCACTCTACTTCAAATAATATATGATTGCAACCCACCAAAATTCATTCAAAAATTCGAAAATAAATTTCATGCGGCCATTGTGTCGAACAGGTGGCATGCACAAATCTGTCAAACCAACACACCCCAATAACCATCAGACCATAGCCTAAACCATCATGCTTTGCTCATCAAATGTACTCCTTTGACCCCTCTAAACCTTGCCAAGCACAAGAGACAAGGAATGGTACATGCAATCATCACCAAATCGACCTAAACAAACCATGCCGTGGCATGGCATGGACATGCCCTTGCTCCCCCTCTTCTGGACCTTGCTGACGTGCACCACCATGTCCAACACGTTCCCCTCACTCACCTGATCGTGCCAGTCACAAAGATCGACGCAACGGTGCACCACACGCGCTAGGCCGTGCACGCCCAGAGACGCACGCGCACGCTAGAGCGCGCATGGTGCGCGCCACAGACACGCTCGGCCACGTCGTCGCCTGGCCAACTCCGTTGACCCCCGCACCTCCTCTCTGCACCACCTGCTTCCCCATGTCACCAGCAGCCGCCCAGACACGCCCATTGGCTCGCGCCGTGCCTGTAGACGACGACATCGATGACGTCCTCCGCCGCGTTACTGCGAGCTTCGGTCACGCGCCCGTCCTCGCCAGAGCCTCGTTTTCACCGCGTCAAGCCCTACGTCTTTGCCATGACGTCGCCGAGCCAGGAGCGTCAGCGCCAGTGCTCAAAAGCCCCTGTAGCCGCGTCGCCATGCCCACCACCGTTGCAGCACCACGGCCACCATCCGCTGCTATAAAAGGAGCCACCCCCGCTCCCAAATCTTCACACAGCCAGCTTCCCCTCTCTCTTCTCACTCTCCTCGACCACCTCTCTCGCTTGATTCATCACCATAGCCACCCAATTTAGTCGCCGGAGCCCGCGGAGGTGCTGAGAAGCTCGCCGGCGATTTCGGCCACCGTTGGAGACGCCGTCGGTACCAGCTGCGTCCCCGTCGTCGACAACCTCACCGCAGCTCGTCGCCGACCATCGCCGCGCCGCTGGTGAGCCTCCCACCCCCCACCGTCGCCGCCAGTAGCCGCGTCTCTCGCCGTCGTCGATGATGAACACGATCCGTTGGATCACGTTCTATTCGTGCGGCGCGGATAAGTCCATACCGTTTCGCTGTTAAAAAGACACTGACGAGTAGCCCCCACCCTGTCAGGCGGCCCGCTCATGCGAGATGTGCAGCTGGGCCGGCCAGTTTACTTTTCCCTCTGTGCAGCCATTTCCATTCCCGCCTAAGCCCACGTTTTGAATTCGAATTTTCGAAATATTCCAAATTGCTCACAGATGCTGTTTTCAAATTTGAATAGAATAAAATCCACCAAACCAATTTTGACAAATTTTATATATTTGGAAAGCTTATCAAATTATCTACACAACTACACTGGTCTCAACCCTAGATTGTTTGTAGAATTAATGTGACAAAAATAACAAGGAAGGGCCTTTTGCAACTTCAAACAATTATTAAAAATCAACCAAAAATGATTTTGAGTTGTTTCCAACTCTCAAAAGTCATATTTCATATTGTCTATAAGAATATGTAAAAATATGACATAGTTGTTTGTATGATCATGGTCTAGATTAGAAAATGGCTCTATGGCTATTTCTAGTCCATTTAAATTGTTCTAAATTAATTATTAAATCATATGGGAGATATTCTCTCATTTAAATCTTGTCCCAAGTAACTCAACATGAGGTAGTGACCTTGGTCTATATTATCTCATGTGATATTATTTGGTGATATAAATCGTTAAAGAGATAGTATTAAATTGCATGAGGTATATTACCTCATTTAACTCATTTTCCCAAATGATGATTCTGAAGTGTTGACCTTGGTCAACATGAGTTCATATACTATCCTATGAGGAAATTAAATCTTAACAAGATTCAATAAGAGGAAATTACTTCTCCAAAGAATTAAATAGAAGCTTTAATTAATATTTATAATGAGAGGAAATTATTTTTCTTAAGAAGAAAACAAAGTCAACCAACATAATAATCATGTTGTGATGCTAGCCTAGCTTGTGTGACTCATGTGTGTGCTTAGTCTAGCACTTAAGATTTGTTTGGTGATTGTATACCTCGTATCCGTTTTTAGACGCTAGTACCGAGGAGTACCAGGAGGAGGAGGTCTACTTCCAGGAAGAAGGAGACCACTTTGATCAATACACCACTGAAGGCAAGCTAATATTCTTGCAAAGTGCAAAGCTCTACAAGAGCAAGGCATCACCACATTTTACTTTATGCTTGCTGGTCCTATCCCAAGTTTTTTACTTTACAAGATTTATTGAATTTGATTTATCAAAGTTACTTTTTGATTCATGATTTACTTGGTCTAGATATAGAGTAGAACAAGAGCATCAAACTTAGCCTAGAATGCTATAAGCTAGTTAGCACTCCTCATGACTAGTTGCTAGTGCTAACAAATAAAATTGACTACTCTAGATGGGAACATGTGAAATGAAATGACTTTGAAAACCTTGGAATGATGAGTCATTCTATTGAAAGATTTTAAAGGTGAATATGACTTGTGAATGACATGGTGAACTTTACAAAAACTGATGGTTGGGTTCGGATGCGATACCATTCCAATTTACAAGTACCCCCACAATACCTGATTATGGGTAGGGCTTAACTGGAAGTTTATGTGTCTTAGTATGGGTTCCCTCTAAAACAAGCGTCATCGGGGTTATGCCGAAAGCTGCCTCTACAACAAACGAAATGACGTGAAATGAGGTGAATGTCCGGCCCAAGCCTTGTGCAGTTCCCAGGCTGACGGTTTGTCTTCACTGGGAGGCCAAGCTCATGGGGAGAGGTGCCTATACTCGGATATGTAAGTGAAAGGTTAGGGTTGATGATCCGCGTACTGAGTTACGATTATTCAGGGTTATCCCTGACGGATGTAATCAAATGTTGTGGCACAAGAGTGCAACCTCTACAGAGTGTAAAACTATTCGAATAGCCGCGTCCACGGTTAAGGACGGTAGGAAAGGCCATACTGTTCCGTCATCAGACCATTTTCAAATATGTGACATATGACTTGTGACTGGAACTTGAAAGGTGAATGGTGAATTTGACTTGAATTACAACAGAGTTGTGGGAATGACACTAATGTTCCCACTTGAGTAAGTTAGGCAAATGAAGAGTCTTTGATTAATAAAGAGCTTATGAAATAAAACTGGCTTTATGCAAATGAACCTAGAGCTTAGCACCCCATTACTATAATTGATAGTGCTTACATGAGTATTAGTTTGTGAGTACTTTAAAGTACTCATGGCTTTGTCCCTGGCTATTCAAATGGCCAGACTATGAAGAGGAACAGCAGTAAGAGGAAGATGGACAGCAGGACGTCTACGACAACTAGGATCATGATGACCCACAAGTATAGGGGGTGTATCGTAGTATCTTCGATAAGTAAGAATGTCGATCCCAACGAGGAGCAGAAGGTGTTGACAAGCAGTTTCGATGAAGGATTCACTGTAAATGCTCACGTAAAAGTATTCGGGGGTTTTGATGTAACAGATGAATAAAGTACGAGTAAGTAAAGTGCGAGAGTAACAATTGCAGCGAGTGGCCCAATCCTTTTTAGCACAAAGGACAAGCCGGTTTGTTTACTTATAATGACCAAACGTTCTTGAGGACACACGGGATTTTAGTCTAGTGCTTTCGCTACATACGGCTAATTAATCTTCATTGTTTTGATAAGTGTTGTGTGGGTGAACCTATGCTAATGTACTGCCCTTCCTAGGACTAATACATACTTGTGATTATACCCCTTGCAAGCATCCGCAACTACAAGAAAGTAATTAAGATAAATCTAACCACAGCCTTAAACTCTGAGATCCTACGATCCCTCCTCGCATCGATATACCAACGGGGGCTCGGGTTTCGTCACTCCGGCAACCCCGCAATTGGCAAACGAGTACAAGATGCATTCCCCTAGGCCCATAAAGGTGAAGTGTCGTGTAGTCGACGTTCACACGACACCACTAGAAGAATAACACCACAACTTAAATATCATAACATTGAATACTACTCAACCATAATTCACTACTAACATTTAGACTTCACCCATGTCCTCAAGAACTAAATGAACTACTCACGAGACATCATATGGAACATGATCAGAGGTGATATGATAATGAATAACAATCTGAACATAAACCTTGGTTCAACGGTTTCACTCAATAGCATCAATAACAAGTAGAAATCAACACCGGGAGAGTTTCCCCTATCAAACAATCAAGATCAAACCCAAATTGCTACAGCGGTGACGGGGTGCAGCGGTGGAGGCGGTGATGATGATGAAGATGATGGTGATGGTGATGGAGATGATGTCCAGCTTGATGACGGTGACGATGGCGTCGATTTCCCCCTCCGGGAGGGAATTTCCCCGCCGGATTCCTGCCCGCCGGAGAGCTCTTTTCTCTCTGGTGTTCTCCGCCCCGCAGAGGCGGCTGTGGCTCTGTTCGACGTACCCCTCTGGCTTAGGTTTTCGGGGCGAAGGCGTGTGCGAAGAAAAGGAGGCGAGAGGGGGCTGTGGGCCCCCTCCTCATAGGGCGGCGCGGCCAGGGCAGGGCTCGCGCTGGCCTGTGAGGGGGGCCCATGGCGGCCCTCCTCAGCTCCCCCTTCTGGCTCCCTTTGTCATCTGGAAAAATAGGAGTTTTCGTATAATTTCCTTCAACTGTTGATCTTCGAAATATTGCGTTCTGACGGTGCTTTTTCCAGCAGAATCCTGGCTCCGGTGCGCGATCCCCAAATAATCATGAAACATGCAAAATAGATGAAATAACATAAGCATTATGTACAAATATGAAATATATCAATGAATAACAGCAAATTATGATATAAAATAGTGATGCAAATTGGACGTATCAACTCCCCCCAAGCTTAGACTTCGCTTGTCCCCAAGCGAAACTGAACTCGGTAAACAGGACCACATGTTTATGGAGTGAAGAGTCGATAAATAAAATACGGACGAGAAGCATCATATTCATTCACACAAGACATTCTAGTAAACAACTTCCTCATATAATTCAACTTGAAACAAGTATAAGGTAATCACAAATAAAGGTGCATAAGAAATCATAGTTGGTGATGGCAAACTTCGTTCTTGGTCAGAGAACGGTTAACAGATTATACTCATCTATTGAGCAGCGCTCTTATGTTAAAGCTTATGGTAAACTTGCATACTCAATCATAATGATCATTGATAACTTGCAAAGCTATATTCATTCAGATAAAACTTGTACTAAACAAGGAAGAGTAAAAACATGATGAAGCAAATCACAATATAATGGTTCGATCACAACAACTCAAATGCTTGCTTGAGATGGAGGGAAATAGGTGTACTGACTCAACATAAAGTAAAAGATAGGCCCTTCGCAGAGGGAAGCAGGGATTAAATCATGTGCTAGAGCTTTTCAAGTTTTGAAATCATATAGAGAGCATAAAAGTAAAGTTTTTAGGGGTGTTTGTTGTTGTCAACGACTGGTAGCGGGTACTCTAACCCCCTTGCCAGACAAGCTCTCAAAGAGCGGCTCCCATAAAGTTTTATTTTTGGTTGACACTCCTTCCAACCTTTGCTTTCACAAACCATGGCTAACCGAATCCTCGGGTGCCTGCCAACAATCTCATACCATGAAGGAGTGTCTTTTTATTTTAGTTTTATTTTAGATGACACTCCTCCCAACCTTTGCTTTCTCAAGCCATGGCTAACCGAATCCTTCGGGTGCCGTCCAACAATCACATACCATGGAGGAGTGTCTATTTTGGTTAATTAGTTTGGGACTGGGAATCCCATTGCCATCTCTTTTTGCAAAGTTATTGGATAAGTGGATGAAGCCACTAGTCCATTGGTGAAAGTTGCCCAACAAGATTGAAAGATAAACACCACATACTTCCTCATGAGCTATAGAACATTGACACAAATAAGGAGTAATAAAGTTTTGAATTGTTTAAAGGTAGCACATGAAGTATTTACTTGGAGTGGCAGGAAATACCACATAATAGGTAGTTATAGTGGACACACATGGCATGGGTTTTGGTTTAAAGGTTTGGATGCACGAGAAGCATTCCCTCTCAGTATAGGTCTTTGGCTAGCAAGGTTAATTAGCAAGCATAGGAGTTGAGGGAAACAAACAAATATACATGTGATAGACATAATCATGCATCTTTCTTGCAAGCACAAACAATTTTAACTTCAGAATAATAAGCTATGAGCTAACAAGAAAGGAAGACAATGAAACAACTATATGTATTTCTCTTTTCTACTTAAATCTCAAGGTGTTGTTGCTATTGACCAATGCTAAGTTTGCCAAAACCAAATAGATTTACTCAATGCTCCCAAAGTGGTACCAATACTAAAATCAAGATCAATCATATACTAGAAATTGCAAACTAAAATAAGATGTGCAATATGTAAATGATAAGACTTCTCATTAATATTTCATAACGATAACTCACACCAAGGGATACATAGACAACCAACTAAAGGAGAGATACTTCCACACTGCAACCCATCTTATATAATAACTTCCCTACTCATGATATGACACTACTTGATAATAAAAAGTAAAAGATAGTGATGATGTGATACCGCGGCACTCCCCCAAGCTTGGAACAAACCAAGGGGATGCCAATACCGATGATGAATTACTCCTTCGGTGATGATGGTGATGCCTCGTTCCTGCGATCCTTAAGGATATCCTTCAGCTTCCGCCTCTCAGTTTGGTAATTCTGCACTAAAACTCGAAGAGATTCATTGTTATCTGAAAGTGGCGGTGGCGGTCTTGTGATGGTAGTTGAGTAATACTCCAGCATTCTGCGAAGTCGGTTGTTCTCCTCAAGAAGTATCTCCACTTCCCTTCTCAGCGCACGGTATTGATCACAAAACTCATCTGTAACCCGTAACGCTTCCTCCGCACAAGGGAAAGAATTGAGGCTAAGAGCAGGCGGTAGAGGTCCCTGCAAGTTATGAGAAAAAGAACGTCCAGTGTTAACCGATCCCACCAAGATTGGCTTACTCCCCATAGTTTGCCACTTCCTTTTCATTGATGACGTCTCCTCCACTTCCTCCTTGAATTCTTCCTTCAAAGGTCCCTTGTCCTTGTTGTTGGAGCCCATGGTGCTTCTAGATCAAAAACAGATCCTGGCAGAAAACAGCTCGAAACAAAACACGTCGAGAAAACGATATACGGACCTCCAGGGGTCCGGGGGATTATATAGCAGTAATTTTTACGACAGAAGGAAAGTACCAGATCGAACAAGAGTCGGAGAGGGACAACGAGGCGGTGTCCTCATAGGGCGGCGCGGCCAGGCTGGGGCCCGCGCCGGCCTATGGGGGCACGCCCTCGTGCGTCTCCTCCACTCCGTTTCGATCTCGTAATTTTTCATATTTTCCAAAAACAGCAATAACATTGTTCGGAAAGTAAATCGCGAACTTTTTATTACACTGCATCGTTACCTATTCAAAGTCGAGTTCTGCGGACTGTCAATTTGACCTTTGATGAAAGCCTCCGGTGTTTCCACTCGAATAACATCAACATCTACATTATAAGAATCACCTGAGATATAATGCTTGAGTCTTTGTCCATTCACCACTTGCGTGGCATTGCCTTGGAGAGAACTAATTTTAATTGCTCCTGACCGATAAACCTCATCAATGACATATGGTCCTTCCCATTTCGAGAGTAATTTCCCTGCAAAGAATCTGAGACGAGACCGATACAATAGGACTTTATCCCCAATATTAAACTCTCTTTTGATAATCCTTCTATCATGCCATTTCTTAACTTTCTCTTTAAAGAGTTTAGCATTTTCATATGCTTCACTTCTCCATTCATCTAGAGAACTTAATTGCAACAACCTCTTATCACCGGCTAGTTTAGGATTTTTGTTTAGTTCTCTAACAGCCCAATAAGCTTTGTGCTCTAGTTCTAAAGGTAAATGACAAGCTTTTCCATAAACCATTTTATAAGGTGACATTCCCATGGGGTTTTTATAAGCAGTTCTATAAGCCCATAGTGCATCCTTCAATTTAATAGCCCAGTTCTTTCTAGTTTTATTAACAGTCTTTTGCAAGATAGACTTAATTTCTCTATTTGATAGTTCTACTTGCCCACTAGTTTGAGGATGATAAGCGGAAGCAATTCTATGATTAATACCATATTTAGCAAGAGTTTTTCTAAAACCTCCATGAATAAAATGAGAACCTCCGTCAGTCATAATATATCTAGGTACTCCAAATCTAGGAAAAATAATATCTAAAAGAATTTTTAAAGAAGTCTCACCATCGGCACTTTTTGTGGGTATAGCTTCTACCCATTTAGTAAAATAATCAACAGCGACAAGTATATGAGTGTTACCTTCTGAAGAAGGGAAAGGACCCATGAAGTCAAATCCCCAACAATCGAATGGTTCAATAACAAGAGTATAATTCATAGGCATTTCATTGCGCTTGGAGATATTACCAACCCTTTGACATTCATCACAAGATAAAATAAACTTCCTTGCATCTTTGAAGAGAGTTGGCCAATAAAATCCTGATTGTAGAACCTTTTGTGCGGTTCTATCTCCGGCGTGATGTCCTCCATAAGCACTACCATGACATTTACTCAATATCTCTTGTTGTTCATATTCAGGAACACATCTTCGCATAATACCATCCACTCCTTCTTTATATAAGTGTGGGTCATCCCAAAAATAATGCCTCAAGTCATAAAAGAATTTCCTCCTTTGCTGAGCTGAAAAGGTTGGAGGCAAGTACTTGGAAACAATAAAGTTAGCATAATCAGCATACCAAGGACCGTCTCGCGAACTCACCTTTATTACAGCCAATTGTTCATTTGGAAAACTATCATTAACAGGAATAGGATCATAAGCAATATTTTCCAATCTAGACAAATTATCAACGAACAGGATTATCGAGCACCTTTCCTATCTACAATATGTAAATTAAATTCTTGCCAAAGAAGTACCCATCTAATAAGCCTCGGCTTAGCATCTTTCTTTGTCATAAGGTATCTAATTGCAGCATGATCAGTATGAATAGTAACTTTTGAATCAACGATATAAGATCTAAACTTATCACAAGCAAAGACTACGGCTAACAATTCTTTTTCAGTAGTAGCATAATTTCTTTGAGCAGCATTAAGAGTTTTACTAGCATAATGAATAACATTCAGTTTTTTATCTACTCGCTGTCCAAGAACAAGCACCTACAGACAAAATCACTAGCATCACACATAATTTCAAATGGTAAGTTCCAATAGGAGGTTCAACTATAGGGGCAGTTGTTAAGGCTTTCTTTAGAGTTTCAAAAGCTTCCTTACAATCATCATCAAAAACAAAAGGTACATCTTTTTGAAGAAGATTAGTAAGAGGCTTTGAGATCTTAGAGAAGTCTTTAATAAATCTCCTATAAAACCCAGCATGACCAAGAACACTACGAATACCTTTAACATCCCTCGGATAGGGCATCTTCTCAATTGCTTCAACTTTAGCTCTATCAACTTCAATACCTCTCTCGGAAATTTTATGTCCCAATACAATTCCTTCATTAACCATAAAGTGGCATTTCTCCCAATTAAGAACAAGGTTAGTTTCTTCGCATCTCTGCAAAACTTTATCAAGGTTCCGCAAGCAATTATCAAAAGAATTTCCGTAGACGGAAAAATCGTCCATGAATACCTCTACAATGCTCTCACAAAAGCCATGAAAAATAGCAGACATGCATCTTTGAAAAGTAGCAGGAGCATTACATAAACCAAAAGGCATACGTCTATAAGCATAAGTTCCATAGGGACAAGTGAAAGTGGTTTTCTCTTGATCTTTAGTTTTAACAAGCAATTTGTGAAAACCCGTAATAACCATCAAGAAAGCAAAAATGAGTATTTTTAGACAACCTTTCTAACATTTGATCAATAAAGGGTAAAGGGTAATGATCTTTCTTAGTAACTTTATTAACTTTTCGAAAATCAATGCACATTCTATACCCTACAACTACTCTTTGAGGGATGAGCTCATCATTATCATTATGCACAACAGTCATTCCTCCTTTCTTAGGAACACAATGCACATGACTAACCCATCTACTATCAGCAATAGGATATATAATACCAGCTTCAAGGAGTCTTAATACCTCATTTCTTACCACATCCTTCATCTTAGGAATTAGACGACGCTGAGGTTCAACAACGAGCTTCGCATCATCTTCCATGTTAATGGCGTGTTGGCAAATAGAGGGAGAAATCCCCTTCAAGTCATCAAGAGTGTAGCCAATAGCACCTCGGTGTTTCTTCAGTATTTCCAATAACCTTTCTTCTTCAAACTCTGAAAGCTTAGAACTAATAATAACATGATATATTTTCTTATCATCAATATGAGCATATTTAAGATTATCAGGCAATGGTTTTAAATCAAAGACAGGATCTTCCTTTGGTGGTGGTGTTGTACCTAGATCTTCAACCGGCAAGTCATGTTTAAGAATAGGTTGACGAAGGAAAATTTCATCAAGCTCATTTCTTTCTTCCCTAAAGACTTCACTCTCACTATTCTCCAAATGTTGCTGCAAAGGATTACTAGGAGCAAGAGCAATAGATGCACATTGTTCAACTTTAAAATCACTATTAGGCAAATCAGCTTTATAAGGAGTTTTGGTAAATTTAGAGAAGTTAAACTCATAAGATTCACCAGCAAATTTAGTCAAAATTTTCTCTTTCTTACAATCTATAATAGCTCCACAAGTATTTAGAAAAGGTCTACCAAAAATGATAGGACAATATTTACTAGCAGCAGAACCAAGTACCAAAAAGTCAGCAGGATATTTAATCTTACCACATAGCACTTCCACATCTCGAACAATACCTATTGGAGAGATAGTTTCTCTATTAGCCAGCCGAATAACCACATCAATATCTTCAAGCTCACAAGAACCAATTTCATGCATGATCCCCGTGTAAAGCTCATAAGGAATAGCACTAATACTTGCACCAATATCACATAAACCATAATAACAATGATCACCAATTCTAACAGATAGCATAGGAACACTAGCTTTCCTAGACTTATTAGGATGCGAAACAATATTAGAGGCATCTTCACAAAAAATAATATGACCATCCTCCACATTTTCAGTCACAAGATCTTTAACAATTGCAACAGCAGGTTCAACTTTTATTTGTTCTTCAGGTTCTATAGGTTTCTTTTCACTTTTATGAACCGCACTATTTATAACAGAGTACTCCTTCATTTTAGCAGGGAAAGGAGTTTTTTCAATATAAGCTTCAGGAATAACATGATCAACAGTTTCTATTACAACACATTTGTTTATAGATGAATCAATTTTATCTTTATACGGTTCATGATACTTATCAAAATTCTTCTTAGGCAATTCATAATGAGAGGCAAAAGCTTTATAAAGATTTGCAACGACTTGAGAATCAAGACCATAAGTAGCACTAATATTACGAAATTTATCGGTATCCATAAAAGCTTAAATACATTTATAATCAAAGTTTATACCTGACTCTCTATCTTTGTCGTTCTCCCATCCTTCAGTATTCTCCTGGATCCGATCAAGAAGGTCCCTTTTAAACTCTTCTTTATTGCGTGTAAATGATCCCAGAACAAGAAGTATCCAGCAAGGTCTTGTCTTGAAAAGAAAGTCTTGCATAGAAATTATCAATAATAACATTACCAGGAAGCTCATGAATGGGGCATTTGAGCATTAAAGACTTCAATCTCCCCCATGCTTGGGCAATGCTTTCTCCATCATGAGGCCAGAAATTATATATGCGGTTCCGATCTTTGTGAATTTCACTTGGAGGATAGAATTTGGAATAAAATAAAGGCACAATGTCCTCCCAACTAAGAGAATCCCTATTCTTCAGCAATTTATACCAGTGCGCTGCTTTACCAGACAGCGATATAGAGAATAGTTTCTTTCTAACTTCATCCATAGCAATACCTGCACATTTGAATAACCCGCATAATTCATGTAAAAACAGTAAATGATCACGAGGATGGACAGTTCCATCCCCTTCATAGCGGTTATCCATAACACGTTCAATAATTTTCATAGGTATTTTATATGGTATTACTTCCTCACCTGGCGCCTCATCCACTACCGTTGCGGTAGTAGTAGATTTCCCAAACAAAAATTGAAGAGAAGATCTCTCCATAATGACTTATAGCAGCAGGCAGAAATAAAATCAGCACAAGCAGTAAAGGTTTCCCTTACCAATTCCACTTACCAATAGCGCTTCACTCCCCGGCAACGGCGCCAGAAAATAGTCTTGTTGACCCACAAGTATACGGGGTGTATTGTAGTATCTTCGATAAGTAAGAATGTCGATCCCAACGAGGAGCAGAAGGTGTTGACAAGCAGTTTCGATGAAGGATTCACCGTAAATGCTCACGTAAAAGTATTCGTGGGGTTTTGATGTAACGGATGAATAAAGTACGAGTAAGTAAAGTGCGAGAGTAACAATTGCAGCGAGTGGCCCAATCCTTTTTAGCACAAAGGACAAGCCGGTTTGTTTACTTATAATGACCAAACGTTCTTGAGGACACACGGGATTTTAGTCTAGTGCTTTCACTACATACGGCTAATTAATCTTCATTGTTTTGATAAGTGTTGTGTGGGTGAACCTATGCTAATGTACTGCCCTTCCTAGGACTAATACATACTTGTGATTATACCCCTTGCAAGCATCCACAACTACAAGAAAGTAATTAAGATAAATCTAACCATAGCCTTAAACTCTGAGATCCTGCGATCCCTCCTGCATCGATATACCAACGGGGGCTCAGGTTTCGTCACTCCGGCAACCCCGCAATTGGCAAACGAGTACAAGATGCATTCCCCTAGGCCCATAAAGGTGAAGTGTCATGTAGTCGACGTTCACACGACACCACTAGAAGAATAACACCACAACTTAAATATCATAACATTGAATACTACTCAACCATAATTCACTACTAACATTTAGACTTCACCCATGTCCTCAAGAACTAAACGAACTACTCACGAGACATCATATGGAACATGATCAGAGGTGATATGATAATGAATAACAATCTGAACATAAACCTTGGTTCAACGGTTTCACTCAATAGCATCAATAACAAGTAGAAATCAACACCGGGAGAGTTTCCCCTATCAAACAATCAAGATCAAACCCAAATTGCTACAGCGGTTACGGGGTGCAGCGGTGGAGACGGCGGTGATGATGATGAAGATGATGGTGATGGTGATGGAGATGATGTCCAGCTTGATGACGGTGACGATGGCGTCGATTTCCCCCTCTGGGAGGGAATTTCCCCGGCGGATTCCTGCCCGCCGGAGAGCTCTTTTCTCTCTGGTGTTCTCCGCCCCGCAGAGGCGGCTGTGGCTCTGTTCGACGTACCCCTCTGGCTTAGGTTTTCGGGGCGAAGGCGTGTGCGAAGAAAAGGAGGCGAGAGGGGGTTGTGGGCCCCCTCCTCATAGGGCGGCGCGGCCAGGGCAGGGCCCGCGCCGGCCTGTGAGGGGGGCCCATGGCGGCCCTCCTCAGCTCCCCTTCTGGCTCCCTTCGTCATCTGGAAAAATAGGAATTTTCGTATAATTTCCTTCAACTGTTGATCTTCCGAAATATTTCGTTCTGACGGTGCTTTTTCCAGCAGAATCCTGGCTCCGGTGCGCGATCCCCAAATAATCATGAAACATGCAAAATAGATGAAATAACATAAGCATTATGTACAAATATGAAATATATCAATGAATAACAGCAAATTATGATATAAAATAGTGATGCAAATTGGACGTATCAGATCACTCCTGACGTCAACAGTTGCCTGTGGAACAAATGGACCAAGACCGCTACTTCGCTTCCGCTTTGTGTTTTGTAATTGGATCTCTAGATCCACTATGTTGTAAGACTGGATCATGTGATCCTCTATTTGTAAGACGATTATGGTATGTAATGAATGATGTGTTGTGATATCAATCTATTATGTCTCGCAAAAACAATATTCCTGGGATTGCGATGAATGACATAATAGGCAACTGGACTTAAAAATCCGGGTGTTGACATCCGGCTTGGCAGTGCTAGCAGATGCAGCAGGTTTATGCCCCAAGAAGACAAGGATTTTCTTCGAGTGAGGTTTTGCAAAGTCTTCCATTTCTCCTTGTTCATCCCCTTGGGGTCGTCAGCCTTCGCCCAGTCGACATCTTGGTGGCTTTCGACAACTAGGGCAATGGTTCCCTCGACTCCAACCTTCAAATTTTCCTGCCGATAAACTAAGGCAAGATCCTCTTCGCCTCGGAAGCGTTGCACAAGCTAAGAGAAAATCTTGGGTTGTGTTTGCTTAGGAAAGAAGTGAGGAAATAGTCGAGTAAACGCGGCACGAGAGTTGGAAATATTAGTGCGTGTCAGGTCGCCGTGCAGCTCGAGGATTGAAAGAGTATCGAGAAGACGATCCTCGGCACCTTCGTGCAAGGTAAAATCCTCACCCATCCTTCCTGCTGGAGCGAAGCAGAAGTACATCAATATTCAGAAAAGCAAGAATAGATAAAAAAAAAGGCAGGCGAAGGAAAACACTTACTAACGAATCGCCGGTTTTGGGTCTCCAAACGATCTATGACGGCCTTCTCACGCGCGATTAGCTCAGAAACCTTGTCGCTCAGAGCACTTTCAGCATTGTGGAGCCTTTAGTGAAGATCTCCAACAGCAGCAACATCTTGTTCAGCTTTCTCGCGAGCCTTTTCGCTTTGCTCAAGCTGAACAGCCAGTGCATCAGCGCATTTCTCGGCTCGATCGAGGGCCTCTGAAAGGAAGGTCAAAAGGCGAAAATCTGTTGTGAGTACAAAACAGGTTTGACGAGAAAAATGGGTCACCCAGGACAAAGCGGGCCTTACCTCTCAAATCTTCGGCTGCGTCACGAAACCCAATAAATTGGATCCCAAGTTTAATGAGATGCTTCATCACAGGCTATAAAGGGAATGTTGGGAAACAAGTTCAGAAGAGGAAAAACTCGACAAACGATCAAAGATAGACTGGCAAAACACCAGAGAAGGAGTCGAGGAACTCCCCGCAACAATTGCATGACTATCGCCAGCCGCAATCCTTGCTCTCTTCGGCGAAGGGGCTCGGGGGCTGGCTGCAGGAGTCTGTGTCGTAACGTTCTGTTGTGGGGGAGGCGACGATTCTGGGGCGGTGCAATGCTCTTCAAAAAGAACCATGGTGTTGGACGTACTCGTTGGAGCCGTACCATGAACTTCGGGTTCCTCCTTTTCTTCATCCTCGCCACTATCTACACAGACAAATGAGCATGCCGAACAAAAATGAGTTGGACAAAAAAAACAACACATAAGGGTTAAAGGTTCCCTCCTCTTCGGGCGACGTTTCTTCGGCAACTGATTCAGTGGGCTTGGAGGTGCCGGAGTCTTCGACTTCATCCCTTTTCCTCTTGTTCCTTGGAGAAACGGTGAGAGGAGGAGAGACGAAGCGGCCAGACTCAGAAGGGTCTGATTCAGTTTCTTTGTCGGAGGAAGCCGTGGACTTGTGAGATCCCGCGACTTCACTCTCAGGACGAGAGGATTCTTGCGAGTCATCAGTGACAACGGCTCGCTCATCCACTTCTCCACCTTCAGGAAGGGGAGGAAGAGAAGATAGAACTTGGTGGTTCTGTAGGATGAAAAAGCAAGACCAAGAGAAATATACAAAGAAAACGAGGAAGCAGTCGAAAAATAGGAGCACAACTCGAAGAAAAAGCTACTTACTTCGGGAAGAGCGTGGCTGCCACTGTATGGCTCCACGCAACAAGAGGTTGGAACCTCGTGGTTCTTGCTTAACGAGGAAAATCGTCGAATGAGTCTCTCCAAGTCCTTCATAGAAAGATCTTTGGACAAGCGATCAACGTCTTTTTCGCCAGGATACATCCAAAGGGGGTTTTTGTGAGCCTGCAGAGGCTGCACCCTGATCCTAAGGAAATACGCAGTGATTTGAACACCCGACAGTTTTTCACCGTGGGTGTTCTGAAGCTGATGGATGCACTTCATCAGAGCCTCTGTGGCCATCTTCATCGGTAGTCACTTCGGTGTCCCAGGATCGGCGCCTGAGGATTTCTGTGGTACCATCAAATGGAGCAATGCCGTACTCCTGGGAGTTGATGTACTCTTCCTGGATGTACAACCACCTCATGCGCCACCCTTGGACGGAGTCGGGGAATTTGATGTCGAAGTAGTCAACGTCGGGTCGGACGCAGATGCAAAAGCCGCCCACATTGTAGACGACGTTACGGGAGTTGTTGCGCCGGAGAAAGAAAATGCGTTTCCAGAGGCCCCAATGAGGATGAGTCCCGAGGAAGCACTCGCACAAGGTGATAAAAATCGAGATGTGGAGGATGGAGTTAGGGGTCAGCTGATGCAGCTGAATCCCATCAACAAAAAGAAGTCCACGAAGGAACTCGTGGATGGGGGTGGAAATGCCGCGAATGAGGTGGTCGATGAAAGTTACCCGGTATCCAAACGGAGGGCACGGGAAGATTTCGTCGCCAGGGAAGATCAGCGAGTCATGCTTCTTCATCAGGCCAAGCTTCTTGAGGTTCTTCTGATCTTGGTTGGAGATTTTGGATCTCTCCCATCCAGAGATCTTGACCTTCTCCATCGGCGTGTTGGTCCCAGGAGCTATGTGCTTGATCAGCTTCGTGCGCGGCGGCATGGAAACGAGCTTTGGTGGAGAAATAGAGTGATTGGAGGCACGAGCGTGCAGAGCTTGCGGACGGCAATGGCGGAACTGGAGAGAGGAGAGAGATAAACGGCGCAGCGAAGGGGGAGAATGAGGACGAAGGCGCAGCTTTATAGCGAGACACCGATCCGTCACATCGTTGGATGAAAGGGGAATGGATCTCACGCCTTACGCGTGTCACCAAGGGTACAACAGTCTTTTCAGCGCGAAGTTACTGGACAGGCGTTACAGCACGCATGCCGGAATTTGCGGAGGACGTGTGTCCCCCACTTGCGCGACGTGTAGATGGCGCAGGATTTCGGACCCACATATCAGTGAAATGACAGAACTCGCGCCTTTCCAATGCGAAGGTCGTGGCTATCGTCAGCGCTGACGTCGCCATAAGAAAATTTCGACTGGCATCCTTTAAAAAAATAGCGACAGAAAAATGTGGATTGTCTAAACAAAATAACTTCGGGAACCCATGATCAAATACAAGTATTTGTTCAAATGCTCGGGGCTACTCTTATCAGAAGTTTCACTTATACTTCTGATAAGAGGATAATATGGAGGACAGAAACATAGGGTTGTTAAAAGGTAACGAAAGTTGAGCCTACAGTCAAGTATAAATACTCGACTGTAGCCTCGGGGGCTACTCCCATCGGGAGTGCTGGTCGCGCACCCGATAAAATAAAGAGAAGCAGAAGTATGAAATTAAAATATAGTGCAGGAACAATGCACGTTGAGCCTACAGCCAAGTATAAATACTCAACTGTAGCCTCGGGGGCTACTCCCATCGGAAGCGCTGGTCGCGCACCAGATAAATTATGTAGAGGAAAAAGTGACAAGATAAAATATAAGGCGATCAATCGTTACTGTACATCCACGAGTTATCGATAACTCGTCATGTCCTGCCAACGGGGGGCAAGATATTATCTACATGAAACCCGAAAAAATTGGCTATTCCAGCAGCTGATAAAGGTACTCGACAATATATTCCCAGAGCGCGTCCGCCGCGGTAAAACTTCTGATGCCGTAATACTTTACGAAGGTAAGTCCCCAGGTTCTGTCCTGTGTGGGGTGGTATCGCACCCGAATGTGCTCTGCTACTGTTTTCCGTGTCAACAGACGCGAGGAAAAAATTCCTAGCGGACGCGTTATGGATATTATAAATACGACTGGAATTCGATACATGGGTAAGTCCTAAAACAGCACATGTTGAATTACGCCAGTATTCTGGGGTCATGTCCAGGGACTTGATCTTGAAGTTGGTTTTTGCGGGTTTGCCACGAGAGCAGTTAACTGGTACCTGATCCGTCAGATGAACCAGCCCCATTTACCATTATCCATGTACAAAATATGTATGTCTCAAAAGAATTGTTGTAATGACCCAAAGAATCTGTGAGTTAGTCATACGATAGAGATTTTACTCGACTCTACGACTCAAGCAAAATCTCGGGGGCTACTGACATAGGCATCCCAAATGAGCCTGCCGAAGAAGCTATCCGGGGTTTTCTGAAGGCCCCTGACCCGAAGAATATAAAGCCCGAAAGCCCATTGAAGTGTCGATATGGAAAGTAGAGATAGATTAGTAATAAAAGAAAAGTAACTATATGGGACGAACTCAAAGAGTCTCTCAGAATTTTTAACTTGTACGACACGAAACCGTCGGCTCCGCCTCCTATATAAGAGGGAGTCGAGGGACAAAGAAAAGATCGATTTCATGAGTTGTAAAACTAAACTCATGAACTCATGTATAATGCAATAAATAGTTGTAAGCATTCTTTCGATACAGAGGGGCCGGGTCGTTGCTCTCCGTTTTAAAAAGAAAAAAACAGTTAGAGAGTAATCAAAAATTGAGTCGGGTGTTGGACGACGTGGCGACGCTTTCTCTATAAGCAGCAGCACTTAAAGCACTTGGCTTGGTAGATGCTCTAAGAGCATGTCTAACAGACCCCCTAAAAGGGCGAACCCCGTAAAATAACCGCCGAAATACAGGGTAGGGCTCTACCCGGCCATCTAGCAGACCCCGTAAAACAGGCTCCGTGTCGGTTTTTTACAGTTTCGACTAGGGGTGGCTTCTCGCCCCCTACTTGTGCGGGGCGGGAGAGGAAATACATGGCAAACCCCCTATCCCATTTCAGCTAGAGCACACGGACATTTCAGAATTCCCACCCATTTTCCCCGCGCCGCCGCCATAGCCACCCGTGTGCCACCGCATGAAACAAAATATTCCGTATGATTCTGTTTTACAGGGTGGAGATACGGGATCTGCTAGCTCGAACAAGTTTTCACCGTTAGAAAATAAATACAGGACTCATACTCGCGTTTTACGGGGCAGAAAAATAGAGTGCGTTAGACATGTTCTATAATCATCCACAACCACGAGGTACCAATCGAGTACAGCAAGAATCCACTAGTACTAGTCTATCCAGAAAATGGACAGCGACGAACAGCGACGGGAAGACTCGCTGACACCTGCCTGCCTCCGGCACCGGCGGTCCGCCCTCACCTCAGCAAATCAAAGCTCCAACCCAAAACCAACTACTGTACTGTACTCTCGCTGGAAAGAAAACAAAGCAAGAACGCGAGACTTCCAGAACGCACCACCTTTCCGCCGAGCAAGGCAGGAATCCCGCCCCACCACCCGGATGGCCGCCGCTTCTTCCTCGCTGGCGAGGCGCGCCGTCTCCTGGCGCCGCCTGCTCCTCTCCCGCGCCTTCGCCGCCGCCGCCGCCCCGGCCCCGGCCAAGCGGGTGCTCCTGCCGGTCGCCAACGGCACGGAGCCGATCGAGGCGGCCGCCACCGCCGACGTCCTCAACCGCGCCGGCGTGCGGATCACCGTCGCGACCGTCGCCTCGGCGCCCGCCGGGGACGAGGGACTCCTCGTGGAGGCCGCCTACGGTGTCAAGCTCGTCGCCGACGGCCGCGTCGCCGACCTGGAAGACGAGGCCTTCGACCTCATCGCCCTGCCGGTGCGTCCGGCAACCACACTCTCCTTGTGCCCCCAAATTTGCTTCTTTCTTCAGTTAACAACCGCCCAGTCTGTGCCTTACTGTTCCATTGGTGTTCGCGCTCTCTGTAACCTCCAAATGTTTGTCCGTGAGACTAGTGTTTCTTTATCTTGATGTGGCCTGATCAATTGATCCCGCTTGTTGACTCGGCGCAGGGGGGAATGCCGGGATCGGCTAATCTCAGAGATTGCAAGGTACTGGAGAAGATGGTCAAGAAGCATGCAGAGGAAGGGGGGCTCTACGGCGCCATCTGCGCCGCGCCGGCAGTGGCATTGGCACATTGGGGCATGCTCAAAGGGCTAAAGGTGAATAATTAGTGATCCACATTTAAGTTATCTTGTTGACTGTTATGAGTTGTGGTTTTGCTGGAAAGATGGATCGCGCGTGGTGACAGATCCGCACCCTATGTTATGTTACTTCAGGCCACTTGCTATCCGTCATTCATGGACAAGTTCCCTTCTGATGTGATCCCCGCGAACTCGAGAGTGGTGGTGGATAGGAATGCAGTGACTAGCCAGGGCCCGGGAACGTCAGTTGAGTTTGCTCTTGCTTTGGTGGAGCAGCTATATGGGAAAGACAAGATGGAGGAGGTTGCTGGACCTTTGGTAAGCAACCTGCATCTGTTTTCTCTCTGCTATGCTAACTGATGTTCTGTTTTTTACATTGTAACCGGAACAGATGATCCCGTATCGTAAAGAACGATGCCCACATTAGTGAGAAGCTAGAAATTGCTTATGCACACCTTTGCCGATTTGATGTGAATCAGTTGACTGAATGATTTGTTTGCTTTCGTCCTACAATTTTTTAAGTATCGTACGCTGGGATTGTATTTACTCCCGCGGGGCTGGTATCATCTGACGTGCTAACTGAAACACCCTTCCATTCTGTTAATAAGATCATGTATAATTTGTATCAAGTTTTCGCTAGTAGCTCTATAATGGAACCTTTTGTGTTCATATTTCATCAATGTCAGTGACTTGAACTTATACTATCTATTGTTTCTGAATTCTTTTTGTCATTTAGTATGTCAGCCCTCAAGACAGAGCTGAATATGCCACCGAAGAACTTAATCCGGTCAAATGGAAATGCAGTGGTACACCTCAGGTATGAGACAAAATGAATTCCACTTGTTAAGAAAAGGACGACCATTCTTCTGGGTTGATTTGTGCTTTCTTCCCCAAGGAAAGGAACACCTGTGTTTCATGTACTGCTTTTGATAAACCTTTTGCAAGAGTAACCAAGTGCAACCTTCTCCTGGACTTGCTTTCTCTATTCTCTTTCTCTTGCAGTCCTTGTATGCCGACCTTAAAATAAATGTATGTGATTACAGACATTTTGTCAAGAGCTACTTTGTGTTTTCTTCCCTAAGGAACTCCTGTGTTTCATGTCAAGAGCGCGCTAGATATCTAAGTACATTTGAATTCTCAAGTCCCTTTTTACTCAACTTTGGTCGCCCTCTGCCCCTCCTACTATTTTCCCTGCCATTTAGAACCCCACTGGTGCTTCTGGTGGCCTCCGCTGGATATGCCCAAACCACCTTAGTTGGTTTTGGACTAGCTTCTCTTCAATCGATGCTACACCTACCTTATCATGTATTACCTCATGCGCTAATTCGGTCCTTTCTTGTGTGGCTGCACATCACATCTCTGTGACACTCATTTGTTGGATATGTTGTCGTTTAGTGGGCCAACATTCCGCTCCATATAGCATCGTGGGTCTGATCGCCGTCCTATGGAACTTACCTCTTAGCTTTTGTGGGACCCTCTTGTCACATAGGGTCCCAGATGCTTGCCGGCACTTTATCCATCCTGCCTTGATCATGTGGCAAAAATCCTCATCGATATCACAATTGCTTTGTGGCACTGATCCCAAGTGCCGGAGGGAGTCCCTCTTAGTCATTAAGAATGATCATTAATTCATATCAGCATATTTTAATCCTTCAGATAGATAATCTATCTAGATAATCTATCTATCAGTGTATTTATTTGGTTAATGTGGAAGCGGATAGTCACAGACGTTCAAATGAGTTGTATAGTGCCTTAAATTAAATGTGTGTCTTCTTGTATTAACCTTTCAAAATATATTACTAAAAAAAACATATGTTATTAGTTTGCAAGTAATTGGCTCATTTGAGAATTGACTGATATGGACAGGAGCTAGGAGTGGAATGTATTTGTTGAGGACCACTGTAAATACATTAGTCAATATGGCAGAGTTTGATATGATGCTTTACTGCTAACACTTATTACGAAGTTTAATCTGAATTGGGCTTAATATACATGCATCATTGTTTCTTCTCTTATATCCCCTGCAGGTTCTTGTGCCGGTGGCTAATGGCTCAGAGGAAATGGAAGCTCTAAATTTAATAGATATCTTGCGTAGAGCAGGCGCAAATGTTATCGTTGCGTCAGTTGAGGATAATTTGCAAATCGTGACCCGTCGCCACAAGTTTAATCTAGTAGCTGATATGATGTTGGATGAAGCTGCTAAACTGGAATTTGATCTGATTGTCATGCCGGTACACAGCTGTAGAATTCTTCTTCTTGTATAGTGCAACATTTGAGAGTACTTCACTGACACTGGTGTCTGTTGCACACAGGGTGGTTTACTGGGTGCTGAAAAGTTTGCTAGTACAGAGAAGCTTGTTGATTTACTAAAGAAACAGGCAGAATCTAATAAACCTTATGGTGCAATATGTGCTTCCCCAGCTCATGTCCTCGAGCCTCACGGTTTACTGAAGGTACTCCCTTGTATAGTTGTATGCCTTAATGACAATATGCACATCATGTGCATCATAAATCATTATGATCGTACGGCGTCTTGTTTCCTGTAGAGAGAACAGTAAACACATTACTACCAAAATTCCGAGGTTAATTCATTAACTTTTAGGCTGAGTTGACTTAGAGGATTTTTCCATCATTGTAGGGCAAGAAGGCGACAGCATTTCCACCCATGGCACATCTGCTTACAGATCAGAGCCATTGTGAGAACAGGGTTGTTATCGATGGTAACCTTATCACTAGCAGAGCTCCAGGGACTGCAACAGAGTTCGCGGTGGCCATTGTTGATAAGCTATTTGGTCGAGAGAAAGCTCTCAGTATAGCGAAGGAGTTGATTTTTATGTGATTGCAAAGGAGCTGGTGTTATGTGTAGCGCAATCATGTGGATAACCTGTTAGCGATGCTCCTACGTACATATGCCTGTGCTGCTCGGAACTGCCTGTGCATTTGCTCGAACTACAGTCTGTAAATTGAGCAGCGGATGCACAACATCTTTCCATGGGCAAATGAAGTTATCTTCCTAGACTTGTCGAGGCACTGAGAAGCTGCAATAAGTTCTCACAGTCAACTGTTAATAAGCTGTTTGGTCTGAGAGAAATCTTTTGTCCTTTCTGCTCTGTATGTTGTAAGTTGTAACCTGTACACAAAAGTATAATAAGCTATGCGTTGCACTCTTCTTTTGTTAACACATGTGTATGCAACTGTAGTTCATCTGTTTGAGGATCTACCTTGGATACAGATAAAAGCACTAAGTAACCGCATGTACCTTTGCAGACAAATATGTTTCTTCTTGTTTACCAACCCATGCTATTTCTGTGTGCCTTATATTTGTGGTCTGCAAGTGCTTTGTTGTTGGAGGCCTCTTGTTCTTGCTTGGAATTGCCATTTCAGAACACGTCGAGAAAAGCTTAGTAGTCATGAGCTCATGTGTATGAAATGGATGGAGCTTCCCTGCCCACTTTCTAGGAAAATGTAATTGCAAATTTCTTTCCCTTTATCTCTATTCACCCTTTTTAGAGCAATTTGTTTGTCTGTTTTTAAGCATCCTTCTGAATTCTGATTGACAAAGTTCCACTGATACAAGATCTGTCCATGCCTCCCTGTCATCTATCATGAAATAGCCCCATCTCTGAATATTTACCACCTATGAATATTCTCTGTTTCATTTTTCTATAATATATGTGTTGTTAGGGTGTCCTTTTAAACACCCCACATGCTATCTTCATTCCAAAATATATCGTGTCCTAGAAACGTGCCCTCAACTTTTTCAGTCCGAACCATTAATTTGTAAGAGGATTATTATGATTTTTCCAGTGAAAATGGTATAGTTGGATTTGTCAAGAAAATATTTATAAATTTATACTCTTTTATCTGTGCACTATCATATCCTTTTAAAAGTAACAATCAAAGTTGTTGTATGTTTTATCTTTGGGACTGCATCTGTTCCTAAAATGCCCATGTATTTTGCATATCTTAAGGCTGTGTGTATCATCATACAAAACAAATTGGTGACAACTAGTTAGCCTGCAATGCACGTCTTAATTAATAAAACCATATAGAATATACTGCCATTCACAATTTTTACAGATTTCTAGTTCCGAACAAAATGACTCTGAATATATGGTTTCCATTTAATCTCTAAATTGAACCGAGCAAATGTCTAATCTATCCTCGGCTTTAATCTATTCCATTTTATTGTAAATGTTCAGATAAGGATTAAGAAAATTTAGAACCGTAGAAGCTATTGATGCAACCGGAAAGGAATAAAGATAATTTACCTGTAACAACTGAAGTCTGCAACTATCAGTTGCCAATAAGAAGTGATATGGAGTTCTACGGCTGGACCATCTTTTTGCAGCAATGAGAAAACTCACAAATTGTTCTGGCATGTGGGCTTGGTCTATAATGACATGATTCATGTTATTTTTCAATCCATACCATCAGGATATAATAAGAGAGATATTTTGAGCATGGCGAAGTGATTAATATCAGCATTATATCAAATCTTATAGGCAAGATCACAGGGTAGTACTAAAAGAATTAGCATAAACTGCAAAACGTTCAGAGACAGATGTAGGTCCTCGATCAAAACAGGTGAGATTTCGATTTGCTTCTCAGTTCTCACTTAGAACAACTGCTTGGCAGGAACAAAATGAAGAATCGAACAGAATCAAAAGAACACATGCGTATGATACTGATCCAGTTTCAAAGGTAATACAGTACTGTACATGATTTTGAGTGAAACCGGAAGAGAAGGGTATTAGGATACCCCTGTTTTCTCACCTGGGAAGAGAGGTCAAACCAGATCGAGCCGCTGTGAAGTAGTGGAGGGCGAGCCAGTCAGCAGCTGTGTGTCACACGGACTCCATGTCGAGCGGCGAGTCCCATGCACCGACCACCGACGGCGTAAACTCAACGCTGCGCGCGCGAGTTCGAAACCGTTTCGGTCTCGTCCGTCCCGCCCAACCATAAGTATCCGGAGCCAACCCAAGACTGCCGCACACATTTTCGACGAATCCTTCCGATCCAACAACGAGATGGCCGCCGCCGTGGATTCCCGCAAGCGCTGCGTGGCCGCGTTCCTGGACGAGCCGTCCCCGGCGCCGCCCCACCTCGCCAACAAGCGCGGTCGCTTTGTGCCCTGCGCCACCTCCATGGCTCCTTTGCCGCCGTTCGACGCGCTCGACGCCTTCCGCCGCGTGTTCCCGGACGCCGACCCCCGCGGCCTGGAGGCCTGCTTCGCCGCCTCGGGCCGCGACATCAACGCCGCCGTGCACGCGTACCGCGCCCAGCAGGCCAGGGACGCACTGGCGCGCCACCTCGCCTCCGCGGCAGCAGGCGGCGACGACGAGCGCTGCGCCGCCGTCCTCGTGGAGCAGATGGGGGCGGCGACCGACGTGGACGACGCCAAGAACCGCGCCACGTGGATGCTGGGACTGATCAGGAGCGCCACCGCAGAGCGCGCCGCGCACGAGGAGACGGCTGTTAGCATGATCACTTGTGTCATAGCTAGTTTAGCTGCATGTTTGTTTTTCCTTTGCGTGTACGTGCCATGGGTGCGTGTGTGAGCATGTCCGCCGGCCGGGCACACGACCTCCTCTAGCACAACCTCGTGGGATGGCACGTTGGTAGGTGCTGGGAGTGGCGAGAGTTTAGGATCGCTAGTTGATCCTCTTTGCATGTAGCCTGATATAAAGGAATGAGAAAAAAAGAAAAGCCGCAGTTAGTGTGCGCGGCACAAAAATTCCCAAGTGTCAAAACATTCAGATAGCGTTGAGTTTCAGGTTAGCAGCCGCAGATCGCCGTCCGGCGACGACAAGTGGTATCAGAGCCACAACGAGCACTTCGTGGAGCCATGGCGGGATCGAACGACGGAGCGAGAACGCGGAGTGGTGCCGCGGGCGGGTCGAGGACGCCGTCGCGCAGCACGCACTCACGATCTCCGTCAAGGTCGCCGCCGCCCAGGTCAGGGACTCCGGATCGGCGCAGTGGCCGATGCTAACTAAGACGAACTACATCGACTGGTCTGTGTTGATGCAGGTCATGATGGAAGCCAGGTACATCTGGGACGCCGTCGATCACGGCATGGTCGAGCACCACGAGGACAGGATGACCATGGAGGCCATTCTGCGGTCTGTCCCCACGGACATGATCAGTTCCCTCACCCGCAAGCCTACGGCAAAGGATGCCTGGGACGCCATCAAGACCATGTGTTTGGGAGGTGAGCGCGTTCGTCAGGCGAAGCGGCAGTCGCTGACGAAGGAATTCGAGAACATCGAGTTCAAGAGTGGGGAATCGGTCCTCGATAACTCCATGAGGATCGGCGGCCTGGTCGCCAACCTCAAGACCCTCGGCAGCAGTCGACGAGGAAGACGCCGTCCACAAGTTTCTGCGCGTCGTACCGCCAAAGTACTCGCAGATCGCGCTCTCCATCGAGACACTCGTCGATATCTCCACGCTCAGCATCGAGGACCTCACTGGGCGCATCAACGCTGCTGAGGATCGGTACGAGAAGGACATCGTCGGCGGCGCCGTTGGCAGTCTGCTCCTCACTGAGGAGGAGTGGATGGAACGTGCCAAGCTCCGGGAGAAAGGCGGCGGGTCATCGCGGCCCACGTCGTCTAACAAGGGCAGCGGCAGGAGCAGCGACAAGCGTCAGAACAAGGACGGCAAGAAGAAGGGCGATGCGTCCAAGGACGGCTCGTCCAGCGGTGGCCGTGGGCCAACAGGTGTCAAGGGCGCCTGCCACAACTGCGGGATCGTCGGGCACTATGCTCGCGATTGCCGCAAGCCGCGCAAGGAGCGGAAGCAGGAGGCGCACCTGACGCAGGCGAGCGAGGATCAGCCTTCTCTGCTGATGGTGGTGTGCATCGGCTCGATTCAAATCGCCGAAGCGCCGGCAGACGAGCAGGTGTTCCTGAACGAGGAAAAGGTGATCCCCAAGACAGGCGCGCCGGACGTGTGGTACCTGGACACCGGAGCCAGCAACCACATGACCGGCGACCGGCACATGTTCACGGCGTTCACTAGTAGAAAAACGCTCATCTATACCGGTTCCAGAGGGGCATTCGTACCGGTTGAGAAACCGGTATTAATTATCCGGCACTAAAGGCCCCCCCCTTTCGTACCGGTTGCTTACGAACCGGTATAAAAGGGGCCTCCACGTGGGCCACCAGGAGAGCTCAGGGCCAAGGAGCTTTGGTACCGGTTGGTAATACGAACCGGTACCAAAGGTTCCCACCCGCGGCAGGGAATTTGCCCAAATCTCTGCCGCGGCGAGAATTGGATTTTTAGGGTTTTTGGAGGGGTTTAGGGATATCGGTTTGTTTCATATCGCGTCGATGCACCGAAACGCGTTTGGGTTTAGGTAGTACATGAAGATCAAGATGATGCATAGCAAGTTGGTGCATATAATATAACACACATGTAATTGCATAAGATCGCAAATTAAGTAGCACTATGCATGAAGATCGATCTTCATGCATAGTGGTACTCTCCGAGGCGTACTCTATATATGTCTATTACATGTAGCATAGTGGTACTCTTCGAGTCAACTATATATGTAACATGTACATCTTCATTCATAGTGGTACTCGCGAATGGTGGTATGACGTCCCGAAGGAAAAATCCCGCCAATTCCTCGCCTATTGCTATGAAGCGGTCATCGATTGAGAGCTTGTTCCGCTTTCTTGCCAACTATAAAAGAATAAGATACAAATGAATACATGAAACAACTATTACTGAAACTCAGCACAACTTATGATAAGAAAACAAATTTGTGAAGATTGTTTTTGTACCTCTTTATTTCTTTCATTATTCGTTCTCTCGCTGACAATTCTGCGGATGTACTCGCAAACGAAGAATCCACGGAGATCGGTCCCTTGTGGTTGTTGCGGGCATTTCTTTACAAGAATATAATTCAATCAAACAATAGTCAAGTATGATAATTAAAGGTGTGTGGACCTAGGTAGTACTACTTACTTTCGCACGCCATCGCAGTTTCGGTGTCCATTCACGGGACGTATCTTCCTTGATGAAAGTTTGCCATACGCTGCTCGACAAAAGAAAATGCATAAAAGAGTCATCAATTAGTTCAAAGCAGGAAATTAACGAAACAAACCGATAAGAATTAAAATTACCTTCTGAGCATTAAATAACAAGACACGTATAGTTCCGATTTTTTGCTTAGTGAGTCAAAGACTTCAACTTCTCCAATTTCCATATTGATGACGAGAAGAATAAAGTGAAACCTACGCACGTTTCAATATGTAGTGTCATATATATAAGTCATTAGTTAAAATTTTGACATACGGTGAGCAAAATATAATGTGTTATAAGACAGTAAAACTCACTCGAAGTTGTAAGGCCAAATTATTAGCTTTTTGTCACGTTGTCGCTTCAAAAACCTTAGCAAAGTCTGCGGTGTATCCTTATTATAGAGGGGATCTTCTATGGTTTTAACATGCATTGTGTGCGGGTCAATGAACTCAATGTCTGTGATATCGTCCCTTTTGCATTCGAGCATCTTCGATCTGCATAATATAGCGCACAAAAGATTATAATCTGCAGACAATGAACGAGCTGAGCTAAAGACTTCTCAAATTAAATAAATAAATCACTTACAGACAATAGCAACTGATGATTGATTTGTCGAGGGCCCGGAGATTATATAACTGAAAGAGTTCGGCGAAGTCAACGTTCACACAGTACTCCTGGAAGTAGTGCTCTTCCCTAACTCGCACCATGATAGTCTCGATCCCTTCCTTTGAGGAATTAAGGTACCACGAATGCAAGTTACGCATACATGTTGGTACCTTCCTGAGATTCTCGACCAAATCTTTCCCTTGAACAAATTGATATGCTCGTTCAGCGAAGGCGTAATCAGTTGCGTCTTGTCGAGAACTTTGAACGGGCTTCCCGTCAAACACCTTGAGAGGGGCGACCGATTGAACGGGTTGTTGTCCGAGCTGGTAGACTTGGTGTATCCCTTTTATCTCCCTGATACCCGATTGAACGGGTTTTGTCGCCTCGATCATCTTGTCATACGACCTTTCAATAGAACGCGCATAGTCAGATGGCGGCGATGGTACAGGGTCATATAGATTCTCAACGGTACGCACAACTTTCACCGGATCTAGTGTCTTCTCGAAAGGTATCTCTGGCACTTTCGGTGCAAATTTTTTTTTCAACTCGGCCTGAACGGCCTCCGCGTTTTCCTCGGGAGTTTTTTCCCAAGGTAACTTCTCGCAGGGCGGCAGTTGTTTCTCCTTTCTAGCTTTCTTCCTAGGCGGCGTACCGTTCCGCTTAACGGACGCTGTCTTACGCGGAGGATCTCGAGATGGTGGACTCACGCTGGGGTCCCTCTCAGGTAGGTGTGGACTACATGCAACTGGAAAAAAAATCTCGGTTACGACCCCATACGTAACTGGAAAAATCTCACTTTCGTCCCACGTGCAACTAGTAAAATCTTAGTTACGACCCACATATAACTGAGAAAAATCTCAGCCAATGCATATCTAAAGTGGCATGAATAAAAACGTAATCCAATAGCCTAGGATATTTTTCGCAGTTGCAATTTCTTTTTTGCACAAAACAACAACAAAGCACAAAAGAAAGTAAAAAGGCAAAAAAAAAATTACTGAACGCCACATGCTACAAAGACACGGCAAGACGCAAAGCAAATCAACGCTTCACAAAGCAATAATGAGTGGCATCCCACGGGAAAAAAAAACAGCCTACAACACCTATGGAGAAAAAGGATGGCTATCACAGAAATGTAAGATTGCACAGATAGGATCAGGTGACTGAGATTTAATAAATCTCAGGCTCCTGATTTCTAGCAATTCCGTTATTAAAAACTTCACTCATAGATCGGGTCTCCACTCCTCCCGACGTCGGCGAAACCGACCGGAGGAGGGGAAACCGATCTATGGAGGAGGCTGAGTCGGGGCGGCTAGGGCTTTTTCTGAAAAGGCGGTGGCTACAGGGACGTCCGCTTAAGTTGATAACACAGCGCCCCCGCGTTGGATTAATTCACGTGCGGGTATGCATTCCATAATTCCTTCCTTAATACCATCGCCATCGGGCATCTGAGATCAACACATGCCATGCACCGACAACCGTTTTGGTCTCGTCCGTCCCGCCCAACCATAAGTATCTGGAGCCAGCCCAAGACTGCCGCACACATTTTCGACGAATCCTTCCGATCCAACAACGAGATGGCCGCCGCCGTGGATTCCCGCAAGCGCTGCGTCGCCGCGTTCCTGGACGAGCCGTCCCTGGCGCCGCCCCACCTCGCCAACAAGCGCGGTCGCTTTGTGCCCTGCGCCGCCTCCATGGCTCCTTTGCCGCCGTTCGACGCGCTCGACGCCTTCCGCCGCGTGTTCCCGGACGCCGACCCCCGCGGCCTGGAGGCCTGCTTCGCCGCCTCGGGCCGCGACATCAACGCCGCCGTGCACGCGTACCGCGCCCAGCAGGCCAGGGACGCACTGGCGCGCCACCTCGCCTCCGCGGCAGCAGGCGGCGACGACGAGCGCTGCGCCGCCGTCCTCGTGGAGCAGATGGGGGCGGCGACCGACGTGGACGACGCCAAGAACCGCGCCACGTGGATGCTGGGACTGATCAGGAGCGCCACCGCAGAGCGCGCCGCGCACGAGGAGACGGCTGTTAGCATGATCACTTGTGTCATAGCTAGTTTAGCTGCATGTTTGTTTTTCCTTTGCGTGTACGTGCCATGGGTGCGTGTGTGAGCATGTCCGCCGGCCGGGCACACGACCTCCTCTAGCACAACCTCGTGGGATGGCACGTTGGTAGGTGCTGGGAGTGGCGAGAGTTTAGGATCGCTAGTTGATCCTCTTTGCATGTAGCCTGATATAAAGGAATGAGAAAAAAAGAAAAGCCGCAGTTAGTGTGCGCGGCACAAAAATTCCCAAGTGTCAAAACATTCAGATAGCGTTGAGTTTCAGGTTAGCAGCCGCAGATCGCCGTCCGGCGACGACAAGTGGTATCAGAGCCACAACGAGCACTTCGTGGAGCCATGGCGGGATCGAACGACGGAGCGAGAACGCGGAGTGGTGCCGCGGGCGGGTCGAGGACGCCGTCGCGCAGCACGCACTCACGATCTCCGTCAAGGTCGCCGCCGCCCAGGTCAGGGACTCCGGATCGGCGCAGTGGCCGATGCTAACTAAGACGAACTACATCGACTGGTCTGTGTTGATGCAGGTCATGATGGAAGCCAGGTACATCTGGGACGCCGTCGATCACGGCATGGTCGAGCACCACGAGGACAGGATGACCATGGAGGCCATTCTGCGGTCTGTCCCCACGGACATGATCAGTTCCTCACCCGCAAGCCTACGGCAAAGGATGCCTGGGACGCCATCAAGACCATGTGTTTGGGAGGTGAGCGCGTTCGTCAGGCGAAGCGGCAGTCGCTGACGAAGGAATTCGAGAACATCGAGTTCAAGAGTGGGGAATCGGTCCTCGATTTCTGCTCTGTATGTTGTAAGTTGTAACCTGTACACAGAAGTATAATAAGCTATGCATTGCACTCTTGTTTTGTTAATACATGTGTATGCAACTGTAGTTCATCTGTTTGAGGATCTACCTTGGCTACAGATAAAAGTACTAATTAACCGCATGTACCTTTGCAAACCATATGTTTCTTCTTGTTTACCAACCCATGCTATTTCTATGTGCCTTATATTTGTGGTCTGCGAGTGCTTTGTTCTTGGAGGCCACTTGTTCTTGCTTGGAATTGCCATTTCAGAACACTTTGAGAAAAGCTTAGTAGTCATGAGGTACTGTGTATGAAGAAGAAGGTCGCGGAGCTGGAGATGGCCAACTACGTGCTCAACGTCCGGCCGAGGGACACCGATGGCTGCCGCTTCCAGGCAGCGTACCGTGGGCGGGCGCGTCGGGCTCACCGTCCTCATGGTGTGCGAGGGCGCTGTCACCGCGGCCTCGGTCCGATTGGTTTCCTTTATGCTAATTCTACCTCTTATATAAGAGAATGGTGTGCCCAGATCTCTGCAATTACGGTATGCTACTGGATCGACTCATGAAATGGAGCCAAGAAAAGAAAAGCAGCACAAGGTGTGGATGTAGTTAATAAGATGGTTACCTGAAGGATGGAATCGCTAAGTCCTGCTGCGTTATGTGAACATCAGAATCACCTATTCTCCATCTCCTCGACATGTAGCGGAGCTTCTTCGCCTGCCCGGCCATGGCGCTCTCGTTCTCCTCTCCTCGACAAGCCATGGCACTCTTGCTCTCCTCTCCTCGACAAGCCATGGCGCTCTCGCCTACAGGGTGTATGATCCCTCGGCGCACAAGCTGCACGTTACTCGTGATATGATCTTCGACGAAGGCAGGCCGTGGAGCTGGGAGGTGCCACCTGCAGATGCCGCAGTGGCTGCGATGCACGCTGCTCCAAGCACGTTCACCATCGAGTACACCGTCGCTGCCTCAACAGAAGTTGTACCTGCAAGCGAGGTCGGGCAGAACGAGGGCACCGTCACCGCGGCCTCGGTCCGATTGGTTTCCTTTATGCTAATTCTACCTCTTATATAAGAGATTGGTGTGCCGAGATCTCTGCAATTTCAGTATGCTACTGGATCGACTCATGAAATGGAACCATGAAAAGAAAAGCAGCACAACTTGTGGATGTAGTTAATAAGATGGTTACCTGAAGGATCGAATCGGTAATTCCTGCTGCGTTATGTGAACATCAGAATCACCTATTCTCCATCTCCTCGACATGTAGAGGAGCTTCTTCGCCTGCTCGGCCATGGCGCTCTCGTTCTCCTCTCCTCGACAAGCCATGGCACTCTTGCTCTCCTCTCCTCGACAAGCCATGGCGCTCTCGCTCTCCTCGACAAGTAAAAGTCAAAGTCTAAGTCACACGCGCACCCCGCACGCGGTTGTTGACGATGGTCTTCTATTTATAGAGGAGGCCAGGTTTGAATTTTGGCTGAGGAAAAAGAAAGAAGAGCGGGAAGGAGAGACGATTTGGGTTCTCTCGTCTTCAGTCTGTTGATTGATGGAGAGAATGAAGCCGGAAGGGCCCAGAAATAGTAAGCACACGCATTGGTGAGCTAGCTGGTAGTACGTGGTTGTATTACCTCTAATAACTAGAAGAGACATTACGTATTTCAAGATGGATGACTACCCAGTCTCACCAATGTTAATTTATTACCGTGAGGATACATGGCATGTGTTTCGCCTCATATTCCCTCCCCTCCTTGAGTAAGTGTTTGTTTTGAGTTTTGTATTAGGATTTTTTTCAAACTTTTAACAAAATGAGCAGCAACATATGTGATATCAAATAACTATATTATGAATCTACATTCCAAAATTTCAAAATGGATACAATGAAAAATTTGGTCAAGTTTAATAAAGTTTGTCGTACAATTATTTATGAACCGAGGATTTCCTACATGTGAATTGAACTTAGATCAGCCCTGGCTTATGCATGGGAGCTAGTAACTCGATCCTAACCAGATCGACTGGAACTAGCTAGTCATCGTATATGACCCAAGTCTAGGCCGTCTCTCGAATAAATTTTTGGAAACTAAGGAGAATTCAACAGCAAGCGAAGGCATGAACAGAAACATGAGAAAATAAGCAACAACCATATGCAAATAATCCATTATTATGGCACACATGAAATAATTCAGCACATTAAGTAGCTTCAGCTTTTGCTTTCTCTCCAGTACAACACCACGATAATTAAGAACATCGTTCATCAACTAATCAATCCACACTTTAATTGAACACTGGTGACAACTTACTTACATATATATACCTAATAACAAAACATATTCTCTAGCCAAACAAGTTATCCTAGGATCTCCGCTAGCTATCTCCGCTAGCTACATGGTCACCTTTATCTTGAGGAGGCGAAGTTTGAATGATGGTCTTCTATTTATAAAGGAGGCCAGGTTTGAATTTTAGCTAAGGAAAAAGAAGGAAGAGCGGGAAGGAGACAATTTCGGTTCTCTCATCTTTAATTAGTACTCCCTCCGGTCCGGTATTCTGGACTTATTAGGAATTTCACTACGACCAAGGTGCAAAACTATTGGCTAATTTGAGTCTCGTTTTCCCGTATGACTCCACCAATTAGCATGCCATTTTGATTTTTTCCATTAAGTATGACTATTAAGGTGGGCAAGTGAAGCATCATTTTGGCCCACCTCATGCAAAGAAACCTTTTCACACAACCTAGGAAAAAGGAGAGAGAAGCATGCGTTGTGGCTAGGAGTAAATCTAGGAACAAATAGTTTTTAGGTGTTTTGGAACAAATAGTTTTGGAACAAATGCGTTGTGGCAAGGGAATAAGAAAATTAAATGAAAGCAGACCTTATTTTTTAGGTGTTTTGGAACAAATAGTTTTTCGCAAGGAGCCCAGAATACCGGACCGGAGGAAGCATGTTGATTGATGGAGAGAATGATGGGCCTAGAATAGTAAGCACATTTATTACCGAGCGGATAAATGGCATGTGTTTCGACTCCTATTCCCTCCCTTTGAGTAAGTGTACGCTTTGACTTTTGTATGAGTATGATTTTTTTTTTCAAATTTGATCAACTTTTTACAAAATGAGCAGAAACATATGTGATATCAAATAATTATATTATGAATCTACATTGCAAAAATTGCAAAATGGATATAATGATACTAACTTGAGTCATAAAATATTGCTACTTTTTCAAGAAAGGTGGTCAAGTTTAACAAAGTTTGTCGTACATTTATTTATGAACAGAGGGAGTACGTGGATTTCCTACAGGTGAATTAAACTTAGAGCAGGCCCGGCTTATGCATGGGAGCTAGCAACTCGATCCTAACCAGATCAACTGGAGCTAGCTAGTCATCCTATATCACCCAAGTCTAGGCTGTCTCTAGAATCAATTTTGGGAAACTAAATTAGAATTCAACAGCAAGCGAAGGCATCAACAGAAACAGGAGAAAATAAGCAACAACCATATTCAAATAATCCATATTGTGACACACATGAAATAATTCAGCACATTAAGTACCATCAGCTTTTGCTTTCTCTCCGGTACAACACCACGATAATTAAGAACATCGTAAATCAACTAATCAATCAACAATTTAATTGAACACTAGTGGCAACTTACATATATACCTAATAACTAAACATATTCTCTAGCCAAACAAGTTATCCTAGGATCTCCGCTAGCTACAAGGCCACCTTTATCTTCAAGCTTCCACCAAAGCAGCAACAGTTGCTCAGTCCTACAAAGAGAAAAATTTATTGTTGTCATGTTAAGCCCAAGATACATCACAAAAACTACAAAATGATCAAAGAGGTTGATGCACATGGAGCTTCAGGAGAACCAACACAACACATGACCACACAAAGCTAGCTAGCATCAGGTGGTACAAGCACATCAGGTAGCTATCTTGCAGCAGGAGAAAACACACGCGCGCGCACGCACATACATGAAAAAATAACAGAGCTTGGGCATCCACATAGCTGACATTAGCTATACATCCACATCAGCTGAAGCTCATGTTACCAAGCATATCCATGTGCAGCTATACATGCACATCAGCTCAACCTCATGTTACCAAGCACACTCGTGCGAGCGGATCCAAGCCACCTCCAGCTCTACTTATCCCCTAATGTTACTGCTGACTGCTCCAGGTACCGCCTCCAGCGTCGCGTCAAGCTACCACCAGTCAAGCAACGCTCAATGCTGCAGTACCATCACATCAAGTAATTAAAATGCAAAGTAACCAACTAATTTGAATAGCCTTACTGCAGTGATTAAGTAATTAACAAGCTCAGGAATTCACAGCCCAATAAAATTTCAAAAGCTCCTGAAAATGTTTTAGAGGCAGTGAAACCTGTTAAAGTACCATCACATCATTCCCCCTAGCTTCTTATTTTCTAGGCTCATAAACGATGTAATTATTATTTTATAATCAATAAAGCATGCCAAATGGATTTCCCTAAAAAAAACTCCAGGTTTAGCCCACATCAAATATATATCAGATTTAAGGTTGACATTGATTAAGTCAACTAAACCAATACCTCAAGATAAATTTTGTTTCTTATTAAAATAAGGATTTTATAAAGCAATTTCCAAGTCACACAACAATTTCGCAACAGAAATGTCCTTTGATAAGCAGAAGGCAACTGCAAAATTCATCTCTATAAGGCAGCATCATCGTGTTTATTGAATCACAAAGGAGCAATACAAGTTTCAAAACTATATAGATCCATCTTTTGAACTGGGTACGGTGTGATCCAGCACACATACCTTAACAACCATGATACTGTGAAGCGAAAAGCAACCTGGGTCATTCAATTCCAGATCAGCTCCAACCAGCAAATAGAAGCTCAACACTAAATAGAAATCTGGTTTAAGAACTTAAGCTCCAGGTTCATCCCACGTTGAGTCAAAGTCAGGATTAAGGATTTAAGGTTGACATTGATTAGGTCGACCAAACCAACCCCACAAGTTAACTAGAAAAGTAGATTTATCTATCTAAAACATTCAGCTCACAGCCCAGACGAGAAAAAAGGCACCTGGCAGTGTCAACCCAGTTTACTAAGAAGTGACAGCTTAGTGGTCTACATAGCTGCAGTAAAACAGAAACAACACGTCCAAATTCCGGACAAGTGCTTCTCTTGTGTTGTTCATACTTTAAAGTACATAAATCCACACTTGATTCAAGACACAAAATTTGTGTACCAAGATTTCTGACGGAGGGAACAGAAAAGGAACCTGAAAACTTACCAAAAACACGGAGACGAAGCAAAGGCACCAACGCCACGGTTGCAGGCTTGTAGCGCGGTGAATTCGCCACCATCGCACGGCAGCGATGGCAGAGGTGAATGAGGAAGTAGTCGAAGCCATGGTCCAGCCAGGCCTACAACAAAAATAGAAACGCTTAAATCTCAATATCATAATCTGATATCTATTCTAATCAAAATCAATGAAAAGGAACATAAAATAGAAGACAAATGGTTAGATAAAAAATGGTGAGCAGGCATTGGCTGGGCATTTTCGTGCTCTGGTCAAGTCTCATAATGGATCAGCAATACAGAAGATAAAGTGTATTATGGATTGTGAAATAGTTCACACCATCACTCATAAGGAGAGAGGTGAGAGTGGTATCATAGGTAAATACCGTAATAATAACACGTAAAACTAGAAAGAACATCAAATATGATGGAACTATGATACTACCTCATGATACCATGCATCATGAGGTAGTATCATACTTCAAGTGTTTTGGCTTTTAGATAACTAATACTAGTCTTATAGTGCACACTTCAGATGTTGTGTTAAATAGATAACTAATAAGCTACTACCATAAGCATGCAGCAGGTACCGAAAGACTCATAACGTAGTTTGCGCACTAGTGGTAGCACTGCAAGCTTGGAATATCACCATTTTAAACTAGTTTGCAAAGACACTCACACGGGCCAGCTAATGATCTTATTCTACAAAGAACTTGGCAGGTAATTTTTCTCTTCATCCTGAACAATCAAACGAACTGTGATATGGTTTTCTTCTCTACAGATAGGTTTGCTTTTTTTAGATGCTACAGAGAGGATTGCTACTTTATGGATGCTATAAAAGGATTTTGGAGCCAAAACCAAAAAAGAAAATTAAACAAAAGACCATGGTTCTCCAATTCCACCTCTTTTGCACATTATTCTCAGCAGCCAGTGCACCACGAAAGTATCCAACTTTCGAAAAGGGACTCTAATTTATGAAGAAATTAATCAAATAGTCATGAACTACATTTGACAAGAATATTTTAAATACCAAATCTGAACAACTGATTGATTGTAACAGACCTACAAGACATGACACGGACCTAGGAGACAACGATTTATAACTCCCTGCAGCAGCAGCCCCCCGTCGTCGGCTAGGTCAGGGAAGGAATGCTGGCAACACCTCACAGTTCTCGGTCCAGGCGGCAGCAAGACCCGGTCAGGAGGGCACATGGCATGGTGGCGGCGTCATCTGCCGGTGCTAGCAAGAGCACGCCACTGCACGCGGTCGCCACACAACAGCGAGCTTCGCAGCTCCTCTCCTCAACCTCTCAATCTCCCATATCAGCTAGAACTAACCGCAGTCCACTTGGACAATATCCCAATGATAAAAATATGTATCAGCCATCCTAGTCCACTTTGCCAAAGTCCAAAACACACACAGTAGCTCAACAACAAATAGACAGCAATGTGACAAACTTTATAACACAAATTAAGGTCAACATCAAATCATCCAACATTAGAACTATAACTTGCCAACTAGTTCACAACATGTATAAGACTATCAATATTCTGTGCACGACCATTCTAGCTAGGATGTCCATGATTTAATGAAAATAATTTATTTATCAGCAACATCAGGCTGCACAAGTGGCTTCGGGATTTATGATGCATCAATATTATAAATGTCAACACAAAAATAGTACTCCCTCCAGCCATAAATACTTGTCAAACGTTTGTCTAGATTCGTATGTATCTAGACGTGTTTTAATGTGTAGATACATGCGAACCTAGACAACCTGAGACAAATATATTGAGCCAGAGGGGGTAAATAATTCTAGTAAACACATAGCTACCATTTAAGATAGTGCATTGTTTAACTGAACTCAGCTCGAAGCTGCGAGTAGGTGGCAAGAATGCACATGCACAAAATGAACTCAACAAGTCACATGCTTTGGAGAAACTGTATAACGAACGCCCTGGACATTATTAAGAGAAACAGTGCGGGAAATAGAGATTAAGGTGCTTTCTCCAAGGCATTCATGGAAAATGCACCTTCAGGATTTGCTCAAGTATCCAGTAAAGTACTATTTTGTTGTCAATGGCTCCAATACCATGTGACAAACTACATGTATTAACGGTCATTTCAACAATTACCAAAAAATTGTGACATGGGCCATTTTGATTCGCTGGCTATCATTCAAAGTTACAGCATATCTAAGATTGAGATCAGTGCAAGCAACATTCAGTCCATAATACCTATTATACTACCAGCTACATCACTGAATCAAATATTTACTACGTATTCACCATGAATATTTCATGTCCAGGTCTTTTTTATGCAAATAAAAAACAGCTAGCAAGAATATGGTGTGATCATATTCCTAAATCAACTCATCATGTACAGAATGCTACACCAAAGGATATGCAACAAGAAAATACAAGATGTGGTTATATTGTACCATCAGGATACACAGCTTCGACTACTTCCCACTTGCAGTCACGGTGAACTCGCTGCCATCACACTGTTTTACTCAGTAACCAAGTGCCTACAAGGAAATAAGAATATTTACAAAGTAAGAGTTTTCCAAATCAGCAACCAAATACTGCAGAAAAGTTCAAGTTGTAGGAGCAACAAAATACTACAGAAAAGTTCAAGTTGTAGAAGCAACCAAATACTACAGAAATGTTCAAGTTGTAGATAGTTTCATGAAAAGCATGACGCTTGATGTCAAAACTGAGTTTTTTGCATCGCGCTACACGATTACATCACACGTAATTAAGTGCATAACTGACAGAGTATATTTTGATGTAGAGCAACATAAAGTTGAAGCAATTCGAGCACTTGAATAAAATTGTATGTAAAAGTGGCAACATGTACAAAATGTTGTCACTGAAAAAATACCTGAAGCTTTAAAATAAACAATTTTCTGGTCCTGCATCCTTTTAGTGATCAACAGATGACTACAATTTTGCTGACATGCTGCACCAAAGGATATGTAACCAAAAATAGAAGATGGACTTGCATTCCACCATCAGATTTCACATCTTCGACTACTTCCCACTTGCAGTCACGGTTAACTCACCACCATCACAGTTTTTTGCTCAGTAACCAAGTGCCTACAAGGAAAAAAGACATGGTTAACACAGTTCATACTTGGAAGATAGCTACAATAACTCCAATATAAGTAAGTTGGCTACTTGACTAATTTGATTTCCAAATCAGCAACAAAATAAAGAAAATTTTAACTTGTAGGTACTCCGATGAAAAGCACAAGACTTGATGTCAAAACCCAGTACTTTGCATCGCGCTACACGATTACATCACAAGTAAATATGATGAAGTGCACTGCTGATAGGGTATATTTTGATGTGCAGCAACACAAAGCTGAAGTTAGTCGAGGACATCAAGGAAACTGTATGTAACAGTGGAAACTGGTACAAAATGTTGTCACTGAAAAAATGCACAGGCCAGTGTGTCATCATGTAAGTGGATATAAACCTAAAACAAACTAATTATCTGGCCATGCATCATTTCCTTGATCAACAGATGACTACAAATTTTAACAGCAAGAAGTATCTACTTAGCAGTGTATATGTATCTACATTCTACAAACACTGGAGGAATCACAAGCAAGTAGCTACATACTGAAAGCTGAAATAACTGAAGGAACAAAGTCCATCTGGGAGGCACGAGTAGGAGTAGTAATGTGCAGGACTAGACCAAGAGTTTAGGCCATGGACATGACACAAATCACTAGATGGCTGCAACCTATAGAGATGAATTGATTTTTTCATAGAAGGCAACATAAGGCACCTAACTACAAGTCGTGGTCATTCTTGTCCCCTTCGGTAAGCGAGGCCACCACCGGTCTATGTCGGCGCACAAGATAAAGAGGGAGGCTCCAGGGGGGTATCCCAGCCAGGGGAAGCTGGAGAGCTGAAATACATTAGTACCAAATCTTAGTGGAAACTGAAACATAAATGAGTAGTAAATAGTAGCTTCAAAAAAGATAGAAGTTCCATCCATGGCTATGCATGATAAGCAGAAAACAATCAAAAAAGGAACCGAGTCCTTTACATGTAATGACAGTTTTTTAATTGAGTAAAAATACATTAATGTTTTGCTACTGCCTACACATTCATCAATTAGGAAAAAAAAAGCAACAAGAATTATATGTGTAACATTTCAATCTTGAGACCAACCTCATGAACCAATAAAACCTTTACTTGAAGCTATGTATTAGTTACGGGAGGGGTGAGGCTAGGAGGTTCATGCATGATTTTTTTCTGGTGGTTAGGCATTCAAGGTGATAGAAACAGAATTCGGAAGGAATAGATGGTGGAGGAAGAGGAGGAGAGGGAGCTCACTGGCAGGTGCAGGTTGGTGAGGCAGCAGCGGGAAGGAGAGGTGGATGGCGTGGGGAGCAGAAGGTCCGGGGATCCAGCGATAGCGGCAGCTTGGGGAGGTGGTCGCCGGCAGCATGGTGGCGGCGTTATTCGTCGGTGCTGGTAAGAGCATGCCATACACGTGCTCGCCACCCACCGGCGAACTACACAGTTCCTTCCCCTCAACCTCTCTGTCTCCCATATCAGCTCGCCAATGGAGCAATCAGAGGGCTGACTGGATCTGCAGCCAGCCGCAACGCCTGGACATTCTGCAATACACATCTAGCTTCAGCTCCGTCCGCCTGATTGAATCGTCCATATATCTGAAACAACACAGGCGTATCAATATTCATTCCAAGCAAGAAATAATTTGAAAAAACATTCAAAACTCTTCAGCAGAACAACTTAGATCCATTCCATTCAAATTCAAGCACAACCAAGACAGACAATCTGGAACGCCCGTTAAAGGATAGCATCCAGTTTACGGTTCACAACAACTAAACTAGAACCCACCAGTCCACATGGACAATGTCCCAAAGACAATAATATACATCAGCCACCCTAGTCCACTTTACCAAAGTCCAGAAGACACATGCAGCAATGTTTTCAAAATTCCTCTTTAAGCGAATGAAAAAGAGCTAGTGATATTTTGGTGAATCATATTCCTGAATCCACTCGTCATGTACAAAATGCTTCACAAAACGATATGCAACAAAAAAAATACAATATGTGATAATATTATACCATAAGAATTCACAGTTTCGACTCCTTCCCACTTGCCGTTGTGGTGAACTCGCAGCCATCACAATGCTTTGCTCAAGTAACCGAGTGCCTACCAGGAAAAAAGAAATGTGAAAAACACAGTTCATACTTGAAAGATAGCCTCCAATCTAAGTAAGTTGGCTACTTGACTAATATGATTGCCAAATCTCCCACGAAAAAGCATGACGCTTGGTGTAAGAACAGAGTGCTTTGCATCGCACTACACGATTACAGCGCACACAGATATTAAGTGCACAGATGACAGAGTATATATTTTAAGCAACACTAGTTTCAAGCGACTCGGGGACATCAAGGTAATTGTATGTAAAAGTGGCAATACATACAGAATGTTTTTTCATCATGTAGGTGCGTCATTGCTTTATGAGTTAACTCTTATGCAAGACTTATTGATGCTTGTCTTGAAGGTACTATTCATGAAAAGTCTTTGCTTTATGATTCATTTGTTTACTCATGTCATTTACATTGTCTTGGATTGCTGCATTCATTACATGTGTTTACAATAGTATGATCAAGGTTATGATGGCATGTCACTCCAGAAATTATCTTTGTTATCGTTTACCTGCTCGGGACGAGCAGAAACTAAGCTTAGGGATGCTGATACGTCTCCGACGTATCGATAATTTCTTATGTTCCATGCCACATTATTGATGATATCTACATGTTTTATGCACAATTTATGTCATATTTATGCGTTTTCCGGAACTAACCTATTGACGAGATGCCGAAGGGCCAGTTGCTGTTTTTTGCTGTTTTTGGTTTCAGAAATCCTAGTAAGGAAATATTCTCGGAATCGGACGAAATCAACGCCCAGCATCTTAGAATCCCCGGAAGCATCCAGAACACCCGAGAGTCAGAACAAGCGTCAGAACAAGGACGGCAAGAAGAAGGGCGACGCGTCCAAGGACGGCTCGTCCAGCGGTGGCCGTGGGCCATCAGGTGGCAAGGGCGCCTGCCACAACTGCGGGATCGTCGGGCACTATGCTCGCGATTGCCGCAAGCCGCGCAAGGAGCGGAAGCAGGAGGCGCACCTGACGCAGGCGAGCGAGGATCAGCCTTCTCTGCTGATGGCGGTGTGCATCGGCTCGATTCAAATCGCCGAAGCGTCGGCAGACGAGCAGGTGTTCCTGAACGAGGAAAAGGTGATCCCCAAGACAGGCGCGCCGGACGTGTGGTACCTGGACACCGGAGCTAGCAACCACATGACCGGCGACCGGCGCATGTTCACGGCGTTGGACGAAACGGTCACCGGCACCGTCAAGTTCAGAGATGGGTCCATCGTGGAGATCCACGGCAAGGGCTCCGTCATGTTCATGTGCAAGAACCTTATGGTGCAATATGTGCTTCCCCAGCTCATGTGCTCGAGCCTCACGGTTTACTCAAGGTACTCCCTTGTATAGTTCTATACCTTAATACCAATATGCACATTATGTGCGTCATAAATCATTATGATTGTACGGCGTATTGTTTCCTGTAGAGAGAACAGTAAACACATTACTAACAAAATTCCGAGATTAATTCATTAACTTTTAGGCTGAGTTGACTTAAGAGGATTTTTCCATCATTGTAGGGCAAGAAGGCGACAGCATTTCCACCCATGGCACACCTGCTTACAGATCAGAGCCATTGTGAGAACAGGGTTGTGATCGATGGTAACCTTATCACTAGCAGAGCTCCAGGGACTGCGACAGCCGACAGAGTTCGCGGTGGCCATTGTTGATAAGCTATTTGGTCGAGAGAAAGCTCTCAGTATAGCGAAGGAGTTGATTTTTATGCGATTGCAAAGGAGCTGGTGTTATGTCATGTGTAGCCCAATCATGTGGATAACCTGTTAGTTATGTCTGTGCTGCTCGGAACTGCCTGTGCATTTGCTCGAACTACAGTCTGTAAATTGAGCAGCGGATGCACAACATCTTTTCCATGCGCAAATGAAGTTATCTTCCTAGACTCGTCGAGGCACTGAGAAGCTGCAGTGAGTTCTCACAGTCAACTGTTAATAAGCTGTTTGGTCTGAGAGAAATCTTTTGTCCTTTCTGCTCTGTATGTTGTAAGTTGTAACCTGTACACAGAAGTATAATAAGCTATGCATTGCACTCTTGTTTTGTTAATACATGTGTATGCAACTGTAGTTCATCTGTTTGAGGATCTACCTTGGCTACAGATAAAAGTACTAATTAACCGCATGTACCTTTGCAAACCATATGTTTCTTCTTGTTTACCAACCCATGCTATTTCTATGTGCCTTATATTTGTGGTCTGCGAGTGCTTTGTTCTTGGAGGCCACTTGTTCTTGCTTGGAATTGCCATTTCAGAACACTTTGAGAAAAGCTTAGTAGTCATGAGGTACTGTGTATGAAGAAGAAGGTCGCGGAGCTGGAGATGGCCAACTACGTGCTCAACGTCCGGCCGAGGGACACCGATGGCTGCCGCTTCCGGGCAGCGTACCGTGGGCGGGCGCGTCGGGCTCACCGTCCTCATGGTGTGCGAGGGCGCTGTCACCGCGGCCTCGGTCCGATTGGTTTCCTTTATGCTAATTCTACCTCTTATATAAGAGAATGGTGTGCCCAGATCTCTGCAATTACGGTATGCTACTGGATCGACTCATGAAATGGAGCCAAGAAAAGAAAAGCAGCACAAGGTGTGGATGTAGTTAATAAGATGGTTACCTGAAGGATGGAATCGCTAAGTCCTGCTGCGTTATGTGAACATCGGAATCACCTATTCTCCATCTCCTCGACATGTAGCGGAGCTTCTTCGCCTGCCCGGCCATGGCGCTCTCGTTCTCCTCTCCTCGACAAGCCATGGCACTCTTGCTCTCCTCTCCTCGACAAGCCATGGCGCTCTCGCCTACAGGGTGTATGATCCCTCGGCGCACAAGCTGCACGTTACTCGTGATATGATCTTCGACGAAGGCAGGCCGTGGAGCTGGGAGGTGCCACCTGCAGATGCCGCAGTGGCTGCGATGCACGCTGCTCCAAGCACGTTCACCATCGAGTACACCGTCGCTGCCTCAACAGAAGTTGTACCCGCAAGCGAGGTCGGGCAGAACGAGGGCACCGTCACCGCGGCCTCGGTCCGATTGGTTTCCTTTATGCTAATTCTACCTCTTATATAAGAGATTGGTGTGCCGAGATCTCTGCAATTTCAGTATGCTACTGGATCGACTCATGAAATGGAACCATGAAAAGAAAAGCAGCACAACTTGTGGATGTAGTTAATAAGATGGTTACCCGAAGGATCGAATCGGTAATTCCTGCTGCGTTATGTGAACATCAGAATCACCTATTCTCCATCTCCTCGACATGTAGAGGAGCTTCTTCGCCTGCTCGGCCATGGCGCTCTCGTTCTCCTCTCCTCGACAAGCCATGGCACTCTTGCTCTCCTCTCCTCGACAAGCCATGGCGCTCTCGCTCTCCTCGACAAGTAAAAGTCAAAGTCTAAGTCACACGCGCACCCCGCACGCGGTTGTTGACGATGGTCTTCTATTTATAGAGGAGGCCAGGTTTGAATTTTGGCTGAGGAAAAAGAAAGAAGAGCGGGAAGGAGAGACGATTTGGGTTCTCTCGTCTTCAGTCTGTTGATTGATGGAGAGAATGAAGCCGGAAGGGCCCAGAAATAGTAAGCACACGCATTGGTGAGCTAGCTGGTAGTACGTGGTTGTATTACCTCTAATAACTAGAAGAGACATTACGTATTTCAAGATGGATGACTACCCAGTCTCACCAATGTTAATTTATTACCGTGAGGATACATGGCATGTGTTTCGCCTCATATTCCCTCCCCTCCTTGAGTAAGTGTTTGTTTTGAGTTTTGTATTAGGATTTTTTTCAAACTTTTAACAAAATGAGCAGCAACATATGTGATATCAAATAACTATATTATGAATCTACATTCCAAAATTTCAAAATGGATACAATGAAAAATTTGGTCAAGTTTAATAAAGTTTGTCGTACAATTATTTATGAACCGAGGATTTCCTACATGTGAATTGAACTTAGATCAGCCCTGGCTTATGCATGGGAGCTAGTAACTCGATCCTAACCAGATCGACTGGAACTAGCTAGTCATCGTATATGACCCAAGTCTAGGCCGTCTCTCGAATAAATTTTTGGAAACTAAGGAGAATTCAACAGCAAGCGAAGGCATGAACAGAAACATGAGAAAATAAGCAACAACCATATGCAAATAATCCATTATTATGGCACACATGAAATAATTCAGCACATTAAGTAGCTTCAGCTTTTGCTTTCTCTCCAGTACAACACCACGATAATTAAGAACATCGTTCATCAACTAATCAATCCACACTTTAATTGAACACTGGTGACAACTTACTTACATATATATACCTAATAACAAAACATATTCTCTAGCCAAACAAGTTATCCTAGGATCTCCGCTAGCTATCTCCGCTAGCTACATGGTCACCTTTATAAAGGAGGCCAGGTTTGAATTTTAGCTAAGGAAAAAGAAGGAAGAGCGGGAAGGAGACAATTTCGGTTCTCTCATCTTTAATTAGTACTCCCTCCGGTCCGGTATTCTGGACTTATTAGGAATTTCACTACGACCAAGGTGCAAAACTATTGGCTAATTTGAGTCTCGTTTTCCCGTATGACTCCACCAATTAGCATGCCATTTTGATTTTTTCCATTAAGTATGACTATTAAGGTGGGCAAGTGAAGCATCATTTTGGCCCACCTCATGCAAAGAAACCTTTTCACACAACCTAGGAAAAAGGAGAGAGAAGCATGCGTTGTGGCTAGGAGTAAATCTAGGAACAAATAGTTTTTAGGTGTTTTGGAACAAATAGTTTTGGAACAAATGCGTTGTGGCAAGGGAATAAGAAAATTAAATGAAAGCAGACCTTATTTTTTAGGTGTTTTGGAACAAATAGTTTTTCGCAAGGAGCCCAGAATACCGGACCGGAGGAAGCATGTTGATTGATGGAGAGAATGATGGGCCTAGAATAGTAAGCACATTTATTACCGAGCGGATAAATGGCATGTGTTTCGACTCCTATTCCCTCCCTTTGAGTAAGTGTACGCTTTGACTTTTGTATGAGTATGATTTTTTTTTTCAAATTTGATCAACTTTTTACAAAATGAGCAGAAACATATGTGATATCAAATAATTATATTATGAATCTACATTGCAAAAATTGCAAAATGGATATAATGATACTAACTTGAGTCATAAAATATTGCTACTTTTTCAAGAAAGGTGGTCAAGTTTAACAAAGTTTGTCGTACATTTATTTATGAACAGAGGGAGTACGTGGATTTCCTACAGGTGAATTAAACTTAGAGCAGGCCCGGCTTATGCATGGGAGCTAGCAACTCGATCCTAACCAGATCAACTGGAGCTAGCTAGTCATCCTATATCACCCAAGTCTAGGCTGTCTCTAGAATCAATTTTGGGAAACTAAATTAGAATTCAACAGCAAGCGAAGGCATCAACAGAAACAGGAGAAAATAAGCAACAACCATATTCAAATAATCCATATTGTGACACACATGAAATAATTCAGCACATTAAGTACCATCAGCTTTTGCTTTCTCTCCGGTACAACACCACGATAATTAAGAACATCGTAAATCAACTAATCAATCAACAATTTAATTGAACACTAGTGGCAACTTACATATATACCTAATAACTAAACATATTCTCTAGCCAAACAAGTTATCCTAGGATCTCCGCTAGCTACAAGGCCACCTTTATCTTCAAGCTTCCACCAAAGCAGCAACAGTTGCTCAGTCCTACAAAGAGAAAAATTTATTGTTGTCATGTTAAGCCCAAGATACATCACAAAAACTACAAAATGATCAAAGAGGTTGATGCACATGGAGCTTCAGGAGAACCAACACAACACATGACCACACAAAGCTAGCTAGCATCAGGTGGTACAAGCACATCAGGTAGCTATCTTGCAGCAGGAGAAAACACACGCGCGCGCACGCACATACATGAAAAAATAACAGAGCTTGGGCATCCACATAGCTGACATTAGCTATACATCCACATCAGCTGAAGCTCATGTTACCAAGCATATCCATGTGCAGCTATACATGCACATCAGCTCAACCTCATGTTACCAAGCACACTCGTGCGAGCGGATCCAAGCCACCTCCAGCTCTACTTATCCCCTAATGTTACTGCTGACTGCTCCAGGTACCGCCTCCAGCGTCGCGTCAAGCTACCACCAGTCAAGCAACGCTCAATGCTGCAGTACCATCACATCAAGTAATTAAAATGCAAAGTAACCAACTAATTTGAATAGCCTTACTGCAGTGATTAAGTAATTAACAAGCTCAGGAATTCACAGCCCAATAAAATTTCAAAAGCTCCTGAAAATGTTTTAGAGGCAGTGAAACCTGTTAAAGTACCATCACATCATTCCCCCTAGCTTCTTATTTTCTAGGCTCATAAACGATGTAATTATTATTTTATAATCAATAAAGCATGCCAAATGGATTTCCCTAAAAAAACTCCAGGTTTAGCCCACATCAAATATATATCAGATTTAAGGTTGACATTGATTAAGTCAACTAAACCAATACCTCAAGATAAATTTTGTTTCTTATTAAAATAAGGATTTTATAAAGCAATTTCCAAGTCACACAACAATTTCGCAACAGAAATGTCCTTTGATAAGCAGAAGGCAACTGCAAAATTCATCTCTATAAGGCAGCATCATCGTGTTTATTGAATCACAAAGGAGCAATACAAGTTTCAAAACTATATAGATCCATCTTTTGAACTGGGTACGGTGTGATCCAGCACACATACCTTAACAACCATGATACTGTGAAGCGAAAAGCAACCTGGGTCATTCAATTCCAGATCAGCTCCAACCAGCAAATAGAAGCTCAACACTAAATAGAAATCTGGTTTAAGAACTTAAGCTCCAGGTTCATCCCACGTTGAGTCAAAGTCAGGATTAAGGATTTAAGGTTGACATTGATTAGGTCGACCAAACCAACCCCACAAGTTAACTAGAAAAGTAGATTTATCTATCTAAAACATTCAGCTCACAGCCCAGACGAGAAAAAAGGCACCTGGCAGTGTCAACCCAGTTTACTAAGAAGTGACAGCTTAGTGGTCTACATAGCTGCAGTAAAACAGAAACAACACGTCCAAATTCCGGACAAGTGCTTCTCTTGTGTTGTTCATACTTTAAAGTACATAAATCCACACTTGATTCAAGACACAAAATTTGTGTACCAAGATTTCTGACGGAGGGAACAGAAAAGGAACCTGAAAACTTACCAAAAACACGGAGACGAAGCAAAGGCACCAACGCCACGGTTGCAGGCTTGTAGCGCGGTGAATTCGCCACCATCGCACGGCAGCGATGGCAGAGGTGAATGAGGAAGTAGTCGAAGCCATGGTCCAGCCAGGCCTACAACAAAAATAGAAACGCTTAAATCTCAATATCATAATCTGATATCTATTCTAATCAAAATCAATGAAAAGGAACATAAAATAGAAGACAAATGGTTAGATAAAAAATGGTGAGCAGGCATTGGCTGGGCATTTTCGTGCTCTGGTCAAGTCTCATAATGGATCAGCAATACAGAAGATAAAGTGTATTATGGATTGTGAAATAGTTCACACCATCACTCATAAGGAGAGAGGTGAGAGTGGTATCATAGGTAAATACCGTAATAATAACACGTAAAACTAGAAAGAACATCAAATATGATGGAACTATGATACTACCTCATGATACCATGCATCATGAGGTAGTATCATACTTCAAGTGTTTTGGCTTTTAGATAACTAATACTAGTCTTATAGTGCACACTTCAGATGTTGTGTTAAATAGATAACTAATAAGCTACTACCATAAGCATGCAGCAGGTACCGAAAGACTCATAACGTAGTTTGCGCACTAGTGGTAGCACTGCAAGCTTGGAATATCACCATTTTAAACTAGTTTGCAAAGACACTCACACGGGCCAGCTAATGATCTTATTCTACAAAGAACTTGGCAGGTAATTTTTCTCTTCATCCTGAACAATCAAACGAACTGTGATATGGTTTTCTTCTCTACAGATAGGTTTGCTTTTTTTAGATGCTACAGAGAGGATTGCTACTTTATGGATGCTATAAAAGGATTTTGGAGCCAAAACCAAAAAAGAAAATTAAACAAAAGACCATGGTTCTCCAATTCCACCTCTTTTGCACATTATTCTCAGCAGCCAGTGCACCACGAAAGTATCCAACTTTCGAAAAGGGACTCTAATTTATGAAGAAATTAATCAAATAGTCATGAACTACATTTGACAAGAATATTTTAAATACCAAATCTGAACAACTGATTGATTGTAACAGACCTACAAGACATGACACGGACCTAGGAGACAACGATTTATAACTCCCTGCAGCAGCAGCCCCCCGTCGTCGGCTAGGTCAGGGAAGGAATGCTGGCAACACCTCACAGTTCTCGGTCCAGGCGGCAGCAAGACCCGGTCAGGAGGGCACATGGCATGGTGGCGGCGTCATCTGCCGGTGCTAGCAAGAGCACGCCACTGCACGCGGTCGCCACACAACAGCGAGCTTCGCAGCTCCTCTCCTCAACCTCTCAATCTCCCATATCAGCTAGAACTAACCGCAGTCCACTTGGACAATATCCCAATGATAAAAATATGTATCAGCCATCCTAGTCCACTTTGCCAAAGTCCAAAACACACACAGTAGCTCAACAACAAATAGACAGCAATGTGACAAACTTTATAACACAAATTAAGGTCAACATCAAATCATCCAACATTAGAACTATAACTTGCCAACTAGTTCACAACATGTATAAGACTATCAATATTCTGTGCACGACCATTCTAGCTAGGATGTCCATGATTTAATGAAAATAATTTATTTATCAGCAACATCAGGCTGCACAAGTGGCTTCGGGATTTATGATGCATCAATATTATAAATGTCAACACAAAAATAGTACTCCCTCCAGCCATAAATACTTGTCAAACGTTTGTCTAGATTCGTATGTATCTAGACGTGTTTTAATGTGTAGATACATGCGAACCTAGACAACCTGAGACAAATATATTGAGCCAGAGGGGGTAAATAATTCTAGTAAACACATAGCTACCATTTAAGATAGTGCATTGTTTAACTGAACTCAGCTCGAAGCTGCGAGTAGGTGGCAAGAATGCACATGCACAAAATGAACTCAACAAGTCACATGCTTTGGAGAAACTGTATAACGAACGCCCTGGACATTATTAAGAGAAACAGTGCGGGAAATAGAGATTAAGGTGCTTTCTCCAAGGCATTCATGGAAAATGCACCTTCAGGATTTGCTCAAGTATCCAGTAAAGTACTATTTTGTTGTCAATGGCTCCAATACCATGTGACAAACTACATGTATTAACGGTCATTTCAACAATTACCAAAAAATTGTGACATGGGCCATTTTGATTCGCTGGCTATCATTCAAAGTTACAGCATATCTAAGATTGAGATCAGTGCAAGCAACATTCAGTCCATAATACCTATTATACTACCAGCTACATCACTGAATCAAATATTTACTACGTATTCACCATGAATATTTCATGTCCAGGTCTTTTTTATGCAAATAAAAAACAGCTAGCAAGAATATGGTGTGATCATATTCCTAAATCAACTCATCATGTACAGAATGCTACACCAAAGGATATGCAACAAGAAAATACAAGATGTGGTTATATTGTACCATCAGGATACACAGCTTCGACTACTTCCCACTTGCAGTCACGGTGAACTCGCTGCCATCACACTGTTTTACTCAGTAACCAAGTGCCTACAAGGAAATAAGAATATTTACAAAGTAAGAGTTTTCCAAATCAGCAACCAAATACTGCAGAAAAGTTCAAGTTGTAGGAGCAACAAAATACTACAGAAAAGTTCAAGTTGTAGAAGCAACCAAATACTACAGAAATGTTCAAGTTGTAGATAGTTTCATGAAAAGCATGACGCTTGATGTCAAAACTGAGTTTTTTGCATCGCGCTACACGATTACATCACACGTAATTAAGTGCATAACTGACAGAGTATATTTTGATGTAGAGCAACATAAAGTTGAAGCAATTCGAGCACTTGAATAAAATTGTATGTAAAAGTGGCAACATGTACAAAATGTTGTCACTGAAAAAATACCTGAAGCTTTAAAATAAACAATTTTCTGGTCCTGCATCCTTTTAGTGATCAACAGATGACTACAATTTTGCTGACATGCTGCACCAAAGGATATGTAACCAAAAATAGAAGATGGACTTGCATTCCACCATCAGATTTCACATCTTCGACTACTTCCCACTTGCAGTCACGGTTAACTCACCACCATCACAGTTTTTTGCTCAGTAACCAAGTGCCTACAAGGAAAAAAGACATGGTTAACACAGTTCATACTTGGAAGATAGCTACAATAACTCCAATATAAGTAAGTTGGCTACTTGACTAATTTGATTTCCAAATCAGCAACAAAATAAAGAAAATTTTAACTTGTAGGTACTCCGATGAAAAGCACAAGACTTGATGTCAAAACCCAGTACTTTGCATCGCGCTACACGATTACATCACAAGTAAATATGATGAAGTGCACTGCTGATAGGGTATATTTTGATGTGCAGCAACACAAAGCTGAAGTTAGTCGAGGACATCAAGGAAACTGTATGTAACAGTGGAAACTGGTACAAAATGTTGTCACTGAAAAAATGCACAGGCCAGTGTGTCATCATGTAAGTGGATATAAACCTAAAACAAACTAATTATCTGGCCATGCATCATTTCCTTGATCAACAGATGACTACAAATTTTAACAGCAAGAAGTATCTACTTAGCAGTGTATATGTATCTACATTCTACAAACACTGGAGGAATCACAAGCAAGTAGCTACATACTGAAAGCTGAAATAACTGAAGGAACAAAGTCCATCTGGGAGGCACGAGTAGGAGTAGTAATGTGCAGGACTAGACCAAGAGTTTAGGCCATGGACATGACACAAATCACTAGATGGCTGCAACCTATAGAGATGAATTGATTTTTTCATAGAAGGCAACATAAGGCACCTAACTACAAGTCGTGGTCATTCTTGTCCCCTTCGGTAAGCGAGGCCACCACCGGTCTATGTCGGCGCACAAGATAAAGAGGGAGGCTCCAGGGGGGTATCCCAGCCAGGGGAAGCTGGAGAGCTGAAATACATTAGTACCAAATCTTAGTGGAAACTGAAACATAAATGAGTAGTAAATAGTAGCTTCAAAAAAGATAGAAGTTCCATCCATGGCTATGCATGATAAGCAGAAAACAATCAAAAAAGGAACCGAGTCCTTTACATGTAATGACAGTTTTTTAATTGAGTAAAAATACATTAATGTTTTGCTACTGCCTACACATTCATCAATTAGGAAAAAAAAAGCAACAAGAATTATATGTGTAACATTTCAATCTTGAGACCAACCTCATGAACCAATAAAACCTTTACTTGAAGCTATGTATTAGTTACGGGAGGGGTGAGGCTAGGAGGTTCATGCATGATTTTTTTCTGGTGGTTAGGCATTCAAGGTGATAGAAACAGAATTCGGAAGGAATAGATGGTGGAGGAAGAGGAGGAGAGGGAGCTCACTGGCAGGTGCAGGTTGGTGAGGCAGCAGCGGGAAGGAGAGGTGGATGGCGTGGGGAGCAGAAGGTCCGGGGATCCAGCGATAGCGGCAGCTTGGGGAGGTGGTCGCCGGCAGCATGGTGGCGGCGTTATTCGTCGGTGCTGGTAAGAGCATGCCATACACGTGCTCGCCACCCACCGGCGAACTACACAGTTCCTTCCCTCAACCTCTCTGTCTCCCATATCAGCTCGCCAATGGAGCAATCAGAGGGCTGACTGGATCTGCAGCCAGCCGCAACGCCTGGACATTCTGCAATACACATCTAGCTTCAGCTCCGTCCGCCTGATTGAATCGTCCATATATCTGAAACAACACAGGCGTATCAATATTCATTCCAAGCAAGAAATAATTTGAAAAAACATTCAAAACTCTTCAGCAGAACAACTTAGATCCATTCCATTCAAATTCAAGCACAACCAAGACAGACAATCTGGAACGCCCGTTAAAGGATAGCATCCAGTTTACGGTTCACAACAACTAAACTAGAACCCACCAGTCCACATGGACAATGTCCCAAAGACAATAATATACATCAGCCACCCTAGTCCACTTTACCAAAGTCCAGAAGACACATGCAGCAATGTTTTCAAAATTCCTCTTTAAGCGAATGAAAAAGAGCTAGTGATATTTTGGTGAATCATATTCCTGAATCCACTCGTCATGTACAAAATGCTTCACAAAACGATATGCAACAAAAAAAATACAATATGTGATAATATTATACCATAAGAATTCACAGTTTCGACTCCTTCCCACTTGCCGTTGTGGTGAACTCGCAGCCATCACAATGCTTTGCTCAGTAACCGAGTGCCTACCAGGAAAAAAGAAATGTGAAAAACACAGTTCATACTTGAAAGATAGCCTCCAATCTAAGTAAGTTGGCTACTTGACTAATATGATTGCCAAATCTCCCACGAAAAAGCATGACGCTTGGTGTAAGAACAGAGTGCTTTGCATCGCACTACACGATTACAGCGCACACAGATATTAAGTGCACAGATGACAGAGTATATATTTTAAGCAACACTAGTTTCAAGCGACTCGGGGACATCAAGGTAATTGTATGTAAAAGTGGCAATACATACAGAATGTTTTTTCATCATGTAAGTGGGTAAATACCTGAATAAATCTCTAAATCAAACAATTATCTGGTCATGCATCCTTTCCATAATCAACAGATGGTTACAATTTCGAGCAATCTACCTAGCAGCGTATATGTATCGACATTCTACAAGCACCGGAGGAATCACAATCAAGTAGCTATATACTAAAAGTCAGGATAACTAGACCATTTTTTTCAGGCCATGGACAGAAGAATCACTAGATAGCTGCAAACTACAGAGTTAAATTGATTTTTCTCATAGAATGCAGGAGAAGGCACCTTGCTACGAGACATACTCATTCTTGTCCCCACCAGCAAGCGATACCACCACCGGTCTATGTTGCCGCATAAGACCAGTGGGAGGCTCTAGGGATGCATCTGAGCCAGGGGAAGCGAAAGCCTGCAATACATTAGTAATCATAACTTGCAAGTAGTAGCTTCAAAGTTGAAACAAGATAGAGGATTGATTGATGGCTATGCACGAGCAGAAAACATTTTCAGGAAGAATCGAGTCGGATATACATGTACTGATATGTTTTTTTTATTGAGTGAAAATACATGCATGTGTACAACGCTCGGATCTTGAAAACAACCTCTGGAACCAAAACAACTTCACTTGACAGAGGCAGGGGTTTTATTTCCTGCAGAAGATTGAGGTGGTCTAACAATCCAAGCAATCGTTAACACGTTGAACGCCGTGGCTCAATGGCACGAGGGATTCATGCGTGATTTTTTTCCCCGGTGGTTACACATTCAGAGTGATAGAAACAAAGAAACAGATTTTTGGAAGGAATAGTTGGTGGAGGATGAGGAGAGGGATCTCACTGGCGGATGCAGGTTGGGGAGGCAGCAGCGGGACGGAGAGGTGAGCAGAAGGTCCGGGGAGGTGGTCGCCGTCACCAGCGCCTCGGGCAGGCCAGCACCAGCCCATCATCCGTGGCTCCCGTCGCCATCTTGCGCCCCTCCCGCCGAGAGCCGTCGGTGAGAGGCATGGTCGTGACGCCCTACTCGTCCCCGCCGGCGGGCCAAGAGGTCAGCCCGTGGAGGTCCATGGCTAGGCCGACCACCACCACGGCGGTGGGTGGAGCCTGCGCGGGCGGGAAATACGGCGGTGAGTTTCGGAGCTCGAAGCGGCGGGCGGCAGCGTCGATTTGGTACGGCGAGAGGTGAGTGAGAGGGAGACGGCGGAGGGGAGGAGATGAAAATAGGGACTTGTTCCAATTAAATCGTGGCTACTTAATGCTAAAAACAATTTCCAACACTACCTTGTGATTCCCTCGCTCCTCCCTAATTTCTGGCCAATGAAAGCCTGCCTATATGCTCCCTCCGTCTGCAATTGATATAGAGTAGTACCCCAATTCCCCAAAAGCGCTAATCACACAAAATTGGTTTCTATTGTGATTCTCGATACAATTACCTTGCCCTAGAGCAAACGAAATACTACCCAGATTTGGAAATATGTGCTCTATTCGTTCAATGTTTTACTTCCTCTTGCATTTGGATTACTTATCACATAAAGAAATACTCTATCTATTTGGAAACTTAGCTTGGTTCAACTAGGAGACGATAACGGGCTACGAATGGTAATTTAGGGGGACAAAAAATCGAAGCAACTTGAGAGAAAAATCGGCCCATTCGAATTTTTGTTTCCATGGTAAATAATATAGTCTGGTTGTTGGGCGATTTGTGCTTGTAGTTCACATGACAAACGATTTGTGCTTATTGCTCCAGGTGGGTTTGCTTGAGGTTAATTTCCGCCACATGCGTTGGCAGCAAGTACTTCCCGCCCTTTGGGTTGGCGGGGGTGACACGTGTCGCCTTTTCGCTTTTCCGTCCTACTACTTTCGACCATGCATGGATTTTGGATGGGGTATCTTTTGCAACTCTACCTAGCTAAGGAGTTCGTAAGAGAGAAAAAGAGAGGGAGAGGGACCAGGGGCATAGTCAAGGAGAAAAGGTGCATGTACCAGCTAGGTTTGGTGCGCGATGGGGCGGAGAAGATGGTGACTTTTTAGCGGTGTTTATTCTGAGTATTTAAATTTTTATTTCCTAGGTATTATTCATATATGTGTATATATACTCAAATGGAAAATTCAAATATTCATTGTAACTAACGGCTTGCCTTCCACCATGGCGTTGATGATGTACATTTCTCGCACCCATCGAGCAACGCCTCCAGCTCAACGTCGCCGTTGCCTCTGATAGCTCTGGCTAGCTTAGGTATTTGTGTAGACTTCACAACCCATCAACCGGTGCCTCTCCTCTTTATCTCCTTATTGTTAGTGGTTGTGCAGGTGCGGTTCATGAAAAATGAGAATGAAGCAAAGATATGATAAGGTGTGGGGCGTGGTTAAGACTTAAGGGTGAAGTGGTGGGATCCCGCGACAGTAATTTGCCTCCTTTTGGCTTCACTCTTTTAATATGCCCTAACTTGTACCCTGGTTTGTGAAGGAGGCCTCCTTTTGAAGGGGCGCCTCCTTCACAAACCTGGTTATCTCGGAGGAAGTTTCTGGTTTTAGAGTGCAAGACTCCCACTTCATAGCAACTAATCAATTTTCCTAACAACATATCCTCTATTTTGAGTTCTTCATGTTCATATGTCCAATTATATCGCTAGGAGGAGGAAAGTCATGTAAAACCACTACTTTTTATGAAAAGTGGGCATATTTCCGTTTCGAGCCCGCGACATAGGGAACACATGAAATCACGCCAAAAACCAGCGGAGACCCTATCTCTTTGGCATGTTTTAGATCCAGGGTTTCGATTTATGGTTTAGGTTTAGGTCTTGGGATTTGATCTAGGTTTAGGTCTGGGGTTAGACCTAGGAGAAAACAAGAAGATAAAATATAATGGAAAATGAAAGAGATACGGACGTGCATGAGCGGAGGCACTCAAAATTGATGAAGATTTTTTGGGGTTCTTATTTTATTCTTGGAGACGATTTTCTAGATTGATGGTACTGGCACAGCCTCCCTCTCCCAATCCCAATAGAAGTTGCGTTGAGGGGCCAATAGGTTCGATCGATCGCCCTTTAGCTAGGACTCCACCTCGTGGAGGGACCAACATGTGCATGTGGGGCCAGATGACCGAGAGAGGTGTATTTTGGGCCAGGTCAGCGAGAGAGGATGTGAGACCGAGTGATTAGGAGGGGTTTATGTGACAACCACGAAATATGTGCATGCATGATCGAATAAACAGACGTCCATGTTATTATTTTATGCCTTGGTCTTGAATAAGAAGTACACGATGCACGACTCACAATAGTGTGGAAGAAAAGGCGCTTCCTTTGTTAGCTTGATGAGTGTCGATCGAGGGCATGTATACAACTCTCACATCCTGATGTGGTCTCTCCCTCAGCAAATGTGCCAAGGAGTATGGACTCATGCTACTAGTTCTTTCAAATTTATTTAGGAGCAATTGAGATGGGAGTTGTGTTTTTTTTTTACAACTTACTACCTTTTTGTTAATTATGGATCAGTGTTATATTTGAGATTAAAAGAGGAAGTTAACATACTGGTGGTGGTGGATCATCTAACGAAAACCTCGAGCCGTTCGAGCTAGGTCATGAGGATTTCCATTCGCATACCGTGGTCGTGGTTCACATAATCAAATTGGATATTGAGAAGACATTAGATAGACGGTAGCAATCATCAATATAGTAGCTGCTACACGATGTGCTTGTGCTCCATTTATTATTTACCATATCTTAGAACATCTCCACCGGGCGCCCCCAAAATAGGCGCCGGCAGGGGCGCCGGCACTGCCGTATGGAGGCACCGGTAGAACATCCTCCATTTTGGGAAGTTGTTCCCACACCGACGCCCCTCATACGATAGTCCAAAAAAAATTCAGGTATAAAAAACATTATGAAAAATGAAATTCATACGAATTTAGACTATTTTTTATACAAAAGTGACTCGAATATGAACTAAAAAACTTTTTAAAAAATAAACTAGCGGTGCCCCAGGAAGGCGTTGTAGTCGAGGTTGTCCGCGTCGCCGCAGTCGTCCTTGTTGGAGAAGTCGAAGGACCAGTTGTCCTCCTCCTCGTTTGGTGCCGACAACTCAGAAGGACCGACGAGGTCAAGGAAGTTCTCACTGTGGTCCATGGCGGACCAGCCTCCGACTGCTTTCGGTTGAGCATGATCTATCAGTAGTCTTCCTCGACGGACCGGCTGACGATGAGGTCTTGCCCGGGGAACTCCTCCTGGTCGTCGCCCGAAGGAAGCGGATACGTGGCCGAGCGTGTTCAGCCACTAGCACTCGATGAGTCGGAGTGCGAGTGGCCCGATGTCGTCCTTGCTGGCGGCCTCTGTAGCGGCGGCGCCTCCGGCGCCATGGTTTGTGCCTGGGGTAGTAGAGTGGCATGTGCATGGGGTCGACGCCGTGGATCAGCGGGCGGTAGCCGCACTCCGCCAGCGTCGCGGCCTTGCCACCAGGGCCGACGGCCGAATGCGGTTGAAGCGGCCGACATCACTGCCGGCTGACGCGCGAGCTCGACGTCGCGTTCGTCTTGGAAATGTCGCGGCCACGTCGGGGAATTTTGCGCGTTGTCCGGCCGGCTTTGCTCGGCCGACGTATTGTGCGACCGCCTCTCGGTGATGAAGACGCGCACCTCCGATCCAGTTGGCGGCGACACGACATATCAGGCATTGGAGAGGTGCCACGCGTGCGGCAGTTTGAACTGCAGCGACACGGGTATGCGCTGCCAGTAGAGGACATTGGTCTCTTCGAGGCTCAGTTGCAACGATCGGAGCCCGCCGCTGGCGGCCTCGACATTGTGCGCCATCGCGAGGTGGTGGTGGATGTGTCGGCGGCATCTGAGATTGGTGGCGGCTGGTAGAGTTGGACGGCGATGGAAAAGAACCTAGCGTCGGCGTGAGACCAAGAATAGCGCCGGTCTCCAAATAGCTATCTATCGGGGTGGGTCGGAGGAAATGCTGTTAGCTAGTGCAGATATAGGAGGAGAAGTTAGTTTCTTTGGGAGGGAAAAAGGGCAGCACGTACACTAGGTAAGGTTGTAGCATACACCACGACTAGAAGTATGTTTGGACTTGTATTGCAACCTAGATATGGCAACCTAATCGATCAGGACTCGTACACGTATGTAGGCCGGGTCGGTCCTTTTATTTGCAGCAGTGAGAAACAAAATGAAATGACGGCCTGCATGGTGTCACGGAGGGAGAGCGAGAGAGAATGGAGAAAAAGGGAGCAAACCAAGACGTTACGTGCCATCGCCGGATCGTAGCATGGAGCAATAAATTCCGGCGCACAGTTAACACGCGTGCCGGCCTTTGCGTTTCTCCACGTCGCAATTAACAACCGCAAAATAAGGATGATGACTCCTCGTAGTCGCAGCGTTCCTGGACCAAGCGTCAACAAGCGACAAGGATAGCAAGGCAGGCGTACAAGGGTAGCAAGGCAGGCGCACACGAGGGACAGCGCCGAGAAGACCCGCTGACACCTGCTCACCTCAGCAAATCAAACCAACTACTCTCGTCTCGCTCCAAACAAAGCAGAGCAAGAACGCGAGACTTCCACCACGCACCACCTTTCCGCCGACCAAGCCAGGAATCCCGCCCCACCACCCGGATGGCCGCCGCTTCTTCCTCGCTCGCGCCGCCTGCTCCTCTCCCGCGCCTTCGCCTTCGCCGCCGCCGCCGGCCCGGCTCCAGCCAAGCGGGTGCTCCTGCCGGTCGCCAACGGCACGGAGCCGATCGAGGCGGCCGCCACGGCCGACGTCCTCAACCGCGCCGGCGCGCGGGTCACCGTCGCGACCGTCGCCTCGGCGCCCGCCGGGGACGAGGGCCTCCTCGTCGAGGCCGCCTACGGGGTAAAGCTCGTCGCCGACGGCCGCGTCGCCGACCTCGAAGACGAGGCCTTCGACCTCATCGCCCTGCCGGTGCGTCCGCCACTTCCCATCTCCGACCAACCACACTCTCAGTCTCCGTGCCCCCAAAATTGCTTCTTTCTTCAGTTAACAACCGCCCAGTCTGTGCCTTACTGTTCCATTGGTGTTCGCGCTCTCTGGAACTTCCAAATGTTTGCTCTCTGTAATTGATCCCGCTTGTTGACTCGGTGCAGGGTGGAATGCCGGGATCGGCTAATCTTAGAGATTGCAAGGTACTGGAGAAGATGGTCAAGAAGCATGCAGAGGAAGGGGGCCTCTACGGCGCCATCTGCGCTGCGCCGGCAGTGGCATTGGCCCATTGGGGCATGCTCAAAGGGCTAATCTTTGTGCTTTCTTCCCTAAGGAACTCCTGTGTTTCATGTACTGCTTTTGATAAACCGTTTGCAAGAGTAACCAATTGCAGCCTTCTCCTGACCTTGCTTTCTCTATCCTCTTGCAGTCCTTGTATGCCGACCTTAAAATAAAATGTATGTGATTACAAACCTTTTGTTTATGTTGATAATAAAACAATATGCTCGGATATTTCATAAACATAATAATACTGACTACAATTATTCATTGAGTGTATTTATTTGGTTACTGTGGAAGAGGATAGGCACAGACGTTCAAATGAGTTGTATAGTGCCTTAAATTAAATGTGTGTCTTCTTGTATTAACCTTTCAAAATATATTATAGCTAAAAAAACATATGTTATTAGTTTGCAAGTAATTGGCTCATATGAGAATTGACTGATATGGACAGCAGCTAGGAGCGGAATGTATTTGTTGAGGACCACTGTAAATACATTAGTCAATACGGCAGAGTTTGATATGATGCTTTACTGCTAGTAACACTTTCTTATTACGAAGTTTAATCTGAGTTGGGCTTAATATACATGCATCATTGTTTCTTCTATTATATCCCCTGCAGGTTCTTGTGCCGGTGGCTAATGGCTCAGAGGAAATGGAAGCTCTAAATTTGATAGATATCTTGCGTAGAGCAGGCGCAAATGTTATCGTTGCCTCAGTTGAGGATAAGTTGCAAATTGTGACCCGTCGCCACAAGTTTAATCTAGTGGCTGATATGATGTTGGATGAAGCTGCTAAAAAGGAATTTGATCTGATTGTCATGCCGGTACACAGCTGTAGAATTCTCTTTTTGTATAATGCAACATTTGAGAGCACTTCACTGACAATGGTGTCTGTTGCACACAGGGTGGTTTACTGGGTGCTGAAAAGTTTGCTAGTACAGAGAAGCTTGTTGATTTACTAAAGAAACAGGCAGAATCTAATAAACCTTATGGTGCAATATGTGCTTCCCCAGCTCATGTCCTCGAGCCTCATGGTTTACTGAAGGTACTCCCTTGTATAGTTGTATACCTTGATGACAATATGCACATCATGTGCATCATAAATCATTATGATCGTCCGGCGTCTTGTTTCCTGTAAAGAGCAGTAAACACATTACTACCAAAATTACTAGGTTAATTCATTAACTTTTAGGCTGAGTTGACTTGGAGGATTTTTCCATCATTGTAGGGCAAGAAGGCGACAGCATTTCCACCCATGGCACACCTGCTTACAGATCAAAGCCATTGTGAGAACAGGGTTGTGATCGACGGTAACCTTATCACTAGCAGAGCTCCAGGGACAGCGACAGAGTTCGCAGTGGCCATTGTTGATAAGTTATTTGGTCGAGAGAAAGCTCTCAGTATAGTGAAGGAGTTGATTTTTATGTGATTGCAAAGGAGCTGGTGTTATGTGTAGCGCAATCATGTGGATAACCTGTTAGTGATGCTCCTACGTACATATGCATGTGCTGCTCGGAACTGCCTATGCATTTGCTCGAACTACAGTCTGTAAATTGAGCAGCGGATGCACAGCATCTTTTCCATGCGCAAATGAAGTTATCTTCCTAGACTCGTCGAGGCACTGAGAAGCTGCAGTGAGTTCTCACAGCTGTTAATAAGCTGTTTGGTCTGAGAGAAATCTTTTGTCCTTTCTGCTCTGTATGTTGTAAGTTGTAACCTGTACACAAAAGTATAATAAGCTACGCGCTGCACTCTTCTTTTGTTAACACATGTGTATGCAACTGTAGTTCATCTGTTTGAGGATCTACCTTGGGTACAGATAAAAGCACTAAGTAACCGCATGTACCTTTGCAAACCATATGTTCCTTCTTGTTTATCAACCCATGCTATTTCTATGTGCCTTATATTTATGGTCTGCGAGTGCTTTGTTGTTGGAGGCCTCTTGTTCTTGCTTGGAATTGCCATTTCAGAACACTGCGAGAAAAGCTTAGTAGTCGTGAGCTCATGTGTATGAACTGGATGGAGCTTCCCTGCCCACTTTCTAGGCAATTTAACTGCAAATTTCTTTCCCTTCATCTATATTCACCCTTTCTAGAGCGATTTGTTTCTGTTTTTAAGCATCCTTCTGAATTCTGATTGGAAAAGTTCTACTGATACAAGATCTGTCCATTCCTCCCTGGCATCTGTCATGAAATAGCCCCATCTCTGAATATTTGCCACCTATGAATATTTTTTATTTCATTTTTCTGTAATATATGTTTCTTGAGTGAAACCGGAAGAGAGGGTATTGGGATACCCCTGTTTTCTCACCTGGGAAGAGAGGTCAAACCAGATCGAGCCGCTGTGGACTTGAAGAGACGCATACAATCCGAAACGGGAACCGAGCCAAGGCCGAGGGTTTTCAGACTGAAACCGAAACCGAGGGTACCCCGGAGGCCCCCGCGTTGCATTCCATAATTCCTTCCTTAATCCCATCGCCATCGGGCATCTGAGATCAACACACGCCATGCACCGACAACCGTTTCCGTCTCGTCCGTCCCGCCCAAGACTGCCGCACACATTTTCGACGAATCCTTCCGATCCAACAACGAGATGGCCGCCGCCGTGGATTCCCGCAAGCGCTGCGTCGCCGCGTTCCTGGACGAGCCGTCCCCGGCGCCGCCCCACCTCGCCAACAAGCGCGGTCGCTTTGTGCCCTGCGCCACCTCCATGGCTCCTTTGCCGCCGTTCGACGCGCTCGACGCCTTCCGCCGCGTGTTCCCGGACGCAGACCCCCGCGGCCTGGAGGCCTGCTTCGCCGCGTCGGGCCGCGACATCAACGCCGCCGTGCACGCGTACCGCGCCCAGCAGGCCAGGGACGCACTGGCGCACCACCTCGCCTCTGCGGCAGCAGGCGGCGACGACGAGCGCTGCGCCGCCGTCCTCGTGGAGCAGATGGGCGCGGCGACCGACGTGGACGACGCCAAGAACCGCGCCACGTGGATGCTGGGACAGGAGCGCCACCGCAGAGCGCGCCGCGCACGAGGAGACGGCTGTTAGCATGATCACTTGTGTTATAGCTAGTTTAGCTGCATGTTTGTTTTTCCTTTGCGTGTACGTGCCATGGGTACGGTACACTGCTGCATGTGTGCGTGTGTGAGCATGCCCACGTCGTGCGCTAGGCCGCCGGGCACACGACCTCCTCTAGCACAACGTGGGATGGCACGGTAGGGGCTGGGAGTGGCGTGAGTTTAGGATCGATCGCTAGTTGATCCTCTTTGCATGTAGCCTGATATAAAGGAATGAGAAAAAAGAAAAGCCGCAGTTAGTGTGCGCGGCACAAAAATTCCCAAGTGTCAAAACATTCAGATAGCGTTGAGTTTCAGGTTAGCAGCCGCAGATCGCCGTCCGGCGACGACAACGGCGAGGCTGCGTGAGGAGAACGCTTCGCTAAGGGAGCACGCGGAGCGTGGCGGGGCGGAGACGGCGATGCTGCACGTGGAGAACGCCGCGCTGAGGGAGCGCGCGGCCGCGGCGGAGCGCGACGGCACGGTGCTAAAGCGCGGCGTGCTGGCGCAGCAGCGACGGTACGAGGAGATGGAGAGCGACGCGGCCGCGAAGAAGAAGAAGGCTGCGGAGCTGGAGATGTCCAACTACGTGCTCAACGCCTCAACGTCCGGCTGAGGGACGCCGATGGCTGCCGCTTCCAGGCAGCGTACCGTGGGCCCGATGTGTGCTAGCTAGGGCTCATCTAGGGCCCCACGTGAAGTTTACTAGTATTAAATCTGAATCCGTTGGTTCGTATGTGTAGATCACCATGGATCGATATTGCGCACTATCGATCGAACGGGCCAAGTGGGCCGAACCCAACACAACCGCCCACACCGTTCCTGGCTCCCTGCCAATACATGTTTGTTTATTTTTATCCCAAATACTAAAAAGTGCTTGCATGCTATTTGTCCAACCGAGCACTCAGTTATGGACCGTCGGATGCGTCCTGGATGGGATGATTGCGCGTCGCGTCCTACCCAACGTCCCGACCGAAATAATCTGCCCCCGACCGAACCCCACCTGGGTCCTACCTGGCGTAGCGCCCCCTTCTCTCTCCCTAAAATCGTTCCCCATTTCTCTGTCTAGGGTTTCGTCGGCGCCGGACGATTTCCTCGGTGCGGCAGGGGGCGTGCGAGGGAGCAGGCGCTGAGTTCGTCGGGGAGCACGAGTGCGCGCTGGATGGAGGAGTCCTCGTCGGCGAAGGGCCAGCTCTGCGGTAGCGCGGCGAGCTCTGTGTCGAGGGGCAATACGACCGGTTGTCCGCGGCGTCCCACCTCCGCCTCCACCTCGCCGGCCCAGTGCCCATTCTCTTCCACTTGCACCGCCTCCCTCTCCCCCGCCACCAAAACTGCGCCTCCTGAAGTCCCCAGCCCCGGCGTCCTTTGCTCTGCGCCTCCCCGCCTCCTCTCCTCCGCCCCGCGCTGGGCCTCTGTCGGCGGCGCCGAGGAGGAGGAGGAGGACGGCGAGGGAGCAGGAAGCCTTATGGGAGAGGACTCAGCGGTGTTCCGACTAAGCGACCAGCGGGTGTTGTCCTGGGCCTACTTCAGCGGATCCTCGACATGGTGCTCTATGGGCTAAACGTGCTCTTGATCGATCAGGCCGCCGGGTTCAGGACTGCTTCCTCGACGACGTTGGCTCCATCTCAGACAATCGCGAGGTGGGTTGATCCGCCCACATAATTCTCTGCTAGTACTACTCACTGCATATTCTGAGACATTCATTCATTCCGCTATGGTTCCTGCTGCTATCTAGGACAGTACTACACCAATTGTATCATGTCTGTGATGGAATTGGAGACGAGCAAGATCTACAAATGACGATATGGGAGCAGACAGCCATAGCATTATAGTGACTTAGTGAGAGCTGTTCTGATGGCATCAATATTCATGGCGTTGCTTTACACTGGTGGAAAAAGGGCCTTTGGTCGCGGTTCGCAACTGCCATTAGTCGCGGTTGCGCAACCGCGACCAAAGGAGCTTTAGTCGCGGTTGCTTAAGAACCGCGACTAAAGGCCCGTCCACGTGGGCGCCAGGCGGCCGTCGGGGCGGAGGACCTTTAGTCGCGGTTCTTCTGGCCAACCGCGACTAAAGGCCGCCGCAG
>NC_061513.1:249756017-249886125 GCF_022539505.1 Lolium rigidum | reverse complement strand
CGACGGCGATTCGTTCTCTCCGCGTCGATTTGGAGCTGACGCCGTCCCTCGCTCGTCATCGACCCTCGCCGCCATGCCTAGGGTTCGGGATCCGCTTGATCCCGTGGCTCCCCAAGCTCCGGGCGAGATGGTGCTGTGGCCGCCACGATGGGGTGGTGCTGTGGCGCCGCCGTGGCCTGGCTTGGCCTGGCGCCGCCGCGCCCTGGCGTGTGCCGCCGTGGCCGCCATGGTGGTTGGCCTGCTCGACCCTGGTACGTCCTCCACCTCTTCTTCTCCCTTATGTGCCTGTTCTTCTTCCTCTCTCAGTAGCTCTAGCTAAGGCTTTCCTCCTAATGGAGGGCCTGCCGTGCTGTTGCTGTTGCTCTGTTGCGCCTAGCTTGCTGTGTGGCGTGTGCTGCTGCTGCTTGAGCTACTGCCATGAATCCTAGCTATGGTGTTGCCCTATTCTGCCTATTAGCTGGGCTTAATTCTTGCTATCTTGATTGTGCACAGTTCTGTGCATGTTCCAGAGCCACATGCTTGTTGAATCTTGCATATCTGGCTTGGAACCTTCCCTGTGCCTCTGTTCTATTTACTATTCTTGCTAGACATTCATGTGTATTCAATTTGGCTGCCCTGGCTTGATTACCATGTGTAATCCTTGCAATTTGCAAGTTCCAGGGCACTGATATACTGTCCCTTGTGCTCAATTTCATGTGTAAGCTTGATTGAGCATTACTGCTGGTTAACTGCATGATTCAGTGATGAGCACCAAGTGCTTTACTTATTTATCTTGATCTAGGGTTCATCCTGCCTTGGATGTGCTTCTGGATACAATCATTTAATTATCTATTTGGTTGTCTGTGCAACACTTGTTGATTATCTGTGGCCAATTAAATACCTGGTCCATGCTCTGTTGCTTAGTGATGCTCTAGCATGCCCTAGCATGCTATGGCAAGCTCTGATGATCATGTGATCATCAACAGCTGATAATTGGTTTGCTTACCTGTGCCTGTGCATTGCTGTTACCTATTTAAGTGTATGTGTGTGGCACAGATCAGTGCTGGTGCTTACTCAAGCATCAGCTGATGCTTGCAGTGATCCTCTGGATCATTAGCAATTGTTTATTCCAAGGTTTGCTTGTTAACATCAATTATCTGTGTTGCTTTAATTGATGGAGTGGATAATTGATGTGAACTGTGTGTTGCTGCCAAAACCCACCGGCGGGCAGCGACGGGCAACACAGTAGAGCCGGTGTTATCACCAGATTTTGGACAAATCCAGAGGTGGGCCGTAAGAGAGATGGGCTTAGAGGACTACACGTGGAAGATCTCTGAAGCGGCCTTGCACGGGGAATTTGGGCTAGTTTGCCCGTGTATCTTTAATTATAGTAGGTTATATCTTAGATCAAGATTTAGAGTTTGTATCGCACACGGTGGGATATTCCCACGTTAGAAAGTCCGCTGGACTATAAATATGTATCTAGGGTTTATGGAATAAACAACAACACAACGTTCACCCCAAAACAAACCAATCTCGGCGCATCGCCAACTCCTTCGTCTCGAGGGTTTCAATCGGTAAGCGACATGCTGCCTAGATCGCATCTTGCGATCTAGGCAAGCACAAGCTCCACGTTGTTCATGCGTTGCGCGTACCGAAGCGTCTTTGATGGCGCGCAACGTAGTTATCATAGATGTGTTAGGGTTAGCATAGCTCTTCGTATAAACATGCTTACGTAGTGCAACCCTTGCATGTCTAGCCGCCCTCACGCCTATCTCGTGCGTGGGGGCGGCACCTCGCTTGTTCATCATCTAGTAGATCTGATCCGTTACGATTGCTCCTTGTTATGCAAGGATTAGTTTAATATCCGCAATAGTTAGGCCTTACAAAGGGGGAGGATCCGGTGGCATGTAGGGTGGCGTTCGCAGGTCCTAAACAGGATGTTCCGAGGATCAACATCATGTTGGTGTTTTGGCCTTGTTTAGGATCGGCTTATGAGCACCGTGCGTGGCCGCGAGGCCCAACCTGGAGTAGGATGATCCGATTATGCGGTGAAAACCCTAAATCGTCGTAGATCTAATTAGCTTCATCTTGATCAAGCAGGATCACCAAGTATTCGTGCACCCTGTACGAATCATGGGTGGATCGGCTCTTTGAGCCGATTCACAGGATAACCTGAGAGCCGATCGAGGCTCTTATTTAATGTTTACGTGTATGCCATGCAGGAACTAAGCGAGGCATCCCCATCACCTTCCTGACCAGGTATAGGTCAGGTGGCACGCCCTTGCACTTCGCATCGCCGCGTGTGACCGGAAGAGCATTGCGGGCCGTCGCTCGGAGGGGTCTCGGCCCAGCCGCAGCTCTAGGCTCTTCCCGGCTCTACCGTGTTGACAGGCCGCTGCCCGCCGGTGGGTTTTGGCGATCAACACATTCTCGGCACGCCCGTGGGACAATCATCTACATCAACCGCATCGCCATCTACATCCGAGATGGCGACGGACGGCACGCCGATCACCTACGAGGAGCTGCTCGCCGAGCTCAAGAAGAAACATGACGAGATCAAGGCCACCCTCGAAGCCGACCTCATCGGCTCTTTTCGCAGAACCCGTACCCATGGCATCGGATGGAAGGGATTCTCACCACAAGGTGCACTCGATGGGATAGATCTCTCTCGCCCCGTCGGAGGAACGCACCGTGGCCCTGCGGCAGGAGATCAACTACTTGGTGGCTCACTCGCTACACCGCCACTCTGAAAACTTGGTCAACGTGTTGGAGCGTCTCGCTCTGCGCGTGATCCAGGAGATCATGAGCCACCAGTACTCGCCGTCAGGACCAGCTCTCGGGACGCATCAAGGAGAGTTGCCACTCCAGTCCCGTCCACCGCTGCCATATGCATTGGCAGCACCACCTGAAGTGCCGGCTACACCGGCATTCGTCGTCTACAAGATCGGTGGTGACCCTAGTGACTACCAGTTCTTGGCTGAGGCGCCCAAGGAGATCCCTCAAGGATACGCGTGCACGTATGTGCCAGATTGTGGCAACCGGCCACTCTCGAACCAGGCCACAACGTCAGGGACTCCGGCGCAAACAGGAGGAACGTCGGCAACGCAGCTTGAGAAGCGGACGTGGCTAACCAAGTACACCACCCCGACGAAACTCCGCAGCCCAGCTCCTGCAGCTTGGCTCGGAGCTGGAAAAGCAAACATGGCTGGCTAAGTACGCCACCCCGGCGAATCTTCGCAGTGCATCTCCTGCAGCCAAGTACGGCGGATCAGATCAGCACCATACCGAGAGACCAGTTCGGCATTATGCCGAAAAGGAGGGCAATCGGCTATTCCAAGCCGTACCCCGACGAGTACGAGATGATCCCGCCGCCACCTAAATATCGGCTCCCCGACTTCTCTAAATTCAGTGGATCGGATGGCTCCAGCTCCATCGAGCACATCGGCCGATATTTGGCGCAACTAGGACCGGCTTCAGTGTCGGATCAGCTACGCGTGAGGCTCTTTTCACAGTCCCTCACAGGATCGGCTTTTGGATGGTACACCTCTTTGCCAGCAAACTCCATCCAGTCTTGGAAGCAATTGGAAGAACAGTTCCATATGCAATATCATTCAGAACCTTCCGAGTCTAGCATTGCCGATCTAGCACAACTACGTCAGAAGCGCGGAGAAACGGTGACAGAATACATCCAGCGCTTCAGGAATCTTAGGAACCGATGTTATTCGGTTCGTATAACTGAAAAGGAAGCAGTCGAGTTGGCGTAGCTGGCCTTGCAACACAGCTCAAGGACATGGCCTCCCAAGCAGATTATCCCTCGTTGGCGCACATGGTTCAGAAACTATCAGCATATGAACAGCGCCACCCAGACCTGTACCAAGACAAGTTCAAGCGTGCAGTAGTCATGGTCGATACAGAGGAAGGTGAAGTGCCTGCGGGAGACCAAGAAGTAGCAGTGGCTGAGTGGACTCGGGGAGGAACCCCCGTGTCCTGCAAATGGGTAAAGCCACCAGGGCCGCCCGTGGGATTTGATTTTGACGTGACCAAGACCGAACAAATCTTCGACCTCCTGCTCAAGGAGAAACAGCTTGACGATTCCCGAAGGTCTCAAGTTCCCTACGGCGCAAGAGCTAAACGGAAAGCCGTACTGCAAATTCCACAACTCGCTTTCCCATGCCACCAACGACGGCAGGGTGTGGCGTCAGCACATCCAAGCGGCGATAGAGAAGGGGCGTTTAATTTTCAACCAGTACGCCATGAAGGTCGACACCCAACCCTTCCCCGCCGTTAACATGGTAGAAGTCATCTACCCCGAGGGCTGCCAGCCAGGTCCCACGTTCAGCATCAACATGGTAGGACCTGGGAACTACTCTGGCAAAGATGGAGATGAGGGCAGCTGCTCTCATAGCAAGGACACCGAGGAGGCCGCTCCACGCGATCGGCTCCATCATGATGGCAAGCGCTACGTCACGGAGGGAGAAGTGAAGAACATAAGATATCAACGACCTCTCTCTGATCACCTCCTCAACAAATATGTGAGACAGTATGACCAACGCCGACGGTCCAACTATGATGATGAAGAAGATCGTCTGGCTAGAGAAGCCAGAAGACATCGTCGGCAGGATAGCTATGAGGAGGAGCACAAGCGCCGTGCCACAGACAAATCAAGGGAGCAAGATGACAACGCCAGACACTGGGACTGCCCTTTCTTCAGACACTGCTGGGATTCAGGAATGAGCCGATTGCCCACAATCGGCAATTGCCCAGAATGCAACAAGAAGAAGAAGGAGGCAGCCAACGTGTCCGTGTTTGAGCGCTTAGGGCCTCTCCCACCACCAAGCAAACGTGCTCGAGTCACTTCGTTGGGCAGATCTTGAGGATTCCGAAGACGAAGGACTAGAAGAAGAAGAAGACAGGTGCCACCGTCCAAGGTGGTGCCCTGACGGACTCAGCCGTTCACAAAAGCGCAGGGTTCAACGTTTGCGCGGCCTGGAGGAAGCCGAAAGGTTATACCTGCACACGTTAAGGAAAGCACGGCCTGATCTGGCCGCAAAGGTTCAGCGAGCCCTGGATGAAGAGGGTCGCCCACGGAGAATGGAGTGGCGTCCCAAGCAAAAGAAAGCCGATGATGAAACATCGGCTGGCACAAACATGGTGCTTGTCTTGCCGACAGAGCTTAATGCTCCACGATTGTACGATGCACTCAAGGTGGACGACAGCAGGCGCATCAAGTCAGAAGTTGGGTTGGTCTTATCCAGCCTAACCGAGTAGCAAGATTAAACCAATGAGCAAACCGTGCGAGGCTGATCCTTGTGATCGGCCCCAAAAAGCTTATAGAGGGACATTACAAAACCTTCATTGAACAAGCAGTGTGGAGGCCGATTCCAGCAATCGGCCAAAATTATCCTCTGCACATATTCTGTTTATGGTCAGCAACGATCTATTGGGCAGCGGCCACGTCGGCAGATGAAAGTCAGCAAGTGCAGCGCCCTGACTAACCATGAAAGCCGATATCTGCAGTCATTTGACAGATTCGGCTCGGGGGGCATATAGTCAGATGAACATGTGCAGGTAACACGTGCAGGCATGCGTGCAGTGGAACATTGGGGGCCGGTTAAGGAAAAATCGGCCAAATAAAAAAAAAATTCAGAAGCAAAGCCGATGCGCAGCCATCGACTTTAGTACAGTTGCACAGGACCAAGACCTACTGGCTATGTGTTCAAGGGTTTACATCAACGTCGATGTTCAGTAGAAAGAAAGCTGATCAACGACTCATGCATCCTCGCCTGTATTCTTGCCTTGATGAAAGCTCGGGGGGCAGCTCGCCCTGGAAGTTCTTCAGAGAGCCGATTTTGATGGAATCGGCTGATTCTGCGTTACGATTCGGAGGCTGATGGTGACACATGTGGTTGGCTCACGATTGTCCTCGCCTTGATGAAGACTCGGGGGGCAACGGACTACATGAAGATTTGGTTCTTTAGAAACCAATTGGAGTTGCATCGGTTGATCCTGTGTCGTGATCCTCTCTGGAAGCAGTTCTGGTCGCGAAAGAAGATTGCTGAAGCTATGGAGAGGAATCAGGAAGGGAGGCCGTCGGCTTTTACAGATTTTGGACTGTCCTGTCGCTGCAAAGGGATTGGATTCTCAAAATAGCCGATGAGTGGTCATCGGCTAAGGGATTGCGAAGAGAATATGGTCAGATACCGAATCGCAGCCTGAAATTGAGAAGTTCTCGGCCTACGAGCTAATCGACATGAGAATCCAGCCTCAGGGGCGTCCAAAAGAAGAAAAAATCGATACATTGCTATCGGTCTTGATATGACAGGCGGAAGGAATGAAATTGGGGCAATTGAAGGATGAATCAAAAGAACAATTTCATTAATTCAGAGGAGCGGCTTTACAAGAAAGAGCCGATGGCTCTCAAAAGAGGGATCTATGCCTAGCGCACTGCTACTACTAGTCCTATTCTACTAGTCGTCGCTGTCCTCGTCGTCACCGCCGTCGATGTCGTCGGCGCTGCTCCCGGGGAGCTCCTCGTCGCTGCTACCCCAGCCCATGGCCGGAGCCTCTTCCTCCTCGTCATCATCATCGTCCTTGCTGTCCGCCCGTGGAGCGGAAGCGCTTGGTTGGCGGGTACCCGGCGGAAGAGGAAGATTCATCTTCCTCCTCCTCTTCTTCTTCTTCGTCGTCATCTTCATCCTCGCTGTCCGCCCACATGCGGGAGCGCTTCTTCGCCGGGAGCTTGGCGGAGGGGAAGGTCTTGGCCTTCGCTACTTCTCCTTCTTTCTTCTCATCATCGGAGGGGAGGGGGTTCACTTCGGAAGAAGGTTTGTCCTCGTTCTTCTTCGGCGAGAATGGGGGGAAGAGGTTTGAGAAGGAGGAGGAAGAGGAAGACATTGCTGAGGGAGAAGAGGGTTTTTGGGTGCCGATGGCTGGAACAGAGGAAGGGGATGAAGAAAGCTAATCGATCGGCACAGCTTAAATAATGAGGAGCCCGGTGGAAATTTCATCGTCATTACAGTTTCCAAGGAGATGACGCCAGAGCTATCGAATTTTGCAGAAAAGCTGAGAAGACAGGGCATAATGATAACGGATACTGCAACAGCTCTGCTCTGCCACGACATGACCCGACGGAGGAATGCTTAATGATTTTGGAAAAATTATTTCCAAAACCAGGGGGGCATGTGTTATCACCAGATTTTGGACAAATCCAGAGGTGGGCCGTAAGAGAGATGGGCTTAGAGGACTACACGTGGAAGATCTCTGAAGCGGCCTTGCACGGAGAATTTGGGCTAGTTTGCCCGTGTATCTTTAATTATAGTAGGTTATATCTTAGATCAAGATTTAGAGTTTGTATCGCACACGGTGGGATATTCCCACGTTAGAAAGTCCGCTGGACTATAAATATGTATCTAGGGTTTATGGAATAAACAACAACACAACGTTCACCCCAAAACAAACCAATCTCGGCGCATCGCCAACTCCTTCGTCTCGAGGGTTTCAATCAGGTAAGCGACATGCTGCCTAGATCGCATCTTGTGATCTAGGCAGCACAAGCTCCACGTTGTTCATGCGTTGCGCGTACTGAAGCGTCTTTGATGGCGCGCAACGTAGTTATCATAGATGTGTTAGGGTTAGCATAGCTCTTCGTATAAACATGCTTACGTAGTGCAACCCTTGCATGTCTAGCCACCCTCACGCCTATCTCGGCGTGGGGGCGGCACTCGCTTGTTCATCATCTAGTAGATCTGATCCGTTACGATTGCTCCTTGTTATGCAAGGATTAGTTTAATATCTGCAATAGTTAGGCCTTACAAAGGGGGGGAGGATCCAGTGGCATGTAGGGTGGCGTTCGCAGGTCCTAAACAGGATGTTCCGAGGATCAACATCATGTTGGTGTTTTGGCCTTGTTTAGGATCGGCTTATGAGCACCGTGCGTGGCCGCGAGGCCCAACCTGGAGTAGGATGATCCGATTATGCGGTGAAAACCCTAAATCGTCGTAGATCTAATTAGCTTCATCTTGATCAAGCAGGATCACCAAGTATTCGTGCACTCGCATGCGAATCATGGGTGGATCGGCTCTTGAGCCGATTCACGGATAACTCGAGAGCCGATCGAGGCTCTTATTTAATGTTTACGTGTATGCCATGCAGGAACTAGCGAGGCATCCCCATCACCTTCCGACCAGGTATAGGTCAGGGGCACGCCCTTGCACTACGCATCGCCGCGTGTGACCGTAAGAGCATTGCGGGCCGTCGCTCGGAGGGGTCTCGGCCAGCCGCAGCTCTAGGCTCTTCCCGGCTCTACCGTGTTGACAGGCCGCTGCCCGCCGGTGGGTTTTGGCGATCAACGCGCCGGAACAACCTAGGGCTGCGGCTGGCCGAGGTCCCTCCGAGCGACGGCCCGCAAAGCCTTCCGGTACACACGTCCGATGCCGATGCAGGGCGTGCCACCCGACCTATACCTGGTCGGAAGGTGATGGAGATGCCTCGCTTAGTTTCCTGCATGGCATACACGTAAACATTAAATACGAGCCTCGATCGGCTCTCAAGTTATCCCGTGAATCGGCTCAAGGAGCCGATCCACCCATGATTCGTACGAGGTGCACGAATATATGGTGGTCCTGCTTGATCAAGATAAAGCTAATGAGATCTACGACGATCTAGGGTTTTCACCGCATAATCGGATCATCCTACTCATGATTGGGCCTCGCGGCCACGCACGGTGATCGTAAGCCGATCCTAGATAGGGCCTAAAAACCAACACGAGGTTGATCCCCGGAACATCCTGCCTAGGACTAACGAACGACACCCTACGTGCCGCTAGATCCTCCAACCCTTTGTAAGGCCTAACTATTGCAGATATTAAACTAATCCTTGATGAACAAGGAGCAACCGTAACGGATCAGATCTACTAAATAATGATCAGCGGGTGCCGCCCCACACCTAAGATAGGTGTGAGGGCGGCTAGATATGCAAGGGTTGCACTACGATAGCATGTTACGCGAAGAACTATGCTAACCCTAACACATCTATGATAACTACGTTGCTCGCCATCAAAAAGGCTTCAAGTACGAGCAACGCATGAACAACATAAAGCTAGGCTGCCTAGATCGCAAGATGCGATCTAGGCAGCATGTTGCTTACCGGTAGAAACCCTCGAGACGAAGGAGTTGGCGATGCGCCGAGATTGATTTGTTGGTTGAACGTTGGTTGTTGTTTATTCCATAAACCCTAGATACATATTTATAGTCCAGAGGACTTTCTAACGTGGGAGTAATCCCAACCGTGCACGAGACGAATTCTAACTTCTAATCTAAGATACAATCTACCATAATTAAAGATACACGGGCAATCTAGCCCAAAACTCTTCGTGCAAGGCCGCTTCAGAGATCTTCCACGTGTAATCTTCCAAGCCCATCTCCCTCACGGCCCACCTCCTGATTTGGCCAAAATCTGGTGATAACACATGCCCCCTGGTTTTGGCAATGATAATTTCAAAACCACTCTGTTTTTCCTTCGAAGGGTCATGTCGTGGCAGAGCAGACCTGTCGCAGTATTCTTCATCATGATGCCCTGTCTTTCCAGCTTCCACTACAACAAATGTGACATTCTATGACGCTCATTCCGTGACGATACAGTGAAAAAACGTCAGGGAATGGTCAAAATTTCAGAAACTGTGACGTTTTTTGACTGAAACGTCATGGAATGAGCGTCATAGAATGTCACATATGTTGTAGTGTTCTCTACAAAATTTGATAGCGTTGGCATCACTTCCTCGGAAACTGCAATGGCATTAAATTTCACCAGGCTTCTCATTATTTAACCGTGCCGATAGATTAGCCCTCTTCATCCCCTTCCACTGTTCTAGCTATCGGCACCCAAAAAACCCTCTTCTCCCTCAGCCATGTCTTCTTCTTCCTCCTCTTCCGTCCCTCTCCAATCCTCTTCCTCAAGCGAGTTGGTTCCAGAGCACGACCAGATGGAGGCGTACAACCGCCGGGCTCCCAAACATTGGGACAAGCAGGAGTGGGACTTCGACTTCATGCCGGAGGGTGAAGACCTCGTCTGGTCAGATGGGGCCATGCCCCTAACCGACGGGGAAGATGACCTCCGGTACCTGGTTGACGGAGCACTGGAGGTGGAGAGTGATGACGACGACCCTCTCTTCCGGGGCAAATTCACCTCCGTCACCAAAGAAGAAGAGGACGACGAAGAAGAAGATGTCTCCTCCGACCTGAAGAAGGAACAGGAGGACGACACCTCCTCCGACGAACCACCGCCAAAGCGCATCCGGGGCTGGGCTTGGTCAGACGAGGACGATGATGATGACGAGGAAGAAGCCTCTGCTGAAGGTCACAGTAGCAGCACAGAGGGATTCGTCGACAACAGCAATGAAGGCAGCTACCCCAGCGACGGCGAAGACGGCAACAGCCCTTAGAATAGGGACCTACTAGTATAGGATTAGCAGCAGCAACCTGTCCCTTTTGCTGAACAATCGGCTCCTCTTTGTAAGAAATCTTATTATCAATGAAAAATTTCCTTTGATTTTGCCGATGCTCTTCATGCTGATTTAGCTGATTTTTCCTCATCTAACTTTGCCGATTGTTAGCCTAACCAATGCTCAATGACCAGATGGGGCCACGCCTTGGTCTCTCACGATAATCCGCGAGACAGGCCAATTCAGTCATCCTTCCAAGTTAACTAGCTCTTCCAAGTTAACTAGCTCTGCCGATGACGATAGCACTGGGTGCAGCCGATCGCAGCAGACCGGCTTCCTTTGATTTTGAGCGGACGTTCCCAAGAGAGCCCCGGAACTGTTGCTGAATCAGCTTGGATGCTGAAACTGATAACTCTGTAACAAAGCATCATTCTTCAGAACAGTTGCAATGTAGAGCCAGCTGATTCCAACAAAATCGGCTCCCAAAGCCAAGAACCTCTCGGGCGAGTTGCCCTCCGAGCCTCATCCAAAGCGAGCCAAATGCGTCGCCATTGGTTTCCAAGTTATAATGCAGAAACAGCCGATTCCAACAAAATCGGCTCTCTAGAGCAAAGATATTTCAGGGCGAGCTGCCCCCCGAGCCTTTGATTTTCGGAAAAACTGTCGCACTGAAAAGCCTTGGACAGATCAGCAAATCTGTTCCTCGAACTAAGAAGCCTCAAACACAATGGCTTCTCAACTCCTTACTCGCGCCTTGCTGATCAGATCGGCTCATCATCTCTGGCAAACTTGGTCCATGCTAGGCAAAACATCATAGCCGCCTCCTTGGTCCATGCTTGACTGGTACTGCCGAACTTGGAGACTTGCAGAAGGAGTTGGGAGTCTTGAGAAGGAATTTATCCAGTAAGAAATCTTCTTGTAACTCAACAACTGTTCCACCAGACTTCTGCTCATAACAGCTGTACCTCTTGAGTCGATGGCCATGCATCGGCTGTATACCCACTGCGAATGTATATTTTTTTTTTTACTGGCCGATTTTTCCCATCGGCCCCCAATGTTTCACTACACACATGTTTACACATGTTTATCTGCACATGTTCATCTGACTATATGCCCCCGAGCCGAATCTGCCAGGTGACTGCAGATATCGGCTTTGTGGTTAGCCAAGGCACTGTACTTGCACGTCGGCTCCGCGAGGATTCGTGCGGACTTTTATCCGCCGACGTGGCCGCTGCCCGGTAGACCGATGTTGAACACAAGCAGAACATGTGGTGAAGATAATTTTGGCCGATTGCTGGAACCGGCCTCCATATCGATTGAAGCGCTGACTGAAGGTTCTGTAATGTCCCTTCATAGATTTTTGGGGCCGATCACAAGGATCAGCCTCGCCCCGTTTGCTCATCGGTTTGTCCTTGCTACTCGGTCAGGCTGGCGGATAAGACCAGCCCAACCTCTGACTTTATCACGTTGACGCGCTTGCTGTCGTCCACCTTGAATGCACCGTGTGCTCGTGGAGCACTAAGCTCCGTCGGAAGGACGATCACCATGTTTGTACCAGCCGATGTTTCATCATCGGCTTTCCTTTGCTTGGGACGCCACTCCATTTTCCGTGGACGACCCTCTTCGTCCAGGGTTCGCTGAACTTTCGCAGCTAGATCAGGTCGTGCCTTCCTTAGCGTATGCAAGTATAACCTTTCGGCTTCCTCCAGGCCGCGCAATCGCTGAACCCTGCACTTTTGGGAACGGCTGAGTCCATCAGGGCACCACCTTGGATGGTGGTACCTGTCTTCTTCTTCTTGTCCCTCGTCTTCTGAATCCTCGAGATCTTCCCATCGAGGGGACTCAGCACGTTTGCTTTGTGGCGGGAGAGGCCCTAAGCGCTTGAACACGGACACGTTGGCTGCCACCTTCTTCTTCTGGTTGCATTCTGGGCAATTGCCGATTGTGGGCAATCGGCTCATTCCTGAATCCCAGCAGTGTCTGAAGAAAGGGCAGTCCCAGTGCCTGTCGTTGTCATCTTGCTCCCTTGATTCTCCTTTGGCACGGCGCTCGTGCTCCTCCTCATCGTGATTGTGCCGACGATGTCTTCTGGCTTCTCTAGCCAGACGATCTCGTTCATCATCATCGCTGGATCGTCGGCGTTGGTCATACTGACTCACATACTTGTTGAGGAGGTGATCAGAGAGGGGTCGCTGATATCTCATGTTCTTCACTTCTCCCTCCGTGACGTAGCGCTTGCCATCATGACGGAGCCGATCGCGTGGAGCGGCCTCCTCTGTGTCCTTGCTACGAGAGCAGCTGCCCTCATCTCCATCTTTGCCAGAGTGATGCCCAGGTCCTACCATGTTGATGCTGAACGAGGACCCTGGTCGGCAACCTTCAGGGTAAGTGCATTCTACCATGTTAACGGCGGGGAAGGGTTGGGTGTCGACCTTCATGGCGTACTGGTTGAAAATCAGACGCCCTTTTTCTATCGCCGCTTGGATGTGCTGACGCCACACCCTGCAGTCGTTGGTGGCATGGGAGAGCGAGTTATGCCATTTGCAGTATGGCTTTCCGTTCAGCTCTTGTACCGTGGGGAATTTGAGACCTTCGGGAATCGTCAACTGCTTCTCCTTGAGCAGGAGGTCGAAGATTTGCTCAGTTTTGGTCACGTCAAAATCAAACCCCCTGGGCGGGCCTGGTGGCTTTACCCATTTGCAGGACACGGGGGTCCCTCCCCGAGTCCATTCAGCCACTGCTACCTCTTGATCTCCCGCAGAAACTTCGTCTTCCTCTGCATCGACCAGGACTACTGCACGCTTGAATTTGTCGTGGTACAGGTCCGGGTGGCGCTGTTCATATGCCGACAGTTTCGAACCATGTGCGCCGGTGAGGGATAGTCTCGCTTGGGAGGCCATGTCCTTGAGCGGTGTTGCGAGGCCCGCTACCGCCAACTCGACCGCTTCCTTTTCAGTTATACGAACCGAATAACATCGGTTCCTAAGATTCCTGAAGCGCTGGATGTATTCTGTCACAGTTTCTCCATGCTTCTGACGTAATTGTGCTAGATCGGCAATGCCGGACTCGGAAGCCTCTGAATGGTACTACATATGGAACTGTTCTTCCAACTGCTTCCAAGTCCGGATCGAGTCTGGTGGCAACGAGGTGTACCACCCGAAAGCCGATCCCGTGAGGGACTGTGAGAAGAGCCTCACGCGTAGTTGATCCGACACTGAGGCCGGTCCTAGCTGTGCCAAATATCGGCCTACATGTTCGATGGAGCTGGAACCATCTGATCCACTGAATTTGGAGAAATCAGGGAGCCGATATTTAGGTGGTAGCGGGATCATCTCGTAGTCGTCGGGGTACGGCTTGGAATAGCCGATTGCCCTCCTTTTCGGCACCATGCCGAACCGATCTCTCGGTATGGTACCGATCCGATCCGCTGTGCTTGGCTGCAGGAGTTGAACTCCGAAGATTCGCCGGGGTGGCGTACTTAGCCAGCCATGTTTGCTTTTCCAGCTCCGAGCCAACCGCAGGAGTTGAGCTCGGAGGTTCGTCGGGGTGGCGTACTTAGTTAGCCACGTCCGCTTCTCAAGATCTGTTGCCGACGTCCCTCCTGTTTTCCCGAAGTCCCCGATGTTGTGGCCTGGTTTGTGAGCGCCCGATTACCGCAATCCGGCACATACGTGCACGTGTACCCGTGAGGGATCTCCTTAGGCGCCTCAAGCAAGAACCGGTAGTCACTAGGGTCACCACCGATCTTGTAGACGACGAATGCCGGTGAAGTCGGCACTTCCGGTGCTGCCAACGCAAATGGCAGCGGTGGACGGGACCGGAGTGGCAACTCTCCTTGATGCGTCCCGAGAGCTGGTCCCGACGGCGAGTACCGGTGCCTCATGATCTCCTCGGATCACGCGAAGAGCGACACGCTCCAACGTGTTGACCAGGTTCTCGGAGTGGCGGTGTAGCGAGTGCGCCACCAAGTAGTTGATCTCCCGCCGCGAGGACCTGGTGCGTTCTTCCGACGGGCGGAGAGGTCGATCCCATCTAGTGCACCATTAGGCGAGAACCCCTTCCACCTGATGCCATGTGAACGGGTTCTGTGGAAAGAGCCGATGAGGTCGGCTTTGAGGATGACTTTGATCTCGTCATACTTCTTCTTGAGCTCGTCGGTCAGATCCTAGTACGTGACTGGTGTGCCGTCCGCCATCTCAGATGTAGATGGCGATGTGGTTGATCTAGAAGCTTGTCCCACCGGGCGTGCCAGAATGTGTTGCTGCCAAAACCCACCGGCGGGCAGCGACGGGCAACACAGTAGAGCCGGGAACAACCTAGGGCTGCGGCTGGCCGAGGTCCCTCCGAGCGACGGCCCGCAAAGCCTTCCGGTACACACGTCCGATGCTGATGCAAGGGCGTGCCACCCGACCTATACCTGGTCGGGAAGGTGATGGAGATGCCTCGCTTAGTTTCCCGCATGGCATACACGTAAACATTAAATACGAGCCTCGATCGGCTCTCGAGTTATCTCGTGAATCGGCTCAAGGAGCCGATCCACCCATGATTCGTACGAGGTGCACGAATATATGGTGGTCCTGCTTGATCAAGATAAAGCTAATGAGATCTACGACGATCTAGGGTTTTCACCGCATAATCGGATCATCCTACTCACGATTGGGCCTCGCGGCCACGCACGGTGATCGTAAGCCGATCCTAGATAGGGCCTAAAAACCAACACGAGGTTGATCCCCGGAACATCCTGCCTAGGACTAACGAACGACACCCTACGTGCCGCTGGATCCTCCAACCCTTTGTAAGGCCTAACTATTGCAGATATTAAACTAATCCTTGATGAACAAGGAGCAACCGTAACGGATCAGATCTACTAAATAATGATCAAGCGGGGTGTCGCCCCCACACCTAAGATAGGTGTGAGGGCGGCTAGATATGCAAGGGTTGCACTACGATAGCATGTTACGCGAAGAACTATGCTAACCCTAACACATCTATGATAACTACGTTGCACGCCATCAAAAAGGCTTCAGTACGAGCAACGCATGAACAACATAAAGCTTGTGCTTCCTAGATCGCAAGATGCGATCTAGGCAGCATGTTGCTTACCGGTAGAAACCCTCGAGACGAAGGAGTTGGTGATGCGCCGAGATTGATTTGTTGGTTGAACGTTGGTTGTTGTTTATTCCATAAACCCTAGATACATATTTATAGTCCAGAGGACTTTCTAACGTGGGAGTAATCCCAACCGTGCACGAGACGAATTCTAACTTCTAATCTAAGATACAATCTACCATAATTAAAGATACACGGGCAATCTAGCCCAAAACTCTTCGTGTAAGGCCGCTTCAGAGATCTTCCACGTGTAATCTTCCAAGCCCATCTCCCTCACGGCCCACCTCCTGATTTGGCCAAAATCTGGTGATAACACTGTGATACAGTGATGATCATCACACTTGATTGACTTAGGCTAGATGGATGCCCACAGTGGTTGGGAACCCTAGCCCTTCTTTGAACCCAACCAGGGTGATGATATTTGTATCAGGCTAGTTGGTTTGGCTGTTCTAGGGTTTGAGGTGACCCTGGCAGTATTCATATGCTGCCCTAGGGTAGCTCCCCTATTTGGTGGCTTTCTGTGATGGATAGATGCTCACTGGCTAGTCACTTAGTGAACTTCCAGTAGCCTTGATGTTGATAAACAGGATAGGCACATGTTGCCTGTCAATCTGATGGTTTAGCTAGGCTAATAGGTGCTTTGCAAATTTGGATGGCTACAAGGGGTAATCCATGCTGGATTTCTCTGGTTTTGACACTGTGTTGTCACAACCAGTGTTCCCTGGTTTAGTTTCCTTCTAGCCCTGATTATACTTGCTGGCACCATTTGGTTTAGTAACCAAATGATGATACATCCAGGGTTTTCCTACCCTTCAGTGCTCATGTGATGCAAGCATGCTTAAGTATGAGCAAGGTATGATCTTGCTCAGGCTCTTGTGTGGTATACCTCACTCCAGCTCCTAGATTAAAGTGTTGTTGTAGAGGTTTTGCTTCTGTGATGATCTTTTGCTTGCCCTGCTCCTCCTAGCAAGCTTGTGGTCTTGGTTTAATTTCTGGTGATTGTGGAGTGGATAGAACAGCTTTAGCTGTTCATCTGTTCTTGGTGTTCCTGAGCTACTCTTGCTGTTCTTGGTGGCTTACCACTGCTGCCTGTCGATGGATGAAGCATATGACTAGGGTTTTGGCTGGAAAAAGCTTATATGTGGCCAGCCATTGCATCCCTGGTCGACAGCTCCACCTTGCTCTTTGGGTGACTCACTGTGTGTGTGTGCTGCATGCACACAGCCCTGTGAGCAGGCTGTGTGTGTGTGTAGACAGGTGCTGTGCACCTGGACCTGGAACTTGACTGTGGCATGGATCAGCTCGGCCACTTTGGTCCTATCTGCTTATTTCATATTTTCATTTGATTTCTAACCTGCCAAGTGGCTTTGCCACTTGGCATAACTTGTCTTTCTTCTTTGTGTGTGTGCAGGGAACTTGGAGATGATCAAGATGAAACTCAAGATCATCTTAATCAAAGAATTCATGAAGATCACATTGTAGTTTAGGTCATTTAGATATCTTGTAATTTTCCTTTTTCTTTTTCTATTTATACAATTCTTGTAATGTGTTGTAATTCATTTATTTACTCTTTTGAATATTGTAATGACAATGTAAATTGTGTGATGATCAATAAAGCTCAAAGTTTTCCCTAATGAGCTTTACTTTATTATAATTGTTCATATTGTTTATTATTGATTATATTCTTAATGAATTTCCTCACAATTGAATTATTTAGGGTAATTATTTAATGTTTGAATTTGAAATTCAAATTCAACATTGGTTTGAATTCAACCATGCCACTTGATTTGGAATTCAATCATGCAACTTAAGTTTGATGCAAACTCTCCCCTCTCTTCACAAAACCCTAAACTAGTTAGATGAGAAACAAGTTTGTCGCACTCTCAAAACCCTAACCCTGTAAGGTGTCGAGAGAGAAACTTGTCCCCCTTCGATGCAGTTTTTGTTTAAAAGCGCGAAATTTCCCCAGAATTTACCATGCAATGCACATCCCTTTCTAAAATCTACCCCTCGATCGTCTCTAAACCTGGGACATTACACACTACTACCTCAACCTCACGCCGGAGCAGCGGATGAATCCCCGCTGGCATCCCGATAACCAGCATACTTGGGACGCCTTCTTCATCAATCGGCGTGAGAGGGCGCTCGCCAGGTATGAGGAGGACGGTCTGCCTCACGGGAACTTCCACGAGGCCGGCCGTTGGCTATGGTGGTACGGCCGGACTCTGCAGAGCGTCATGGACTACATCACGGCCAGCGATATCCCCCGCCTGCGCTACCCTCAGTTCGAGCCACGAGCACCGCCCGACGACAGCGACGATAGCAGCGACGACGATGGCGGCAACTTAGAAGGCGACGACTACCAGTACAACGGCGGCGGCTATGAAGACTACGAGTATGCATATTATACGCCTAGGCAGGAGTATGACTAAATCACTCCAAATTTCATGTATCATCAGTGGTATCTCGAATCATTCGAAAATGGACACCAAACACATCACGGGTAATATAATTCACATGATCCATTCAACAAAGTTTGGTACAATAAATTATTACACACCATTTCTTTCCTTGTGTCCCTGCTTGCTTACGATTGTGCCGTATCCATGGAGCATCCTCATCATTTAACTTAATGCTTGGGTCGGTGTTCACTTTGAAGGGCGGAATTTCAGCAAACATATTATAATCTTCTGACATGTCTGTCTTGTCCTCCACTCCCACGATGTTTCTTTTCCACTGAAAGAACAATGTGGCGCTTTGGATCATCGCACGATGTACTGATCGTTTTCTTATCTTTCCGTTTCCTCGGTTTGCTACTCATGTCCTTCACATAGAAAACCCGAGCGACATCTTTCGCTAGGACGAATGGTTCGTCAAGGTAACCAAGATTGTTGAAATCCACCATTGTCATTCCGTATTGCTGGTCCACCTTTACCCCACCTCCTGTTAGCTTGAACCATTTGCACCGGAACAAAGGGACCTTAAAGGAGGGTCCATATTCAAGTTCCCATATCTCCTCTATGTAACCATGATATGTGACCTTTTGTCCATTCTCGGTTGCTGCATCAAAGCGGACACCACTGTTTTGGTTGGTGCTCTTTTTATCTTGGGCGATCGTGTAAAATGTATTCCCATTTATCTCGTACCCTTGGAAAGTCGTTATAGTCGAAGATGGTGTCTTGGCCAACATGTACAGCTGATCTACAACATGATCGTCATTCATTAAATGTTTTCTCAACCAACTGCCAAAAGTCTCCATGTGGGCCTTCCCAATCCAGGATTCAGGCTTCCCAGGGTTGTCCGAGCGTAAAATATTCTTGTGTTTCTCAAAGTATGGAGCCACCAAGCTGGAATTGGTCAGAACTGTGTGGTGTGCTTCAGTCAGAGAATGGCCGTCCATACATATCGTTGATTTCCTTCCGATCGTGCCTTTTCCACTTAGTCTCCCCTCGTGCCGCGATCGAGGAAGACCAATCGGCTTAAGGTCGGGAATAAAGTCAACACAAAACTCAATTACCTCCTCATTTCCATAGCCCTTGGCGATGCTTCCTTACGGCCTAGCACGGTTACGAACATATTTCTTTAATATTCCCATGAACCTCTCGAAGGGGAACATATTGTGTAGAAATACAGGAGCGAGAATGGAAATCTCTTCGACTAGGTGAACCAGGAGGTGCGTCATAATATTGAAGAAGGATGGCGGGAACACCAACTCGAAACTGACAAGACATTGGATCACATCGTTCTGTAACCGTGGTTGAACTTTTGGATTGATTACCTTCTGAGAGATTGCATTGAGGAATGCACATAGCTTCACAATGGCTACTCGAACATTTTCCGGCAGGAGCCCCCTCAAAGCAATCGGAAGCAATTGCGTCATAATCACGTGGCGGTCGTGAGACTTCGGGTTTTGGAACTTTTTCTCCGCCATGTTTATTATTCCCTTTATATTGGACGAGAATCCAGACGGGACCTTCATACTCGCTCGGGCATTCAAAAAGATGACCTTCTCTTCTTCGGTCAGAGCGTAGCTGGCACGACCTTGAAACCATTCCGGATGCCGGTCATCAGGGTCTTTCAAACGTTGCTGGTCCTGCCGTGCTTCCTTTGTATCATTTGTCTTCCCATACACGCCCAAGATGCTTAGGAGGTGATGCGTGTGGTTGACACGTCCGTTGGGAACCCCAAGAGGAAGGTGTGATGCGCACAGCGGCAAGTTTCCCTCAGTAAGAAACCAAGGTTTAATCGAACCAGTAGGAGTCAAGAAGCACGTTGAAGGTTGATGGCGGCGGGATGTAGTGCGGCGCAACACCAGAGATTCCGGCGCCAACGTGGAACCTGCACAACACAACCAAAGTACTTTGCCCCAACGAAACAGTGAGGTTGTCAATCTCACCGGCTTGCTGTAACAAAGGATTAGATGTATAGTGTGGAAGATGATTGTTTGCAGAAAATAGTAGAACAGTATTGCAGTAGATTGTATTTCAGTAAAGAGAATTGGACCGGGGTCCACGGTTCACTAGAGGTGTCTCTCCCATAAGATAAACAGCATGTTGGGTGAACAAATTACAGTTGGGCAATTGACAAATAAAGAGGGCATGACCATGCACATACATATTATGATGAGTATAGTGAGATTTAATTGGGCATTACGACAAAGTACATAGACCGCCATCCAACTGCATCTATGCCTAAAAAGTCCACCTTTAGGTTATCATCCGAACCCCCTCCAGTATTAAGTTGCAAAGCAACAGACAATTGCATTAAGTATGGTGCGTAATGTAATCAACAACTACATCCTTAGACATAGCATCAATGTTTTATCCCTAGTGGCAACAGACACAACACAACCTTAGAACTTTCGATCACCGTCCCGGTATCAATGTAGGCATGAACCCACTATCGAGCATAAATACTCCCTCTTGGAGTTACAAGCATCTACTTGGCCAGAGCATCTACTAGTAACGGAGAGCATGCAAGATCATAAACAACACATAGACATAACTTTGATAATCAACATAACAAGTATTCTCTATTCATCGGATCCCAACAAACGCAACATATAGAATTACGAGATAGATGATCTTGATCATGTTAGGCAGCTCACAAGATCCGACAATGAAGCACAATGGGGAGAAGACAACCATCTAGCTACTGCTATGGACCCATAGTCCAGGGGTAGACTACTCACACATCACTCCGGAGGCGACCATGGCGGCGTAGAGTCCTCCGGGAGATGAATCCCCTCTCCGGCAGGGTGCCGGAGGCGATCTCCTGGATCCCCCGAGATGGGATCGGCGGCGGCGGCGTCTCGATAGGTTTTCCGTATCGTGGCTCTCGGTACTGGGGGTTTCGCGATGGAGGCTTTAAGTAGGCGGAAGGGCAAGTCAGGAAGGGGCACGAGGGCCCCACACCACAGGGCCGCGCGGCCAAGGGGGGGGCCGCGCCGCCCTAGGGTTTGGGCACCTATTGGCCCCACTTCGTCTCCTCTTCGGTCTTCTGGAAGCTTCATGGCAAAATAGGACCCTGGGCGTTGATTTTGTCCAATTCCGAGAATATTTCGTTACTAGGATTTCTGAAACCAAAAACAGCGAGAACAACAGAATCGGCACTTCGGCATCTTGTTAATAGGTTAGTTCCGGAAAATGCACGAATATGACATAAAGTGTGCATAAAACATGTAGATAACATCAATAATGTGGCATGGAACATAAGAAATTATCGATACGTCGGAGACGTATCAGCATCCCAAGCTTAGTTACGCTCGTCCCGAGCGGGTAAAACGATAACACGGATAATTTACGGAGTGACATGCCATCATAACCTTGATCATACTATTTGTAAAGCATATGTAGTGAATGCAGCGATCAAAACAATGTATATGACATGAGTAAACAAGTGAATCATATAGCAAAGACTTTTCATGAATAGCACTTCAAGACAAGCATCAATAAGTCTTGCATAAGAGTTAACTCATAAAGCAATAATTCAAAGTAAAGGTGTTGAAGCAACACAAAGGAAGATTAAGTTTCAGCGGTTGCTTTCAACTTGTAACATGTATATCTCATGGATATTGTCAACATAGAGTAATATAATAAGTGCAATATGCAAGTATGTAGGAATCAATGCACAGTTCACACAAGTGTTTGCTTCTTGAGGTGGAGAGAAATAGGTGAACTCGACTCAACAATGAAAGTAAAAGAATTGTCCTCCATAGAGGAAAAGCATCGATTGCTATATTTGTGCTAGAGCTTTGATTTTGAAAACATGAAACAATTTTGTCAACGGTAGTAATAAAGCATATGTATCATGTAAATTATATCTTACAAGTTGCAAGCCTCATGCATAGTATACTAATAGTGCCCGCACCTTGTCCTAATTAGCTTGGACTACCGGATCATCACAATGCACATGTTTTAACCAAGTGTCACAAAGGGGTACCTCTATGCCGCCTGTACAAAGGTCTAAGGAGAAAGCTCGCATTGGATTTCTCGCTATTGATTATTCTCAACTTAGACATCCATACCGGGACAACATAGACAACGAGATAATGGACTCCTCTTTTATGCATAAGCATGTAACAACAATTAATAATTTTCTCATTTGAGATTGAGGATATATGTCCAAAACTGAAACTTCCACCATGGATCATGGCTTTAGTTAGCGGCCCAATGCTCTTCTCTAACAATATGCATGCTTAACCATAAGGTGGTAGATCGCTCTTACTTCGGACAAGACGAACATGCATAGCAACTCACATGAAATTCAACAAAGAATAGTTGATGGCGTCCCCGGAAACATGGTTATCGCACAACAAGCAACTTAATAAGAGATAAAGTGCATAAGTACATATTCAATACCACAATAGTTTTTAAGCTATTTGTCCCATGAGCTATATATTGCAAAGGTGAATGATGGAATTTTAAAGGTAGCACTCAAGCAATTTACTTTGAAATGGCGGAAAAATACCATGTAGTAGGTAGGTATGGTGGACACAAATGGCATAGTGGTTGGCTCAAGTATTTTGGATGCATGAGAAGTATTCCCTCTCGATACAAGATTTAGGCTAGCAAGGCTTATTTGAAACAAACACAAGGATGAACGGCGCAGCAAGACTCACATAAAAGACACATTGTAAACATTATAAGAATCTACACCGTCTTACTTGTTGTTCAAAACTCAATACTAGAAATTATCTAGACTTAAGAGAAACCAAATATGCAAACCAAATTTTAGCATGCTCTTTGTATTTCCTCATTAATGGGTGCAAAGCATATGATGCAAGAGCTTAAACATGAGCACAACAATTGCCAAGTATCACATTATCCAAGACATTTATAGCAATTACTACATGTATCATTTTCCAATTCCAACCATATAACAATTTAACGAAGAAGAAACTTCGCCATGAATACTATGAGTAGAAACTAAGGACATACTTGTCCATATGCTACAGCGGAGCGTGTCTCTCTCCCATAAAGTGAATGCTAGGATCCATTTTATTCAAAAAACAAAAACAAACCGACGCTCCAAGCAAAGCACATAAGATGTGATGGAATAAAAATATAGTTTCAGGGGAGGAACCCGATAATGTTGTCGATGAAGAAGGGGATGCCTTGGGCATCCCCAAGCTTAGACGCTTGAGTCTTCTTGATATATGCAGGGGTGAACCACCGGGGCATCCCCAAGCTTAGAGCTTTCACTCTCCTTGATCATGTTGCATCATACTCCTCTCTTGATCCTTGAAAACTTCCTCCACACCAAACTCGAAACAACTCATTAGAGGGTTAGTGCACAATAAAAATTAACATATTCAGAGGTGACACAATCATTCTTAACACTTCTGGACATTGCATAAAGCTACTGGACATTAATGGATCAAAGAAATTCATCCAACATAGCAAAAGAGGCAATGCGAAATAAAAGGCAGAATCTGTCAAAACAGAACAGTTCATATTGACGAATTTTAAAATGGCACCAGACTTGCTCAAATGAAAATGCCCAAATTGAATGAAAGTTGCGTACATATCTGAGGATCACTCACGTAAATTGGCATAATTTTCTGAGTTACCTACAGAGAATTTTGCCCAGATTCGTGACAGCAAAGAAATCTGTTTCTGCGCAGTAATCCAAATCTAGTATGAACTTTTCTATCAACGACTTTACTTGGCACAACAAAACACAAAACTAAGATAAGGAGAGGTTGCTACAGTAGTAAACAACTTCCAAGACACAAAATAAAAACAAAGTACTGTAGGTAAAAACATGGGTTGTCTCCCATAAGCGCTTTTCTTTAACGCCTTTCAGCTAGGCGCGAAAGTGTGTATCAAGTATTATCGAAGGGTGGTGCATTCTCAGCGGGGTGCGGAGTTTTCTCAACCAGGCATAGTATATTAGATACATAAGTTTTAGCATCTCCCTTTTCATTAGTCTTAGGCGTGCTACTCTCATCAAACAAATTTTCAGGAACAAGCCAGGCATAGCTATTTTCTAGTGCATCATTCATAGCTAGGAGTTTACATGGTATTGGTGCTTTGATCTCCCCACCATCATCAATATTATTAGTGTATCTTATTCTATCCATGTCCATCTTTTCAAGGAGACTAACAAAATTAGTATGAGAACCAAGCATATTAAATTTAGCAAAGACCTTTCTAGCTTCTCTTGCTAGACCACCAAATTCTCTAAGAAGGGTTTCTAAAACAAAATCTTTCTTATCCCCTTCTTCCATATCACCAAGTGTGAGAAATATGTGTTGGATTATAGGATTAAGATTAACAAATTTAGTTTCCAACAGGCGAACTATATGCGCAGCAGCAATTTCATAAGTAGGCGCAAGGTCTACCAAGTGTCTATCCTCAAAATCTTCAATGGTACTAACATGATTGAAGAATTCTTCTATATTATTTCTCCCAACTATAGACCCACGTCCTACCGGTATGTCTTTTGTGGTAAAATTAAAAGGAAACATGATGAATCAAGTAAAGTAAATGCAAGTAACTAATTTTTTGTGTTTTTGATATAGCAAACAAGATAGCAAATAAAGTAAAACTAGCAACTAATTTTTTTGTATTTTGATTTAGTGCAGCAAACAAAGTAGTAAATAAAACTAAGCAAGACAAAAACAAAGTAAAGAGATTGAGAAGTGGAGACTCCCCTTGCAGCGTGTCTTGATCTCCCCGACAACGGCGCCGGAAATTTGCTTGATGCGTGTGGTTGACACGTCCGTTGGGAACCCCAAGAGGAAGGTGTGATGCGCACAGCGGCAAGTTTCCCTCGATAAGAAACCAAGGTTTAATCGAACCGAGTAGGAGTCAAGAAGCACGTTGAAGGTTGATGGCGGCGGGATGTAGTGCGGCGCAACACCGGAGATTCCGGCGCCAACGTGGAACCTGCACAACACAACCAAAGTACTTTGCCCCAACGAAACAGATGAGGTTGTCAATCTCACCGGCTTGCTGTAACAAAGGATTAGATGTATAGTGTGGAAGATGATTGTTTGCGAGAAAACGATAGAACAGTATTGCGATGAGATTGTATTTCGATAAAGAGAATTGGACCGGGGTCCACAGTTCACTAGAGGTGTCTCTCCCATAAGATAAACGAGCATGTTGGGTGAACAAATTACGGTTGGGCAATTGACAAATAAAGAGGGCATGACCATGCACATACATATTATGATGAGTATAGTGAGATTTAATTGGGCATTACGACAAAGTACATAGACCGCCATCCAACTCGCATCTATGCCTAAAAAGTCCACCTTCGAGGTTATCATCCGAACCCCCTCCGGTATTAAGTTGCAAAGCAACGAGACAATTGCATTAAGTATGGTGCGTAATGTAATCAACAACTACATCCTTAGACATAGCATCAATGTTTTATCCCTAGTGGCAACAGCACAACACAACCTTAGAACTTTCAGTCACTGTCCTAGGTATCAATGTAGGCATGAACCCACTATCGAGCATAAATACTCCCTCTTGGAGTTACAAGCATCTACTTGGCCAGAGTATCTACTAGTAACGGAGAGCATGCAAGATCATAAACAACACATAGACATAACTTTGATAATCAACATAACAAGTATTCTCTATTCATCGGATCCCAACAAACGCAACATATAGAATTACAGATAGATGATCTTGATCATGTTAGGCAGCTCACAAGATCCGACAATGAAGCACAATGGGGAGAAGACAACCATCTAGCTACTGCTATGGACCCATAGTCCAGGGGTAGACTACTCACACATCACTCCGGAGGCGACCATGGCGGCGTAGAGTCCTCCGGGAGATGAATCCCCTCTCCGGCAGGGTGCCGGAGGCGATCTCCTGGATCCCCCGAGATGGGATCGGCGGCGGCGGCGTCTCAGTAAGGTTTTCCGTATCGTGGCTCTCGGTACTGGGGGTTTCGCGACGGAGGCTTTAAGTAGGCGGAAGGGCAAGTCAGGAAGGGCACGAGGGCCCCACACCACAGGGCCGCGCGGCCAAGGGGGGGGCCGCGCCGCCCTAGGGTTTGGGCACCTCGTGGCCCCACTTCGTCTCCTCTTCGGTCTTCTGGAAGCTTCGTGGCAAAATAGGACCCTGGGCGTTGATTTCGTCCAATTCCGAGAATATTTCGTTACTAGGATTTCTGAAACCAAAAACAGCTAGAAACAACGAAGCGGCACTTCGGCATCTTGTTAATAGGTTAGTTCCAGAAAATGCACAAATATGACATAAAGTGTGCATAAAACATGTAGATAACATCAATAATGTGGCATGGAACATAAGAAATTATCGATACGTCGGAGACATATCAGGAGGTTCACGCAAATATTCTTCGTAACGTGCATCACGTCGATTGCAGAGCGGACTTCTAGGACTTTCCAATATTCTAGCTCCCAGAATATAGATTTCTTCTTCCACATGGCTGCGTGCCCGTCAGCTCCCTTCGGAACTGATTGTCCGCCAGGACCCTTTCCAAAGATGACTTTCAAATCCTTGACCATATCAAATACCTCAGCACCAGTGCGTTCCGCAGGCTTCGGCCGGTGATCTGCCTTGCCGTTGTAATGCTTGCCTTTCTTTCTTACTGGATGAATTTGTTGAAGAAATCGACGATGCCCAAGGTACACGTTCTTCTTACAATTTGGCAAATGTACACTTTCAGTCTCATGTAAGCAGTGCGTGCATGCATTGTATCCCTTATTTGACAGTCCTGAAAGGTTACTAAGAGCAGGCCAATCGTTGATGGTTACGAAAAGCAACGCTCGTAGGTCAAATTCCTCTTCTTTGTGCTCATCCCACACACGGACACCAGGTCTGCCCCACAGTCTGTAAAAGTTCATCAACTAATGGCCTTAGGTACACATCGATGTCGTTGCCGGGTTGCTTCGGACCTTGGATGAGCACTGACATCATAATGAACTTCCGCTTCATGCATAACCAAGGAGGAAGGTTGTAGATGCATAGAGTCACGGGCCAGGTGCTATGGCTGGAGCTCTGCTCGCCAAAAGGATTCATGCCATCTGTACTTAGACTAAATCTTATGTTCCTTGCGTCAGCTGCAAAATCTTTGAACTCTCTGTCGATCTTTCTCCATTGCGTTCCATTTGCGGGGTGTCTCAACTCCCCGTCCGACTTACGGTCCTCTTTGTGCCATCGCAACAACTTGGCATGCTCTTTGTTCCTGAACAGACGTTTCAACCGTGGTATTATAGGAGCATACCACATCACCTTGGCGGGAACCCTCTTCCCGGGTTTCCGGCCCTCAACATCGTCACCGGGGTCATCGCCTATGATCTTATAACGCAATGCGAGTGCATACCGGGCATTCATTCAAATTCTCGTATTCACCGCGGTAGAGGATGCGATCGTTGATGCATGCATGTATCTTCGAACCTCTAAACCTAGAGGGCGAGACAACCTTCTTTGCTTCGTACGTATCGGCGGGCAACTCGTTATTCTTTGGAAACATATTCTTCAATATTTTCAGCAAGTTTTCAAATGCCGAGTCAGCTACACCTGCTCGTGCCTTCCATTTCAGCAAATCCAGTGTGCAGCCCAGCTTTTTCGGACCATCATCGCATCCGGGGTACGGCGCCTTTACGTGATCCTCTAACATGCGATCCAAATTCTCCCTCTCCTTTTCAGTTTCGCAGCGTCTCCGTGCATCAACAATGGTCCGACCAAGATCATCAACGGGCTCATCACGTGCCTCTTCTTCACCTTCCCCTTCACCTTCCCCTTCACCTTTAGCATCCTCCATGAAAGTATCACCGAAATGAGCAAGATAGCTTTCATCGATGAAATCATCCCCTTCTTCATCTTCTTCCATTATAACCCCTCTTTCTCCATGCTTGGTCCAACAATTATAGCTTGGCATGAAACCGTGCTGAAGCAGGTGCATGTGAACATCTCTTGAGGAAGAGTAACCCTTCTGATTCTTACAGTTAACACATGGACAGATAACAAAACCCCCACTGCTTGTTCGCATTTGCCACTACGAGGAAATCTTTCAAACCCGTAGTGAACTCGCCGGAGAGTCGGTTACCGTACATCCATTGCCGATTCATCTGCATTATTATAATATAAAATATATAATTAACCATCATGCATTTGTTAAACTAACTAGCTACAAACAATATAAATTAAACAATGAACTACACACATGCATATTTTATCAATGACACACATGCATGAAAGGTTCAAGTTGCTAACCGCGATCGAGGAGGAAAAAATAAATGAGGAAGCTCAAGTGTGGCTCTAACACTTCATATCATGTTTGTTTCATGCCCTTGGGGCATTTTATCAAACACCTTGTGTGCATAAGAGGAACCAAAAGCAAACCTACACCCCCTTGTGAAGCTTGTGAAGAGAAGTGGCACCAAATGGCTAAGTGCTGTGAGCTGAGGCCCTTTTATAGGGATGGGCCTTTAGTCCCGGTTGGCCTGGCCAACCATGACTAAAGGCCTTCGAGCCAGGCCTGAGGACCTTTAGTCGCGGTTGGCCTGGCCAACCGCGACTAAAGCCCCTCCCATCCACCAGCTGGCCAGCGAGCGCGCTGGGCCCAGCTGTTTAGTCGCGGTTCGCCTCCCGAACCGCGACTAAAGACCCCATTAGTCGCGGTTCCTATATTTTGGCGACTAATGGGGCTGGACGGAAGGTCATTTTTCTACCAGTGTTAGTTTGTTCTTTTCTTGTCCGGTCATAGAGGTTGAGGTTTAGTGGTGTTTTTGTGCTTTGTTAGGCCATGTTCCTTTTTCTGATTAGTGCACTGCTAGATTTTTGAAGGACGTTTCTTTTGTGCAAGTAAATTAGAACCAGGGTATGTTATAGACAAAAGCATGGTTTAGCTGCTGGTGTTATTGTGCTATAAAACACAATCCAACTCCCGGTCACTTCTGTTCAAAGTCTAAATGAAACAGTTATATTACATGCTTCCAGTTATCCAGTGGACAAATTGCTCGACCTTGAATTATAAGAGAGGTTCTGAGCCGTCTCTTCGTGTTCTCAAATCTCAGTATACTGACTTGTAGTTCTGCTAGTAATGGTATTCATCCCATATAGATCTCATCAGTGATGATGTCTATTTGCACCATAAATCGGACCGCAAGAAGCCAAATCACTAGACATGCAACTGCTTCAATTTATTCTCATTGCAAACAAGTATAGCTACAAGTATCACTTTACATTCACGATAATATGTAGCATCGGCCTGACTACAGAGTGGACATCTTGTATTTTTTAGCTGTCATGTGTTTGTATTTTGTAAGCGACGTGGGTATTTTCACTATATGTATCGTTGTTTTTCCAATAAGTTGTACTCCCTCCAAGTTGTACTCTCTCCGGTTCGTATTAATTGACTCAACTTTGTCTAAATATGTATGTATCTTGTCAACAAACACGTCTAGATGCACTCATATCTAGATAAAATTTAGTCAATTAATTTAGATCGGAGGGAGTATAATGATTTTCATTTAGTTGATTGATCAACATGGCTAAGTTGGTTACTGAATTCATATTAGTTGCTTCCATGCCTTAGTTGTCTTCAACGGCTAGTTAAGATTTTTTTTAGCACCATCATTAAGTTTTGCATGCTTATTTCATTAAGTTGGTTTTCAAACATGGTTAAGTTATTACTCAAACCACCATAGTTGCTACTCTGTCAACATGCCTAGTTGTCTTCTCAACATGCTTAAGTTGAGTACTGAAATCAATTAAGTTGATTCCTCCAACATGCTTAAGTTGTTAGGTATTGATACAATCTATCTAGGTGTTCCTGAGCAACATGCATGAGTTGTCCACTAGTTTAATTAGTTGCTTTCTGAACATGTTCAAGTTGAGTATTGAAAATTAATTAAGTTGATTCTTTTAGTATGTTTAAGTTGTGTGGGTGTCTACAATATATCTTGGTTTTCGTTTTCGAGCAACATGCATAACTTACTCTTTTGGTCTAATTAAGTTGCTCTTGCCAAGATGCTTAAGGTGCTTATTTGTGATATTGCTATCTTGTACCTTGAAGCGGTGGATCCCGGACAGTGCAGCCAGTACCATCTCGAGCGCCTGCGGTGGCTGAGGCCATGTAGCTCCAGCAGGTGGCAGCGCCCAATGCCTCATGCCTTGATGCGCCACCCCTGGCGTTCCACCGTCGAATACTTCTAGCAGAAGATGACGGCTTCCCACTCCGCCTCCGTCATCTGTGGCCTTTGTGTTTTTTTTTTTTTTTGCTTCATCGACATACCATTAGTGCTTCATTAGTGCTCCACTGGTTTATTAAGTTGTTTCATTAACATGTGCGAGTTGGCTTCTGAAAAATTGCTAAATTTGTTCTACATGTTAGTTACGCTTTCTAGTTTATTGTTCACATTCTAACTCCACTCAAATAAACTGATTAGTTATGCCTTTTCATATTTTGCACAAGTTGGTTATCAAAATTTACAGAGTTGAATTCCCTCCTAGTTGTCATGTATTAAATGAGGTTTCCTTAATATGTGTAAGTTGGCTACTGAAAAAAGGAAAATTGATTCTGCAAGCATGCTAAAGTTGCCTACTGAAATTATTAAATTGCACCCTGACACGCGTACAGCACGCGACCGTTGGGAACCCCAAGTGGAAGGTGTGATGCGTACAGCAGTAAGTTTCCCTCAGTTAGAAACCAAGGTTTATCGAACCAGTAGGAGTCAAGAAGCACGTTGAAGGTTGATGGCGGCGAGATGTAGTGCGGCGCAACACCAGGGATTCCGGCGCCAACGTGGAACCTGCACAACACAAACCAAGTACTTTGCCCCAACGAAACAACGAGGTTGTCAATCTCACCGGCTTGTCTGTAACAAAGGATTAGATGTATAGTGTGGATGATGATTGTTTGCGAGAAAACAGTGAGAACAATATTACGATGAGATTGTATTTCAGTATAGAGAATTGGACCGGGGTCCACGAGTTCACTAGAGGTGTCTCTCCCATAAGATAAACGAGCATGTTGGGTGAACAAATTACAGTTGGGCAATTGACAAATAAAGAGGGCATGACCATGCACATACATATTATGATGAGTATAGTGAGATTTAATTGGGCATTACGACAAAGTACATAGACCGCTATCCAGCATGCATCTATGCCTAAAAAGTCCACCTTCGAAGTTATCATCCGAACCCCCTCCGGTATTAAGTTGCTAACAACAGACAATTGCATTAAGTATTGCGCGTAATGTAATCAGTAACTACATCCTCGAACATAGCACCAATGTTTTATCCCTAGTGGCAACAACACATCCATAATCTTAGAGATTTCTATCACTTCCCCAGATTCACGGAGACATGAACCCACTATCAAGCATAAATACTCCCTCTTGGAGTTACAAGCATCTACTTGGCCAGAGCATCTACTAGTAACGGAGAGCATGCAAGATCATAAACAACACATAGATATAAATTGATAATCAACATAACATAATATTCTCTATTCATCGGATCCCAACAAACGCAACATATAGAATTACAGATAGATGATCTTGATAATGTTCGGCAGCTCACAAGACCCGACAATTAAGCACAATGGGGAGAAGACAACCATCTAGCTACTGTTATGGACCCATAGGGTAGACTACTCACACATCACTCCGGAGGCGACCATGGCGGCGTAGAGTCCTCCGGGATATGATTCCCCTCTCCGGCAGGGTGCCGGAGGCGATCTCCTGAATCCCCCGAGATGGGATTGGTGGCGGCGGCGTCTCTGGAAGGTTTTCCGTATCGTGGCTCTTGGTACTGGGGGTTTCGCGATGAAGGCTATTTGTAGGCGGAAGGGCAGGTCAGGGGGCCACACGAGGGGCCCACACTACAGGTCGGCGCGGCCAGGGCTTGGGCCGCGCCGCCCTAGGGTGTGGCCACCTCGTGGCCCCACTTCGTCTCCTCTTCGGTCTTCTGGAAGCTTCGTGGCAAAATAGGACCCTAGGCGTTGATTTCGTCCAATTACGAGGATATTTCCTTACTAGGATTTCTGAAACCAAAAACAGCAGAAAACAGCAACTCGCACTTCGGCATCTTGTTAATAGGTTAGTTCCAGAAAATGCACGAATATGACATAAAGTGTGCATAAAACATGTAGATAACATCAATAATGTGGCATGGAACATAAGAAATTATCGATACGTCGGAGATGTATCAGCATCCCCAAGCTTAGTTCCTGCTCGTTCCGAGCGAGTAAACGATAAACAAAGATAATTTACTGGAGTGACATGCCATCATAATCTTGATCATACTATTTGTAAAGCATATGAAGTGAATGCAGCGATCAAAACAATGTAAATGACATGAGTAAACAAGTGAATCATATAGCAAAGACTTTTCATGAATAGTACTTCAAGACAAGCATCAATAAGTCTTGCATAAGAGTTAACTCATAAAGCAATAATTCATAGTAAAAGCATTGAAGCAACACAAAGGAAGATGAAGTTTCAGCGGTTGCTTTCAACTTGTAACATGTATATCTCATGGATATTGTCAACATATAGTAATATAACAAGTGCAATATGCAAGTATGTAGGAATCAATGCACAGTTCACACAAGTGTTTGCTTCTTGAGGTGGAGAGAAATAGGTGAACTGACTCAACAATAAAAGTAGAAGAATGGTCCTTCAAAGAGGAAAGCATCGATTGCTATATTTGTGCTAGAGCTTTGATTTTGAAAACAAGAAACAATTTTGTCAACGGTAGTAATAAAGCATATGTATCATGTAAATTATATCTTACAAGTTGCAAGCCTCATGCATAGTATACTAATAGTGCCCGCACCTTGTCCTAATTAGCTTGGACTACCGGGATCATCGCAATGCACATGTTTTAACCAAGTGTCACAAAGGGGTACCTCTATGCCGCCTGTACAAAGGTCTAAGGAGAAAGCTCGCATCGGATTTCTCGCTATTGATTATTCTCAACTTAGACATCCATACCGGGACAACATAGACAACAGATAATGGACTCCTCTTTTATGCATAAGCATGTAACAACAATTATTTTTCTCATATGAGATTGAGGATATTGTCCAAAACTAAAACTTCCACCATGGATCATGGCTTTAGTTAGCGGCCCAATGTTCTTCTCTAACAATATGCATGCTCTAACCATAAGGTGGTAGATCGCTCTTACTTCAGACAAGACGAACATGCATAGCAACTTACATGAAATTCAACAAAGGGTAGTTGATGGCGTCCCCAGTGAACATGGTTATCGCACAACGAGCAACTTAATAAGAGATAAAGTGCATAAGTACATATTCAATACCACAATAGTTTTTAAGCTATTTGTCCCATGAACTATATATTATAAAGGTGAAGAATGGAAATTTAAAGGTAGCACTCAAGCAATTTACTTTGGAATGGCGGAGAAATACCATGTAGTAGGTAGGTATGGTGGACACAAATGGCATAGTGGTTGGCTCAAGGATTTTGGATGCATGAGAGGTATTCCCTCTCGATACAAGGTTTAGGCTAGCAAGGTTATTTGAAACAAACACAAGGATGAAGCGGTGCAGCAAAACTCACATAAAAGACACATTGAAAACATTATAAGACTCTACACCGTCTTCCTTGTTGTTCAAACTCAATACTAGAAATTATCTAGACCTTAGAGAGACCAAATATGCAAACCAAATTTTAGCATGCTCTATGTATTTCTTCATTAATGGGTGCAAAGTATATGATGCAAGAGCTTAAACATGAGCACAACAATTGCCAAGTATCACATTATCCAAGACATTTTAGCAATTACTACATGTATCATTTTCCAATTCCAACCATATAACAATTTAACGAAGAAGAAACTTCGCCATGAATATTATGAGTAGAGCCTAAGGACATACTTGTCCATATGCTACAGCGGAGCATGTCTCTCTCCCACAAAGTGAATGCTAGGATCCATTTTATTCAAACAAAACAAAAACAAAAACAAACCGACGCTCCAAGAAAAGCACATAAGATGTGATGGAATAAAAATATAGTTTCGGGGGAGGAACCTGATAATATTGTCGATGAAGAAGGGGATGCCTTGGGCATCCCCAAGCTTAGACGCTTGAGTCTTCTTGATATATGCAGGGGTGAACCACCGGGGCATCCCCAAGCTTAGAGCTTTCACTCTCCTTGATCATGTTGTATCATCTCCCTCTCTTGATCCTTGAAAACTTCCTCCACACCAAACTTAGAACAACTCATTAGAGGGTTAGTGCACAATCAAAATATACATGTTCATAGGTGACATAATCATTCTTAACACTTCTGGACATTGCACAAAGCTACTGAAAGTCAATGGAATCGAAATATCCATCGAACATAACAAAACAGGCAATGCGAAATAAAAGGCAGAATCTGTCAAAACAGAACAGTTCGTATTGACGAATTTTATCGAGGCACCAGACTTGCTCAAATGAAAATTCTCAAACTGAATGAAAGTTGCGTACATATCTGAGGATCACTCACGTAAATTGGCATAATTTTCTGAGTTACCTACAGAGAAAACAGCCCAGATTCGTGACAGCAAAGAAATCTGTTTCTGCGCAGTAATCCAAATCTAGTATGAACTTTACTATCAACGACTTTACTTGGCACAACAAAACACTAAACTAAGATAAGGAGAGGTTGCTACAGTAGTAAACAACTTCCAAGACACAAATATAAAACAAAGTACTGTAGTAAAAACCATGGGTTGTCTCCCATAAGCGCTTTTCTTTAACGCCTTTCAGCTAGGCGCAGAAAGTGTGTATCAAGTGTTGTCGAAGGATGGTGCATCTACAGCGGGGTGTGGAGTTTTCTCAACCATGCATAGTATATTGGATACATAAGTTTTAGCATCTCTCTTTTCATTAGTCTTGGGCTTGCTACTCTCATCAAACAAATTTTCAGGAACAAGCCAAGCATAGTTATTTTCTAGTGCTTCATGTATTGCTAGGAGCTTACATGGTATTGGTGCTTTGATCTCCCCACCATCATTAATATTATTAGTGTACTTTATTCTATCCATATCCATCTTTTCAAGGAGACTAACAAAATTGATATAAGAACCAAGCATATCATATTTAGCAAAGACCTTTCTAGCCTCTCTTGCTATACCACCAAATTCTCTAAGAAGGGTTTCTAAAACAAAATCTTTCTTTTCCCCTTCTTCCATATCACCGAGTGTAAGAAACATGTGTTGGATTATAGGATTGAGATTAACAAATTTAGTTTCCATCATACGAACTAAAGCAGCAGCGGCAATTTCATAAGTAGGAGCAAGGTCTACCAAGTGTCTATCTTCAAAATCATCCACGGTACTAACATGGTTGAAAAATTCTTCTATATTATTTCTCCCAATTATAGACCCGCGTCCTACCGGCATGTTTTTTATGGTAAAATTAAAAGGGAACATGATGAAATAAGTAAAGTAAATACAAGTAACTAATTTTTTTTGTGTTTTTGATATAGTAAACAAGATAGTAAATAAAGTAAAACTAGCAACTAATTTTTTTGTATTTTGATTTAGTGCAGCAAACAAAGTAGTAAATAAAACTAAGCAAGACAAAAACAAAGTAAAGAGATTGGGATGTGGAGACTCCCCTTGCAGCGTGTCTTGATCTCCCCGGCAACGGCGCCGAAATTTAGCTTGACACGCGTACGGCACGCGACCGTTGGGAACCCCAAGTGGAAGGTGTGATGCGTACAACGATAAGTTTCCCTCGGTTAGAAACCAAGGTTTATCGAACCGGTAGGAGTCAAGAAGCACGTTGAAGGTTGATGGCGGCGAGATGTAGTGCGGCGCAACACCGGGGATTCCGGCGCCAACGTGGAACCTGCACAACACAAACCAAGTACTTTGCCCCAACGAAACGAGCGAGGTTGTCAATCTCACCGGCTTGTCTGTAACAAAGGATTAGATGTATAATGTGGATGATGATTGTTTGCGGAAAACGGTAGAACAGATATTGCGAGTAGATTGTATTTCAGTATAGAGAATTGGACCGGGGTCCACGAGTTCACTAGAGGTGTCTCTCCCATAAGATAAACGAGCATGTTGGGTGAACAAATTACAGTTGGGCAATTGACAAATAAAGAGGGCATGACCATGCACATACATATTGTGATGAGTATAGTGAGATTTAATTGGGCATTACGACAAAGTACATAGACCGCTATCCAGCATGCATCTATGCCTAAAAAGTCCACCTTCGAGGTTATCATCCGAACCCCCTCCGGTATTAAGTTGCTAACAACGAGACAATTGCATTAAGTATTGCGCGTAATGTAATCAGTAACTACATCCTTGAACATAGCACCAATGTTTTATCCCTAGTGGCAACAACACATCCATAATCTTAGAGATTTCTGTTACTTCCCGCATTCACGGAGACATGAACCCACTATCGAGCATAAATACTCCCTCTTGGAGTTACAAGCATCTACTTGGCCAGAGCATCTACTAGTAACGGAGAGCATGCAAGATCATAAACAACACATAGATATAAATTGATAATCAACATAACATAATATTCTCTATTCATCGGATCCCAACAAACGCAACATATAGAATTACAGATAGATGATCTTGATCATGTTCGGCAGCTCACAAGACCCGACAATTAAGCACAATGGGGAGAAGACAACCATCTAGCTACTGCTATGGACCCATAGTCCGGGGGTAGACTACTCACACATCACTCCGGAGGCGACCATGGCGGCGTAGAGTCCTCCGGGAGATGATTCCCCTCTCCGGCAGGGTGCCGGAGGCGATCTCCTCGAATCCCCGAGATGGGATTGGCGGCGGCGGCGTCTCCGGAAGGTTTTCCGTATCGTGGCTCTCGATGCGGGGGTTTCGCGACGAAGGCTATTTGTAGGCGGAAGGGCAGGTCGGGGGGCCACACGAGGGCCCACACTACAGGTCGGCGCGGCCGGGGCTTGGGCCACGCCGCCCTAGGGTGTGGCCACCTCGTGGCCCCACTTCGTCTCCTCTTCGGTCTTCGGAAGCTTCGTGGCAAAATAGGACCACGGGCGTTGATTTCGTCCAATTCCGAGAATATTTCCTTACTAGGATTTCTGAAACCAAAAACAGCAGAAAACAGACAAGCGGCACTTCGGCATCTTGTTAATAGGTTAGTTCCAGAAAATGCACGAATATGACATAAAGTGTGCATAAAACATGTAGATAACATCAATAATGTGGCATGGAACATAAGAAATTATCGATATGTCGGAGACGTATCACACCCACACACTAGTTGTTTTTCAATTTCTTATTCACATTCTAGCTAATTTTTTTCCCTCAAAGTTGCAAGGTTCAGGAAAGCAGAAAAAAGTGTCGCATATGCGCGCTGAAGAGCAATGTGGAGGCCTTCCGCATCGTTTTCATAAGAGCTTAAGCGGAAAAACGCCGCTTATGCGCGCTTAAGCGCTAAGTGGAAGGCCACCTCACCAATTACGCTTAACGCTTTCTTGAACCTTGACAAGTTGGATTCTGGCTTGAAGTAAGTTGTTTTCACACCTTCCTCAAGTTGGTTATTGAAAGTTATTAAGTTGCATTTTCCTCTGGTTGGCATGAAATGAATGAATGTTTATTAATTAGTTTCAGTGTAAGTTGGCTTCTGAAAAGAGCCAAGTTGATTCAGCAAGCATGCTAAAATTGCATATTAGAAGTTAGTAAGTTGCTCCCAGATACTACTCATGTTTTTCAGTTTCTTCATTCACATTCTAGCTAAGTTGCGGCTCCATGTTGTTCACATCGACATCTTCAGTAGGGGAAGCATTTAGATCCAAAGCTGATATCTGCAACATAAGATAGCTAAGATAGCTAAGTTTTTACAATGACGTTTTTCATAAAAAAATTCTGCAAACACCAAACAATGCAAGATAAATTATATGAATTTGTTCTTGCACAAAGCATACATAGTTACTACTTATTTTCTGATATGGTTGCATTTTATGATGTGGTTGCATTTTCTAGATGTGTGGGGCGCTAGCATGATCACACAAGATCAATGTTATGTACCCATTGACCCAATAACACTATGTTCATAAGTAATTATATACAAAAAAACATATAAGATGGTATTTTGAGTGCCAAAACTTTTAATTCTTGCACAATATAGGTTCACATGGTTTTCTTTTACAAATTGGGAATAGTCACTTGACAAGTCTGTTTTGCATGAGATACATAACTGTTTCTCGAAGGGATGTATTGTACTCATACAGGTTCTTTGTTGGTCACCAACATCCTACTAGTTGTATGCTGTATTAAGTCCTTTGTTGTCTCCGGTATGTCAGACCAAAGGCAACGTTGCTTGGCAATTTTTTGGGTTCAATCCCCAACAGGTTTTAGTATGTTGAGAAATTGTTCTTCTTGGGATCCACTTTACTTTAGAGTATTGTTATTTTTGCAGCAAACTGTCCTATGTTCTGTGCCTGGTATATTTTTTCTATGGGTTATTCTTTCATGATATACAACTTGTTCTTCAACAGATCTACATGGATTCCTTTTCATGATCTACTTGTGATCTAGTACACCATAGCTTCTTTTATATAGCAAATTAAGTGGGAAATTTTCCATGGGCGAGGGGGTACTGGGGAGCATGAGGGGAGAAGATGAGAGTTCACCTTTAGCTTTTTTTCTCAGTTTGGGAGTACTGGTGTTCTAGCAATCTGGAGAAGTTGTAGTTTTTAGATCCTAGGATGACATAGTGGTTTGAAGGTGGAGGAAGAAGGGGAGCAACATGATTTGGAGGAAAGGAAGGTGGGTTGTTAGAGGTGGGCTGCGTGGTGGTTATTTCACGCCCGATGGGATGGTTAGGCACGCAATTCCCGCGCGGGGTCGCTCCAGAAAATCCCAGAAAAGGTAGTAGTCTGGATTAGGTGCTTTCCTCTTTAGGACGAGTGTCGCATCAGGTTAAACCAGCACCCACATGGCCAGATGGCCGGATGCCACGTCCTTCAAGATTTGTTGCTTTTTCTGTTAAATATGCATCATGATTGAATACAACCTATGTTAGTTTTTTGATGTTTTTGGTAAGTGCATAATCAGTTCCCAATTTGCCTGCAAAGTACAACTAAGATGCTGCAGGTTGTTCTTGTTACTAGTTATATGCATAGGTACCTCCAAAGTTGACCATGTGCTTGTTTTTTGTAAGTTGTATCACCTACACAATTGAGTTGATGTAAGGGTTTTCCCCTTCTTCTTCCTGTCAATGACCTGTAATTTTTCTCTCTTTTACTGTAGATGACCATGCTTGGATAAGTTTGCCGGGCAAAAGTTATTAGGTTGTTCTTCCTAGGATCTGCTAAATCTTACGCAAACACGGTAAGTTATTTATCCCATTCCCTTAAGGTTTTTACCATCCATTAATTACGTTATATTTTGCGTATCCATGGACCATGATTATTCTTTCTAATTCACGACGCAAATCATTCGGTGCTACTCAATTTTACATTTCTGTGTAGACAATCATGTAAATAATTTAGTTGCTCAGATCATCTAACTAAGTTTGCTGCAACACTTCAGTTGAGTTTTGGGAGTTGTTCATACATGTTACTTGGCTAAATATAAGTTGTCTAGGTTCCATAGTTTCTTTTTTATGTCAAGTTGTATGTTTTTTAGGTGTTACTAAGTTGGTCACTGTTTACTGTTAAGTTGGTCCCTGTTTACTGTTAAGTTGGTCCCTAATTTCTGCTAAGTTGCTTCCTGATTACATGCTAATTTGTGTACAAAGTAGATGCTAAATTCCTGGGTCTAGCCTATCAGTTATACCCAGGGTGTGCTTTGGATGGATCTAATATGCACAGAAGTTTGCCCTTGCTAAATTTTGATTGTTGTGTTTAAGGAAAAGTTTTGTTCCAGAACTCGAGAGACATGCAGTCATCTAGTCCTGTGATATAATTGTCTCCTTCGTTTTGTTTTCCTTTTGGAGCTAAGCCTTGAATCATGGAAAATCTGATAAATTACAGGTTTAATGGAGATCTGCCAGAGTGCTGGGAGGAGGCGTCACGTGGTGCTTGGTTGGGCCTGGTTAGCGCTTGGAAGCTAGGATGTGGGCATACTAATCAGGAACTCGGGAGGCGGGCGGGAGCCTGGCCGGTGGCGTGCATTGTATTTTTTAGCTGAGTGTTGCGTTAGACCAGCTAGCACCCGAGTGCTGGGTTGGACCAGCTAGCACCCGGATGCTAGGTTGGACAAACCAGCACCGGATGCTAGCTAGCCGCGTCCTATTTTTATTGCCGCACACCACCCGAACCTAGGCCTAGGCGAGCGGCGAAAAGTCCACGAACAGGAAACATAGACTACAGACTACCGGTGCCATCGGGAGGTCCTACCGCATCAGCGCCCACCCGGCGTCGCGCTGGCCCGGCGTCCGCGACCACTTCGCCCCCCTTGCCTAATCGACGATTGCCTCCGCACAGAGGCAGGGACGTCACGGTCGCTCGCGTGTGCTACGATCGAAGAACCAGCAAAGCGTAGAGGAGATGAGCAGAGATGCGAGGACGGGGGAGCATCTAAGCGAGGAGACACCGCAGAGATGGCCGATTGCCGGTGCTGGAGCTGCGGAGGCCGACAATGGTGTAGGTAGGAGCGTGCGATGGGGACAACCGGGTGAAGAAGAGAGCTGGGTCAGGGAGATCGAGCGCATCTCCTACCTCTGGGTATGGGGACTTGATTGCGTTCTACAAATGGAGGCAGGGGTGTAACACGAAAATAACGATGGGATGGCCGCGTGGTTAACTGGTTATCTAGGTTTGGTCGGCACGGCCTCGTCTGCAATTTTGCCTCGTGGTGTAAAACGTCTATTATTTTATCCTTTTTTCTTCAACCAAAAGAAGGGATAAAATAATAGACGTTTGGAAGTAGCCATTTGAATTTTTTAAATCTTAAGTTTAAGACAGTTTTTGCAAACGTACAAAATGTTGATTTTGTTTTTTATTTCAAATAAAAAGAGCGCACTACTGGTTTTATAAATCCCTAGACTATTTTTCAAAATAAAATAGGGTCTTAGTTCAAAAATATCCAACACCCAAACTATTAGGAACATAAAAATCAATCAACACCTCAAGTGATAGAGCTCAACGAAATAGTATGATGTGAAAAACGTGTTTTAAATACTTCCTCCGATCCGAAAAAATTGTCGGATGCTTAACATGGTTAAGGTTTCACACTTAAGCCCTTCTAGAATCTAAAAAAGCAGCTGGACTCCATGTTCTGGCCGACCGGATCGATTGCTCGATCGCCCGCCTACGTGCTGGTTGGCAGGATCGATCATTGCTCGCCTCCACGCCGGAGAGCCGGATCGATCTGCTCGCCTACCTATGTGTTGGCCTCTGCATTGATCGATCGCTCCCCGCACGCCTCTGCGTTCTGGCCAGCCAGCCAGGTCGAGCTGTTGTCTCACTCGCGTCCTCTAGCCAGCTCCTCCTCGTCAGATTGCGGACGCACGGAAGGAAGGAATGGAATCTGGTGGCCGAGCACCTCCTCCTCCTGGTGCGTCCCGTGGAGGTGGGCAACAAATAGTCGGGCACGTGCGCGACGCTGCTGTGAAGCGAGCTCGACGGAGCGGCGCGTAGTGATGAACACGCGCTCGATCGAGCAAGCCCGCCGCGACGCCGGCGGGTCTCCTCCTGCCTATGGGCACGTCACCGTTCTCAGCTTGGAGCGTTAGGGGAGAAGGGAGCACCGAGCACGGCAAGAGAGGCCAGCAGTTGCGGGTGAGATGCTGCAGGCCGTCTCTCACGACTGGGAAGGAGTGTAGGTCGATAAAGAAAAAGCTCGCAGGTTATTTTGCAAAATCGTCATTCCAACACTTTTTTAGGATCGGAGGGGGTAATACAAAAAATTAATTACTTTTTGTTGACCCCATAGCAAAGCACGGGTATTGTGCTAGTTACTAATTAGTTCCAAGATCTAGCTAGGACTACGTACGTAGTTTAAGATGAGATTCCACTCCTGTAAAAAAGACTCTAGTTTGAGATTCTACTCCTGTAAAACAATTATTGTAGATGCAAGTCTATCGATTGTAAATTGGGGTTGTGATGAGAACCAACCTGAGGTTGAGTGGTTAGGAGGGTGGTTATACCCCTAGCCCACTAGAGTTCAAACCCCAGGTTTGACATCTGTGTGTCTCATAAAGACGGAATATTCATTCAGTGGGAGGCGACGTTCCCGTCGACAGCGAGGCGTTTGTGGTGACTTCATCAATTTCAAGATCCAATCCGCCGGCTCAGTCTTCCGGAGGTGCTCATAGGGGTAGGGTGTGGGTGTGCGTTCATAGGAGTGAGTGTATGCGCTTGTATGTGAACGCCTGCGTTTGTACTGTGTTTCTCAAGAAAATAAAATGGGGTTGTGATGCAGTTGTTATTCCGTCTTGGCGTGATTTCAGCAGTCGGATCGCGGCCTGGCGGGCTCTTAGGGGCTCCTAGTGTAATTGTTGTTCCGTGTACACCAACTCTGGCTGTGTGTGTATCATTATATAAAAAACTAGTAATTGATGACAATAACGGCGCTAATGTGATTCTAACTGGCAAGCAAATTGATCTTGTGTCGTGGTCACTTCTTGTCATCTGATGTGAATATACAGAAGAGTAAAAGGAAGTCATTTTCACTAATACTGTACAAAATTTCAGTAGAAAAAACAAGACAAATGCTACACTACTTTAAAATATTCCACCGATGCTCCCTATTAATTCTCGATACACATATGGTCCTAAAAGTGCCATGTGTTCCAACACTATACTTGGAAGGGATTAGCTACTCCCTGGTGCTATCAGCTTTGAGTTTCATAACTGCGTGGAAGCAATGCGTTTTCGAAATAGGTCGCTGCCATGCGGGCCCGTGAGAAAAGCACGCGGACACTCGTCGCGACCGTAAAACGTCCACGGAGACGCATCCGACGCGCATATATATGCCGCGTTTGCGTCTCCGTGGACGGCCCGATCACTATTCGTCGAGCCGCTGGGTCTGGTCCCAGACACATTTTTAACCGTGTGGTCGCAAACAGTCGTAAAGCATCCGTTTGCATCGTCTCGTTGGGAGATGCCTGATGCTCAATACAGAAATAACCTTGTACCTAAACTATGCTGCACGTGCTAGGTGTGAGTCGGTTAAAATCTAGTGGACAAGCAAATAGTGATGGCTCAAATCGTGTCACCTGCATGCGTGGGAGTTAGCATCGCGATAACAAACTCTGAGCGTGGCGTAATTGCATTTAGATGGTAACAAATACACTCAAATCTCTGTCATAATTTTCTTACCATGTAAATTAACCAAAATACTACTAGTACATAGGACTAGTAAAGTGTACCGTAAAAGAACTCTTGTATGGAAGATCGCAAGCAACATCTTAATGATCCAATCACTGGTAGCATTAGTTTGTACTCTTTGAGTGACGGCTCCCAAGAATGAAGATTAAAGAATTCTTCAAAGATGGTGATAGAATTGTCCTTTCCTTGTATCAAATTAATGATTATGAATCCAGTGTCATATATAGTTCACTGTTTGATGTGCCCTGCCATCTAGTCGTTAGCCCTTGTTGCTTCTTGATATGTTTTCATAAGTCATGTCAAGCAAGGTTCATGCACATGAACTGAAAAGTTTCGTCAAAACATTTTGCAGTGTTTCTAGAACCACACATCTTGAAGGATGTACCAAGTCAAACAAAAAGAAATGGGTTGGGTGGTCATAATAAGAACAACTTTTGTTGTTTAATGAGGGCAGGGGGTTCCAATGGCCTAAAGACTAGGTCATCCAAATCAAACATCTTGTCATGAATTATTCTAGGCTTATGAAGAGGACTTGAGAATCAGAATGTTATGGGGAAAGCTCACTTAGAGCTAAGGTGGCGGTTGACATGTAAACATCAAGGAACTTAGAGATGGGTTGGCTGGCAAGATCACAAAAACAAATTGCAGGGCATATACAAATATCAATTAGTTGAACAGCCCAAGTCGTAGTACATGTTATGTTTTTATGATTCTACTCACTAAATGTCATCCAGAACGAAAGTGTATTCCAATAAGTTGGGCAAAGGGAGAGGAAACAGCTACGCGAAACACATATGAATAAGATAATGCGCTGGGAACCGTCGTGTGAAGCTTACTGCACCAGTTGTCTCATCAGTTGCATCACAACCCCAGTTTAAGCTAATTATCCTAACCCTGTTGAACAACGCAATTTCTAGAGAAAGAGTTCAACACATATTAAAGTACACACTAGGTAGAGGATGTGATGCTCTTGTGCTCTCCACAGTTAAATGATCATTGAGGCACCGGATGGTCAGTTCTAACCACACTCACTGATTCTGGCTGGCTGATGCATAACTTGGTGGTAAAAGTCATGCCTATAATGGAAAAAAAGTACCATTTCTTTCCACAAGCGAGGTATTACATTGGCTGATGTGCACTCTGCATGACGAAATTCTTGTGGAACCGTCTGGAGTCAGCATAAGAAAATTATATCCAGCCAAAGAGGCAGGTAAGGAAACAAAGAAGTAATCCAACAAGCAACCACATGTCCTTATCCTCCGTGTCAAATGCAGAACATAGCCGCGAATCAAACATCTGCACGCGATAAGCTACATATTCGCATTCCCTCTCAATCCTTGCTCAGAAGGAGATCCCTTCATCTGCTCATCCTTCAGTAAGAAATAAAGAGAGTCCTTCCTCCTCCAACCTGTACAACATTCCTGCTCTTGCCTTCTCTTCTCACAGAACTCTCTGAAGAGGAAACAACAAAACCAAAACACCAATCAACAAAAAACAAAAGAGAGAGAGAGAGAGAGAGAGAGAGAGAGAGAGAGAGAGAGAGAGAGAGAGGGGGCATAGAAGATGATCCCGTTCATAGAGCAAGAGAGTTCCAAGATGAAGCACTCGGTGCTCTAGCACTGCTTAGCTCTCGAGCAGAAGTTCACTGATGGCGGCAATGGAGGCGCACCGCGACACTCGGAGGGCCGGTGCCGACGGCGGAAGCAAGGTGGAATCGGAGCAAAGGAAGCTACGGAGAATCGAGTTGCCTTCGTGGTCATGTCCGCCGAATCGACCACCAGGCACCTGAGCTGTCTGTCTCGGTGTCTGTTGTGTTCGTCTCCAAAACCCCTCTCTTCTTCTTCTCTCGATTTGCCTCTAGGATCCTTGCGCCCTTCTCCTTCCTGTGTTTCTGATTCTGTCCTCCTGCTGCTTCAGAGACTTGGCTCTGCTTTTCCTGTGATTCTGTCGGAAGCTTCTGTTCCCTGGGGTTTTGCCGTTTCTGAGGTGAGATCGATCTTGGGAGAAGGGCTCTGAACTGTCTGGACCCTGTTCTTGGGAACCGGGGCTTCGGTCTCGCTGCTGCCTGTTTCTTCGTGTTGACTTCCGCTGTCTGCGCTTGCTTGCTCCTCTTGGGAAACAGAGGTGTTACGTTGTGCTTTGGAGCCTGCTCCTCTGCTGTCGCGAAGATCTGCGACATTCCGGAGAACAAACAAGTGTTCAGTTCTTGGCCCTTGTGCCTGTAAATCCTTGTCTCTGCCTGATCCCTCGAAACTTCTTCCCTGTGGCAGTTCGAGAAACCGTATTCTAAACCCCTGGCTAGCACTTCACATCGATGGTTTCTCCATAGCTGCTGCGATTCCGTTCGCGTTCGATCGTACGTCCTTCGGGGCTTCTGACCATCGGCCATCGTCGTGGCAGCCTTCTGCTGCGAGACGACATGAACTCCGGTACCTTCAGCGGCGCAGCGGGGCTCTACGAAGGGTTTTATGGCGGTTTCGGCGGCGGGCATGGTCATGATCATGGCTTTAGCCAGCAGCAGGGAGCGTCGACGTCGTCTCTCCTGTTGGACAGCGGCCGGAGGCAGCTGCTGAACACGGCCGTCGACGTCACGGACGTCGTGCCGAAGAGGAAGGGAGGAGACGAGCGAGAGGACAAGGCGGCGACGGCCCTGAGGAGCCACAGCGAGGCGGAGCGGCGGCGGAGGGAGAGGATCAACGCCCACCTCGCCACGCTCCGGAGCATGGTCCCCTGCACCGACAAGGTTAGCCCTTTCTCTCGTTGCCTCGGTACTTCTCCTTTTGCACACAAGAATCTCGCAAAAATCCAACGCCACTCTGAGAACTATACCGCCTTTTGCAAAATTTCAAACATCAGCGCTGTATGGGGTATCATTTTCTGTAAGCTTGACCGGTTTGGAAATTCTGAACTTTTGGTGGTAGACATGGACATGGCTCCTATCTGAACTTTTCGTTTTTCCTTCAATTTTTTATTTATTTTGATGTTTCTTTTACTTTCTTCTTATAATTTCTTTACTACTACCTTTTTTCTTTCATAGTTCTGTTTTTCTTTTTCATATTTTGTGTCACAGAATAAATGTGTGTGCATTTCATGTAAAATATTCACATGTATTAAAATGTGTTCTAACATCAATAGAATATGTTTATAGGTCTGAAAAAGAAATACGGCTCTTAAGAAAAAGTTCCATAACTCTTTAAGATGCATTCATGCCTCCATAAAATGTTCATGTATATCTTTCACAAAAACTGGGAAATGAAAACTATTCATTTTTGTCAAATAAGATGCTTCATATTTTAATAAAAAAAAATTCATGTTTATATAAAAATGTCTTGATAATTCAAAGAATATTTTTGTATTACATAATGATTGTTTATGCACATTAAAAAGGAATGTTCGTGCCCTTTTTGAAGAAACACGTGTATGGTTAAAATCTACAAGAAAGTGTACACTTATTTAAAATAATTAAATAAATATATGAAGTTTTAAAAATAGAGAGAAAATAAAAATCAATGGGAACAAAAATAAGACAAAAAAAACAGGAAAATAAGGAAAAGTGAAAAAACAAGAAAGAGAAAACAACATAAATCTCATTCAGCTAGGTCCAAGGTGTCAAATGGGATTCCGCAAAAAATTCCCTTATAGTTCATTTTGTCATTTCTAGTGCAAGTTCGTTGTAAATGACAAAAAATTATACGTGAAATTCTAGCGGTGTCTCATTTGCATCTCTAACTAGGCCCATTATTATCGAAACGGTGCGGAATAGGTAATTCTCTATATTATCACTTCTGACATGGACCGACCGAGTAAAATCTATTTATTGCTCAGTGCGGGCACTATCTGGTGCGCCGCACAGGGCAGGGTAGTTTTGGGCCGGGCCTGTTAGCGAGAGAGGTGCGGTTTCATCCGGTTTCTCATCGTTTTTTCAGGTTTTCTTCTATTTTACGGCTTTTCTGTCGGTCTTCCAATTCTGCAAGTTAGTTTTTTTCAACTTTGAACTTTTTTAGATTTGAACATTTTCAAATTTTACTATTTTTTATTTTCAAATATTTAATCCAAGTTTATTTTTTAGATGTGAATATTTTTAAAATCTAAACAGAAAGAAAAAAAAAGAAACAAGAGAAACATTACCTGTTATTGGGCCGCATTGGTGCAGCCAATGAAACAGCTGCTTCAGGCGGTACCCCGGGTAGAGCCTGCACAGAGCAGGAGATATGAGCTCCCGACCGCCCGTCGCCGCTTTCTTTCTCGGAGGGAAATGTGGCCCATTGCTTTGTCGCCGCATGACAGAAATGCCTAGTTCCAGTCTTCGCCCCGGTTCGCAAACCAAACGTGATCTTTATCTCTGTGTTGGCTTTTGCAGATGGACAAGGCGGCGCTGCTCGCCGAGGTGATAAACCACGTCAAGAAGCTCAAGGCCGAGGCAGCGCGTATCGGCAAGCACTGCCCCATCCCCTCCGGCGCCGACGAGGTCACAGTCGTCGAGGTTGTCCAACAGCCACCGTCGCCCCACGCAATGACCACCAGCCACAACGGCCTCGTTCTCCTCGTCAAGGCGACGCTCAGCTGCGCGGACGGCTGCGCCGACCTCTTCGCCGACGTCAGGCGCGCGCTCCAGACCCTCAAGCCGAGGGTCGTCGGGTCGGAGGTGACCACGCTGGGCGGGCGCGTCGGGCTCACCGTCCTCATGGCGCGCGAGGGCGCCGTCACCGCGGCCTCGGTCCGGCAGGCGCTCGAGTCGGTGCTCGACAGGGTCGTCAGCTCCGCCGCCGCCCTGGACTTCGTGCCAAGGGACTCGCTTCTGTACATCAAGCGACGGAGGCTCTCCACGTTCGAGTCCTCCAGCTCTTCTTCCTGACACACTACTTGTAATGGTTTCCAACTTTCGATCACTCCTTCAGTTGCGCACGTTTTGTTGATGATTTTTCTTCCGTCGTGGTTGTGAAGGTAGTACGAGGCAAAAGTTCCACGTACCACACATTAGTCATCACAGTGGTTGGGTTGCTTATCTTCAGTTTGCAAGGATTACTACATTTGTCTTCACACTGGCCTAGCATTTCAGGCTTTTGAGTGCAGCTTAAAATCTGTCGCTTTCTTCCATTATTTTCTCAGAATACAAAATGGCACAGTATTTTACACTTAGGGTCTGTTTGATTCATAAAAAAATTAAAGGAAATTTGTAGGATTCTCATCCATAGAATTTTATTTTCCTATAGTAGTCATTTGATTCAAAGGATTGGAACCTCGAAAATTCCTACGCATTACTTTCCTATACTATAATCTCATGGGCGTAGGGATGTAAACGGATAGGATAATTTCCGCACCGAAGCCGGCGCCGAATCCATTTTAAGGTATCCATGTCCGATTTTAAAGAATCCGGCGGATAAGGATATCCGATTCCGAAGTGGTGCTCCGGATATGGTATAGGATACAATATAGCAAATAGCATGCGGATATGGATTATCTGGAATTTAATTAGGATAATCCAAAGGCTTGAAACCGGATAATCTGATTTTTGAGTCAAAAGCAAAGGCCAATCTTGGAAGGTTAGTAGTTATTAAGTTACCAAATTAATTTGGCAAGCATGTTTATATCTAAATTTCTAACAATGCTTGAGTTTAGCGCATTATGTCTCTTTCTTCTTAGAGCATCTCCACTCGTCTCCCCACAGAGCCCCCCACGGCCACTTTTTTTCATCCGGACGGCGAAAACGGCCCGATCCAGGCCCTCGGTTCCTCGTTTTGATCCGGATTTGAGCCTATTTTCGTCCGGACTCCCATGCCATCCCCGGCCCCCGGGAGCGCTCGGGGACTCCGGATGAAGCTAAACCAACCGCCCACGCCCACGTGTCTCCTCTTTCGTCCGGATTCCCCGAGCCGTCCTCTTTTTCCCCGAGAAACGCCGCTTGGGGAGCACACGACTGGAAATATACTGCCCCCCCACGCCAAATCTTCCTCCAATCCGGACAAAAATTTCGCCGGATTTGGGCGTGGGGAGCGCCAACGAGTGGGGATGCTCTTAACTACACAAGTCTAAAAGTTTAAATCTCTCTCAAGATTTGCAAGAACTATAACTATTTACCGATGAGAGCATATATTCGACTATTTTTATTTTCGGTTCAAGTTCGCTCTATTTCCGATTCGAATCCGCACACCGATATATCTGCATTCGAATACAAAATCGATCAATATCCGCCCCGATCCGAATCCGAAAAAAATATATGATAGAGAATATGGTATAAGTAAAATCCGATTCAATCCGATCCGTTTACATCCCTACATGGGCGGCATGCCCGGGCAGCTGCCCAGGCTCGACTTCGTCCAGCAGGCATGCGTACCTCGTGTGGTTAGGTCTAAACTTATGATTAGTGGGTTGTTTGCCCAGGCTAAAAACTTCAGCCCAACAAACTGATTGTCTTTATGCCTTGGACCAAGTCGCTAAAAGGCCTACAGCCTACCCTGGTGGCCACATCCGCACTGATTGGTGGATCGATCCGTCTAGGAGACCAACAGTTCGATCAATCATTCCGTCCAGCACTGGCTCCTAGGCAGGGTCGCACACACGCGACGGTGGCACGTCGGTTAGAGACTGCTGCAGCCTGCAGATCGGGACGGCGACAAGCGGCGCCGCTCGCTTACTCATCATTACAGCCGTAGTTCTATAAGTTGGAGGAAAAAAGAAAAAAAAAAGGTCTTTGGCACATGAGCACCAGAGCTCTTGATTTTAAAAAAACATTTTTCTACGATTCTAAAAAATCTGAAAATAAATGTGCACATACATATAAACATTCTAAAATGTACGGTGTAAATTTCGGATAAAAATATGTTGTATTTTAAGCTATACTAAAAGATAAATTTCTGACAAAAATAAATGTGCGGTTTCAATTTAGCACTTATATTTTTTGATTTAGCACTTATATATATTTAAATATGCCATTTCAATCCTCGCTTTTTCAATTATACATATCTAGATATGCCATTGCAACTTTTTTTAGCTTAGGGTTCGCCCAGGCTCCGATTTTTTCCTGGCTTCGTCACTGTATAATCTCATAGGAATTCTAACAAGAGGTTAGACTTTTGAAAAAAAATCATGTGTATATATGACAACTATGACATGTACTTAATCTCTATAGAATTTTCCTGCCTTTTCCCCTGGTGCAACCAAACGACATATGCAACTATTCTAGCGTTTTTCATTCTATGGGATTTCATATGCCATAACATACTTTACCCGTGTTTTTCCTATTCCTCGGCTTTTCAAATCTTTGAATCAAACAATCGCTTAGATTGCTTAAATATCTCACTTCATTCCATCTCTCGGAATTAATCTAATGAGATTGACTGAAGGAGATGCGTCTCTTATGCTATTTCTTTCGGAGACGCGGACCTTTTCCTGCAGGTGCGTTATTGCTGAAAAACAGTAATACTACAGTCATGAATCCATCAACAATTAATCTAGATATATTTGGCTATATGTCCATCGACTTAAAAAAAAGGTAAAAGTTTTGCCTCATTCATTAGTTAAGAAAAGAATACCAAGTTTATAGTAAAAATCGAGTGAAAACCTACAACAGAAGTGCCAAGATCACACAAACCTCACACCTACTCACAGTCAAGCCTAACAAAGATCCGAAGTCCCGAACTTCAGGGCTGCACCCACACTAGCCACCGCAAGGGACCACATGGTGACACGAACGAACTCCAAACACGACATTCCAACACCACGTTGACAAAGACAAACCATAACATTGGGGGGCACTCATCAATCAACTCCGGATCCAGTGTAGGCAGCAGCCAAGGTGGCGAGAAAATCGCAATCCTGTCTCCCACTCATTTAAATTTCTTGCAGCATTGCATTCTGAAATCTTGCGCCGACATCTTGACGCAGCAGCCGTACCATTCAATTTGGTGTTCAGAGAATGATCAATGATCCGTACCATGCCCACCATAAGCCCGGAACAAACAAACGTTGGATCGATCGATGGATACATCTCTGAGACTATAAATTCACGAACCACTTAGTCCGTTTCAGAGCTCAGCTACAGATTTGCAGACGGTAGCGCAGTGCAGCCATAGATGCAGGACGCGGGGAAGGAGGAGAGAGAGAGGCTCTCGTGAATGTTTTGCAACACTCGGATCGACAGCAACGTGAAGCTTGGCTTAAACCTGAGGCTGAGCTAGTGAGCTGGGACAAAGCAAAACATGATCTTGACCCTTCCCGGCAGCAAACGCAGTTAGAGCATCTCCAACAGACGCGCTATATAGGCCGCGCGGCATAAAAACGTCCGATATAGCGCGCGCGGGAAGGAATGTGGCGCTCCAGCAGGCGCGGTAAACGGCGCGGCGCTGTAAAAAATTTAGAGCGCGCGGCGTTTTGCACAAACCGGAGCGGCATATCTGGCGCGTCGACTACAACGCGCGGCAACGCTCGTCCAAGCGCGAAAAAGCCAACGGCTGGAAATTTCCTCCCCCCGCGCCCGCGCCCTCATTTCCCCACCTACCGCCGGCGCGAAATCCAGCCGCCGCCGGTCGACTCCGCCGCCGCCTCCGCTTCTGTGCGCCGCCGCGTCGTAGATCCGCGTCGCCCGCACTTCCTCCTGGAAGCGGCGGACGCTCCGCCGCACTGTGTCGCTCGCGCCGCCGCCAGCGACGAGTTTTAGTCGGCGCTCCTTCTCCGCGGCCCCCTTCGCGCCGCCGTCGCGTTCTCCTCCGCGCGGGCGTCGACATGTCGTCCTCGTCGTCCTCGAGCTTGCTAGCAACATGGCGCGCCCATGGTGCTCGCCCATTTGCTCGCAAGGTATGAACCTCCGCCGGCCGGCCTCTATTACTCGCCAATTAGCTACAATAGTTCATAGTGAAGTAATTTTATACATATGTTTGTAGAGTTCATCATATGATTCATCGGATGACGAGTTCGACCAAGAAGAAGAGGAGAACATATCGATACTATTAGCATACCGCGCCGTTAAGAGGCCAAAATTTGGTGGATCGGTGTTCGGTAGACAGAAGTTGTGGGGAGAAAGGATTGAAGGGCATGAGAAGTTGATGTGGTCGTATTTCAATGAGAATCCGATTTTCCCCGAAAGCTATTTTCGGCGGCGTTTCCGGATGAGTCTCAACTTGTTCAAGCACATTGCAACGGAGGTCACCAAATATGATCGCTTCTTTGAGCAAAGGAGGAATGCCGCCGGAGAACTTGGTCATAGCACATATCAAAAGGTGACCGCCGCCTTGCGTATGTTGGCATATGGTATACCGGCGGATCTTATTGATGATCATTTGGCCATGGGAGAGAGCACTTCTATCTTGTGTGTGAAGCGCTTTGTCGTTGCAATTATCAATGTCTTTGGCTCCACATACTTGAGAGCCCCCAATGCTCAAGACACGGCAAGGCTTTTGGAGATCAACGCCAACCGGGGGTTTCCCGGTATGCTTGGTTCCATTGATTGTATGCATTGAAGTTGGAAGAATTGTCTTGCGGCATGGCATGGACAATTCAAAGGCTACAAGAAGGATGCCACCATAGTACTTGAAGCGGTGGCCGACCAAGAGACTTGGATATGGCATGCTTTCTTTGGAATGCCCGGATCTTGTAATGACATCAATGTTCTTCAACGGTCACCACTAATGACAAGACTTGCAATGCGGGAAGGTCCATTGGTGGAGTTTGAAGCAAATGGCCACAAGTACAACTGTGGCTACTTCCTCGCCGACGGCATATATCCAAGGTGGCAAACATTTGTGAAGCCAATTATTCAACCAAGAGGTAAGAAGCAAATCCAATTCCACAATGCACAAGCGGCGGCTAGGAAAGATGTAGAGAGAGCATTTGGGATTTTGCAAGCCCAATTTGCCATTGTTAGAGGACCGGCTAGATTTTGGGATCAAGAATGCCTTTGGTATATCATGACCGGGTGTGTAATCATGCACAACATGATTATAGAGGATGATCGCGGAAAAGATGTGGATCATACCCACTACGACTTGATGGGAGTTCCCGTGCAAGTGAGGAGGTCCGCACATAGGATTGCCCGATTCATTGCCTCATACCATGCCATTCGGTGCAACGACACACATGATGAGCTTCAAAAAGATCTCATGGAAGAATGGTGGAATTGGAATGGACAACAATAGTTGCATATTTGTTGTATTTGTTTGAAAACTATGTGTTGTATTGTCTCAAAACCATGTTGTATTGTTGTATGTTGGACGTGTTGTATTTGGTGTGAAGTATTGTTGTGAACAATGTATTGTATTTGGATGGTACAATTTATTTGTGAATTTTTATATATTGTTTGATCTTCTTGAATGCATACTTGTGTGTGTTTCTTGTTTGCGCCGTGCCCGCGTGCTGCAAAATGGCGTGTCCGGCGGAGGTGCTATTTTACCGCGCCAACGCGCGCTGCAAAATAGCGCACCCGGCGGGGGAGAAATCGCTCCGGCGCGCGGCAACGGTTTACAGCGCGCAGAATCTGAGGTTTAGCGCGCCGCGATATAGCGCGCCTGGAGATGCTCTTACGCTCCTGCAAAGCACTGCTGAACCGGAGAGTGAGATCGATCCAGTCATAGTTCCCCTGCTTGAACTATATTATGCATTAACATTGTCTTGAAGGAATGGCATTATGTTCTTCACAAAGCAAGCTGTACTACAATCATCTGTGGCGTTGGACATATCGGACTGATGGACTCTGCCCTTGGCCCAGCGGGCTCAGTCAGTGCATATGGTGGTTGGGTGGATACATGTTTGTAGAGATAGAAGCGATCAGTCAGTGCTTGGGGCCTTGGGGGTTCTTATCTTTGATTTGCAAGAATTGAGATTTTTTTCGTAGCATTACATACTTTTGAGTGCAAGTTCAGTCTGTCAATTTTGTTTCAATTTGCAAATTACAGTATTTTTAGACTTTACCCAGCTCTTATCTGCAAATCAAACCGCCAACCTGCAAGCCAACCATACGTGACTGAGTATGTGAGTAGTTTCTTTCAGAGATGCAGACGTTTCCTGCGTGTAGCCGAGGTGATCATATTTCTTGCATCAGAAAATCTTGCACCGACATCTCCTCGCAACAGTAACCGTACTATTCAGCTGGGTGTGTTCAGGGAATAATCAATGATCCGTACCGCGCCCCCATCATAAGCCAGCCGATGACAAAGAGATCGGTACATCCCTGGCGGCCCCTAAGCTCATGAATTCATCTCGAACAACTTGCGATGAGCGAAGTCTAGCTACAGATTTTGCAGGTAGGTGAGTGATTTTGCACCCATGTGTCGCAACAGTCAAATCGACATCAACGGAACGGAAGCTGAACTATTGACTCTTCTTGATCGGAGGCGTACACTGTTTGTACCCCGGCGGGGCAGATACTGTTCACATCAGAGAGTGAGATCGCTCAACTCAGACAGATGCATTCCCCTGCTTCAAATGATTTGTACCAACATAATCTCAGGTAATTAAAGCACTTTATGTGCACATAGTAGATTGCAGGAATTGCATTATGTTCTTCAGAGAACAAGCTGAGAGTGTGGTCGGTCGAATCAGACAGATTTTTTTTTTCAAAATGGGGTGTGCCCCGGTATCTGCATCGGTTGATGCACACAGCTTTTTATTAAAAAATTGAATATTTAAAGTTTACAATTGAAGGATCAACGAGGGTCGATACATGCATTTCCCCTTCTTCAACTGATACGAATCAACACTTCTCAGGTAATTATGGCACTTCATGTGTTCACAGTAACTTGCAGGAGTGGTATTATTGTGTGTTTTTTTAGAAAACGGGAAGCCAGCATTAATAATAATATCATGTTCAAAAGAAAGCAAGTTGTAACTATCATATGTATAAATTGGGCAATTTGGACTCTGTCCTTGGCCCAGCGGGCTCAGATTTGATCTCACAATTCTTTTGGATGAACAGTATAGCGGATGAATAGATTACATGTTCTGACTGGTTCTACTAAAAAAACATGTTCTGTAGATCAGGTAGAGGTGATCGGTTAGAGGGAAGGCAAGGCGTAGCCAACGCATCTGTGTACAGAACTAAATTAGTGCTCCATAAGGCAAAGCAACAACACTATTTTTATCCAGAATCAGTAACAATAAATTATCTGGCAGTGGTTTATTCAGTGGTAGCATATCCAAGTATCTAACTGATTAAGAAAATACCACGACTACAGTGCTAGTAGTGCAGAGAGAATGACCCGGGGACTAGGTTCTTTTAAGATCCCGAAGGAGTAGTGCAGGGTCGTTGAATTCAGAGAGTGATTAAAAAACGGTTGAATAAGTAAGTAGTTGTTCATGCAGGTTACTCTCTCCAGTGATTAATTAAGCAGCACTGACCTAACAAGCTCGCTGCTGATGAGAGACCCACATGTGCCACCTCATAGAGATCCCCCTCCAATGATGTAACCGTAATTTACTGATAAGAGTCAGTATTTGGTTGGCTTACCCATAAGTAGTTAAGTACTTTAATTGACTATACAATTTAGGCTGGACGACTGGATCAAGAATGTGCTTGTATACACTTCCTTGACAAAATGTAGGTCTCTTTTAATTTATAGAGTTTGATATGAATTATGTAGGATTTAAATTCTAGAAATGTTTTCCTACATAAGTTGTTTGATTTATAGGAATATATTCCATAGAAACTATTTCTATAGAAATCTTGTAGTGAAAATTCTATAGTAAATAGTATTAGGTTGTATCTCATGAAACTATGAAAGATTTATTGGCTACAATTATAGAGAACTTATCTTTCCATATGATTTAACTAAGCATAATATCTAAATCATATGCCTTTTCTTTTCCTATGATTTTCTTATCTATGAATCAAAAGAGCTCAGATTGTAGTTATGTATTTTTAAGATCAAATGATGTAAAATTCCACCAACTATAAAAAAAAAATCGAGAATGGCAAACCAATACCATTAGATTCATTATGATGTGTATTTCATATGATATACGATTGGTAAAATAGATAACTTTTTCAATAATTTAGTTGAAATTTACATCATTTTACTTTTGAAAAAACTTGTACGCACTATATTTAGGGTAAGAAAGGCGCATACTAATCATCTTGTAGGAAATAAATTGATCTTTCATCTATCTTCTAGGTTCCAGCGTAGACAATTTTACATATGTTTCCACCTAATAACTACTACTCCCTCTGTTCATAAAAATTAATTTTAAATTTGTTTAAAATTAGATGTATATAAGAGAATGGACTTTTGTAGCTTGGGCTACACGTAGGCCACGTTTTAAACCTCGAATTTTTTTTAACATGTTTAAAATGAAATTTTCGTAGGTGAACTAATTTGAATTTTTTTAACACTGAAATCTAGATTTCATCATTTTGTGAAACTTTGTTATTTTTACTGAGGGAAATATATGATGTACTAAAGAAAATTTACACACTGATAGATTTCAACTTTCTCTACGTCAACATATTTTTTCAAAAAAAATTGAAACTTTAAAATAAAAAAAATTGAAGTTTGAAAAAGGAAAAACAAAAACAGGCTACATGTAGCCCGGGCTACATTTAATGTTTTCAATGTATATAGACAATATTTAGTGTATAGATATTTCTAAATTTAGACAAATCTAAGATATTTTTACTATTAAATGGGAGTTGGTCGTTTGACACTCAACGCACTTTGATGGTCGTTATTAAAACAATCCGGACCATCCAATCTAATCTCACGGCATCCGCTCAAAATCCATCCATCCAATACGTGTAAACAAGATTTAAGGAAAAATATATTATGTACCAATCAATCAGGGGATAACCAATCACGGGAATTTAAAATAACATGGAAAGTAGACATAGGGAATTTGAAAAACATGGAAAAATAAAATCTTTTATACTATTATTAAATAGGAGGTGGGATGGTACATTAGACCAGCCTGCACGTTAGATGGATTTTTATTAATCGTTTCACCAGCCTTTTAGGAACAGATCAAATCAAATCATTTGTTTCCCCATATTCGATTGACACACTATGGTACCTTTATTATCGTCATTTCTTTCTCCCCACGATCCGATCTGGCGTTCACACGATTCCTTGCTCCCCGGATCGATTCGGCGATACAACCTTGATGAGCCGACCATGGCAGAGAAGCTCGCCATTCTGAACCTGCTCTCCGATGTGGATGGCGGAGGAGGAGCAGTTGACTGTCATGGTGGTTCCACCCACCGCGGGCTCAGCCCACGTCCTGCCCAGGTAGGCTCTAAGGGCCGACGACCACACCGCGTTGTGGGCTCGAAGGTTTCAACATCTTATTCTTTTCAGTCTCGCTTATGTAGTTATGTTATCTCAGTAGTGAAATAGTTATCCTTGTCACTTCTGTCAATGCGTGGCTACGATTTTGCTCGTGGTATGGAGCACGCTGAATCTTCGGCTCGGTGCGAGCTTTGCATCGAGTGCGTTAGGGAAAATTCAATTTGATTTACTCCATGTGTTTCCGGTTAGTGATCCAGTTTAGACTTTGTTAGTCGAGAGACCTTGTTAGAACTTCCCGTGAGGGCCAATCACATTTGGTTTCAACAAAACATTCGAAAAGATTATCAGGGCGAGTTTTGGTTCAATCAAATTTAGGCATTGTTTTGTTCGGTAGGTTTCTACACTAACCATTTTCAGTAAACTCCTCCAAACAAAAATGAAACTGAAGTTATGGCCAGAAACCCGCAATACTCGCAATCTTAAAAGAAATGCACTACAACAACTTGTGGCGATGATGGGCTGTTCCAGAATTAGTTTACTTAACAACCAGCTCTGCTACAGGCAAAGCCTACTCGGAGTTTTGTTCATGTGATGCAGCACACTGGTTGTTCTCTGGCTCGCGCATGCGATCAAATGCATCCACGTGGATTTAATTTGCTCCCTGGAGAGTTTTATTATATCTTGATAAGCAAGCAATGCTTATTACTTTGTTATACCTTCCCATGACCAATCACACTTGGCTGGGTCAAACCATTGAGAAAGAGAATGAGGCTGAGTTTCAGTCTGATCAAACTTAGTCGATGTTTTATTCAGTTGGTCTATATGTCAAACCAATTCCTCCAGATAAATTGAAAATTGAAACTGCAGTTATGACCAGTTGAAATCTACCTGCTTGAGGCAACCAACTCACGGTTTGACAGTTGTTACGTACCAGTGGTTCTTAAAGCAATCAAGATATCGAAAATATGCCCAATGTTTGGCTTACATGCAGGTTATTGTGAAGTCAGTATAGCTTCTTACGCCAGCTAATGATTTGAAGCTTCTAATGTCCTTGAAGCTTATGAAATCTAGGTATGATAATCCTTTTGAGTCTCTGTTTTGTAAATTTGTTACAGAAATGGCAGGGAAATGTTACGTGGCACACCACGATTGTCATGAACCCTCAATTCTTTTTGTTGACTTACATGTTTAGCAGGATTTATCATAAGATACTTATTCAGGTATTTTCTGTTCCTCCGTACAGTCATATTTTGATAGAGGCCTCATATCTGCGTTTTTTAATTGGCATGAGTTATGTACCGGTCTTCTTGCTTCCATGGCTACAAACTTTTCTTAGTCGATGGACACATGGCCAACTCAGCAACATAGTATCCGAGGAGTCTTCTCTACCGTTGCTCAACTCACACTACGAAGTGAGTATTGGTTTCAAATTTCTGTCTGGTGTACTGATATAAAGTATCTCATGCTCTTTTTTTGTAAACTAAACTAGCTCATAATCTATCAAGTAATGTTCATTTTTAGAGAGTAATGTTACGTGGTGCATTTCTTTTCAGCTGATTCATGCAAGAACATCAACCTTTGCATCGTCACTCAACATTTCTAACTGCCTAGATTGTCATTTTAGTAAGGTAAGTTTCTTTCCGTGAGAAAAGTCGACCATACAACGAGTGCAGATCTTGGTGTAATTCCAGCGTGTGTATTCTAGGTCGACGAGAGGAAGAGTAAACACCCATGATAACCTATGATGACAGGGATTACGGTGAGGCTCACGTCTCGCAAAATGCCCCAAACGCGATGGACCGAGATCCAACGTAGCATGTCAAATCCTCCTCCCCTTGTCGTCGCCTCAGAAAAGCTCACCAGGTAAAGCCCCTATGGTGTCAGCTCCGGCAAGATCTTATTTACCTGGTTTTGGAGTGTCTTCAATAGAGAGAGAGAGAGAGAGAGGGAGGGAGAGTGAGGGAGGGAGGGAGGGAGGGAGGGAGGGAGAGGGAGGGAGGAGAGAGAGAGAGAGGGAGAGGGAGAGGGAAAGGGAGAGGGAGGGAGGGAGAGAGAGAGAGAGGAGGTAGTGCGGCTATGATTGGGATGCTGAACTTGACAGGCGGTGGAGCGACGGCAGCTCCTACCGGCTTGTGTGTTGTTTCCGGGCTTGGCGGTGGTGGTGTGGTTCTTTTACGGGGCCGCTCACATGCCTCGGCTTGGTGGGTGCCCGATTAATTTGGGGGGGGGGGGTGGGAGGTGGCAACGATACTTAAGATTTGAACCGATTGCTTGGACATGGCGGCGGGTTCTTGATGTTGGGATGAAAATGCATGATATGATCCCTAACCTAGGCCTGCCCTGCCTACTCGCCTCTAGACAGAAATTGTCCGTTGCGCCGGAGATCATCTTATCCCTTCCCATTGGTTGCGGCGCGACCGAAGGCAAGATTTGGGCTGGTGCCTAGACCAGCGGGTCTATCGAAGTCGTCTTTTCGTTACACCTATGTTGACCAATTTCTGCCCGGATCCGAGTCGGGTGGGCTTGGATTTGGTGCCGACCTACCTTGTCTTATCCATCGGCCTCGCAGAATGCGGTTTGTTGCGCCATAGGTTTGAGTTTCTAGATGCCGAGGCGTTAGCCTCCGAAGGTGGACGAGTGCATGCAACTCTATGGAGGGTGATGTGGCGGTTGTGATGCTCTATCTCTTTGGCCATGTGGATGGCGAGGAGCAGGCAACGCGGGAATTCTGGTTGTGGCAGGTCTTATGAACCAATAGCTACCATATTACATTCTGAAAGCCTGGCTCAGAGATAGTAGGTGGTTTTAAAACTCGCTGACGCCAATGGCGGTGATGCCTACGGGTGGCGTAACCATCTTTGGGGTACCATTCTTGTTACTTTCTCTGGATTAGAGCCCATGGTGAAACCCAATGACCGTCTTGGTCTCGATGACGGTGATGCGCTCCATCGTCAAGCTCCAGTTCAATGGCAAGTTTGGTTTTTGATGTATTTTTTTTGTTTACCTCTTATCTACTTTGTAAGGGTATTCCCTCGCCACATAATGGGTTCATCCGGTTTGCATTATTTATACAGCGGGGCTAAATCATGTTTCAAGAGGGATTATGAAGTTTCTGAATAATGCTTTGAAACATTATGCAATTATATGTATATAATCTATACTTTTAAATTTTGATATGCATAATATTCACTTATGCAGTGAGAACAAAACTAGAGAAGCCGTAGCAACGCACGGGCACTCAACTAGTTTTCTTAATGAACGGGTAGTCACAAAAACATATCGGTACCTAGCGCATGCATTTTTGTGTCAAGATCGATCCAACTTAACAAAATATTTATTGTCCTTCTTACGGAACGGGTACGTACGTACACGCGACACGTGTACAACCTTTTAATGACACAGCAATCATTTGCCCAACAAGCACGTACTCATGAACAAACCCCTAGCCCTAACCTCAGATCTCCCGCCCGGTACGGCCTAGAAAGCCCTTTATACCAGCGCAATACCATACCAACTACAAGAACCCTCCACCTCATGAACTCTCACATGTATCGTTCAGACCATGTCCCGTTCAGGTGCATCTCCCATTGTTCTCTTCGTCCCAATGTATGCGTGTGTGCCCTCCACGTTTCAAATTATTGTTTCTTGCGTTTGGGGCAACACCCATATGGATTGGTTCCATGGAGGGGAACACAATGCACATTGCCGGAGCATTTCACTAACATTTCACATTGCTTGTGCAACCACTTGTATGTTACCCAACAACACGAGATCGGAATTTGAAAGCGTGGTCCTTTCTTTGTTTGCGGCTCCACAATCCCGGCTCTTGATTCTCCCTCTTACGAAAAAAGAAGTGTAGGACTAGCGTATTTGTTTCATGATGTTTAACTTAGTGGATCTGAAAATAATTAGTTCTTGAAACGGACTAAAAACCACAAACGTGTAAGGTCAATACTTGCATGAACCTTGCCCTACCGCTACTCTTCTTTTTCGATATGGAAGCTTTATTGAGGTCAACATCGCATCGAATGATATAGCCACGAGACTTCACCCTCGGTCTCTGCATTCCAACTGTTAGGCCTAAAAACACACAAGATCGCAAAAGCAGCCACTAGAACACCTAATGATCATAAACAGAGAGGTTTAGGGATGCATTACGCATTGCAGGAGTTGCCATCGTCGCCTGCTCGTTGCAGGCGTGAAGCAGAGAGGTCGTTGATGATCTGGGGATCCTCCTGATCCCCTCGGGTCTCCAGCCGGCACTGCCTCGGCACCGCCGGGGTGTAGGCTGGTCTTCCCGTCGTTCGCGCCTCCCTAGATCGGTAGGGCTTTAGGAGTTGTGGGGAAAGCAGCGATCTGATCGTCAAAACTAGCGTGATCGATAGCAGCCGGGCTCCCCCTTTTATATGGCGCAGGCGACGGGGGACCAAACCATCGAGTTGGTTTTGGTGCCCCCGATCGTGGCGCGTGAGATGCGAACGAGTTGGTCACGAACGTTGGTTCGTGGGCCTCCTCCATAACGTTATTTGACTAGAACGTTTTTGTCAATGTTTATCTCTAAACCCGACGTTATTTGACTAGAACGTTTTTGTCTCTTAAACCTGACGAGTCAACCAACATTCTCCCCCTTGATCGTTAGGTTTAACATCATTTGCCCATTCTCCATAGGAATAATAAACCAAAGTGAGGTGTTACAACAACCAATGAAATGCTATTGAACCTCAACACTTATGGCATACCAGCCTATCTTGAAATGGATAACATAATACTTATTGGGAGTGGTTCTTATTATGGTCCCTTTATTCCAGAATCATAAGGCTTCCAGTAATCCCATGCCGGCAACATGCTCACGAAAGATTCTGGGTGGTAAGCCTTTCGTTAGCGGATCCGCAAGCATACGAGTCGTACTTATATGCTTAACCTTAGTTGTTTGATCCTGGATCCTATGCATCACAACATGATACTTAATGTCAATGTGTTTGGCAGCATCACTTGACTTGTTGTTATTCGCATAGAAAACTGCGGGTTCATTATCGCGAGTACAATAGAAGTGGTTTTGAAATGCTCGTCGACCACTTTAAGTCCGGGAATGAAATTCTTTAGCCATACAGACCTGCCCGAGTGGCCTCGTAACATGCTATAAACTCTGCTTGCATCGTAGATGAAGCAACTATAGTTTGTTTGGAGCTTTTCCACGATATAGCTCCTCCGGCAAGTGTGAATACATAACCTCGACGTGGATTTCTTACTATCCACACAACCGGCATGATCAGAATCTGAATAACCAACAACTTGTAGGTTATCGGACCTTCGTACGTAAGCATGTACCCTTTTGTCTCTTGCATATAACGCAAGACTTTCTTTGCGGCCTTCCAGGTGGTCTAGTCCTGGATTTGATTGGAATCTGCCAAGCATCCCGGTTATAAAAGCCAAATCAGGGCGTGTACAAACTTGTGCATACATGATGCTTCCGACAACCGAAGCATAAGGAACCGACTTCATCCGATCGGTTTCAATTTGGTTCCTCGGACATTGAAATGTCCCAAACTTATCGCCCTTGACTATCGGGGCAGGTGAGCCGTAGCACTTATGCATATTGAATTTCTTTAGTACTCGCTCAAAGTATGCCTTTTGTGATAGTCCCAACACACCTTTAGACCTATCTCGATGAATCTCAATGCCGAGGACATATGAAGCTTCACCGAGATCTTTCATATCAAAATTGGAAGACGAGAAAATTCTTGGTCTCGTGCAGCATATCCTTATCACTGCAGGCCAATAATATGTCATCCACATACGGGACTAATATTGTGAACCTACTGCCCTTAAACTTAACATAAATGCGAGTTGTCCTTAACATTTTCGAGTAAAACCAAAAGTTCTAATAATCTTATCGAACTTGAGGTACCACTGTCTTGAAGCTTGCTTCAAGCCATAGATGGATTTCTTCAAACGACATGCTAAATGTTCCTTTCCTTCCACAACAAAACCTTCCGGCTGAGTCATGTACACGTCTTCATCAAGGTCGCCATTTAGAAATGCCGTCTTAACGTCCATTTGATGCAATTCTAGGTCGAAATGAGCTACCAGAGCCATGACAATCCTAAAAGAATCTTTAGATGACACAGGAGAGAAAGTCTCATTATAATCGATTCCTTCTCTCTGTGTGAAACCTTTTGCCACAAGTCTAGCTTTGAACCTTTTGATGTTCCCTTTGGGGTCGTACTTAGTTTTGTAGATCCATTTGGAGCCTACTCTTTTGGCATCATTAGGAACTTCTACTAGGTCCCAAACATCATTTGAGCTCATAGATTTCAACTCGTCTTCCATGGCGATTTCCACTTAGACGAATTCAAACTCTTAATGGCCTCCTTGTATGAGGTTGGATCCTCCACCTTTCCTATATCATCTACATCCTCACTCATGTAGGTGATATAATCATCTGAGATGGCTTTTCTTCTTTCTCGATGTGATCTTCTCACGAGCGATGGTGGTGGAGGGGCATTATTATTATGAGGATCTTCTTCATTATCCGACCGGTGATTTTCTTCACCTTCTGGATTTGCGTTATCATTAGTTTCAGGATCACCATCAGGTTGAGGACCAGAACTGTGAGGTTCGGTCTCAACATTAGAAGTGATTCTCCTCTGCATTGGTAGAACGACCTTTTGGATAATCGGGGATGGAGCACACACCCGCTTTTCCTCAACATCGATCATCCTTAATTCATTAACTTCATTATCCTCAAAAAATACCGCTTGCCTGGTCTCCACGTACTTAGTGGTATGACCGGGGCAATAGAAACGATATCCCTTTCCCCTGTGCGGGTATCCGACGAAGAAACAACTAACCGTTTTTTGGTCTAACTTCTTAAGTTGTGGATTGAAAATTCTAGCTTCAGTAGGACAGCCCCACACACGTAAATAGTTCAAGCTCGGTTTCTTTCCCGTCCACATCTCGTGAGGTGTGTTCGGTGCTGACTTAGTGGGAGCAAGATTTAAAATATGTGCAGCCGTCTTCAATGCCTCCATCCATAGGCTTACCGGCAAACTTGCATGATCGAGCATGCTACGCACCATATCCAAAAGCGTGCGATTGCGGCGCTCAGCCACACCATTTTGTTGAGGTTCACCGGGCATTGAATAATGGGCAACAATTCCATTCTCAGCTAGGAACTTAGCAAAAGGTCCTGGAATTTGCCCATAAGGAGCGTGCCTACCGTAATACTCTCCCCGCGATCAGATCGTACAACTTTAATTTTTGCATTCGGTTGGTTCTCAACTTCGACTTTGCACACTTTGAATTTGTCCAAAGCTTCCGATCGATCACGTATAGGGTAAATATACCATAGCGAGAAAAGTCATCTGCAAAGGTGATGAATGAATCAAAACCATCTATAGACTTAACATTAAGAGGTCCATATATGTCCATATAGATTAGTTCGACGACACTCGTGGCTCTTACTGCTCCTTTCTTAATTCTTTTTATGTATTTACCTTTTATGAAATCAACGCATTTGTCTGCATCAGAGAAGTCCAATGGGAGGAATACATCATTTTTAGTTAGTCTTTCTATCCCCCCCCCCTCGAAATGTGGCCTAAACGACAGTGCCACAATTTCGAAGAAGTGCTAGTACCCTTCCATTTCTTCTCAACATTTGAAACATTACTCACATGCAAAACATAATCATTCATAGATAACATATATAGTTTGCCTCGTCTGACACCGAGGCCAACATCTTTATTACAATAATTTAAAACAAATTGTTTGTTACCAAACTTGCACTCAAACATGTTATCATCGAGACAAGAAACTGAAATCAAATTCCTACTTAAAGTAGGTACATAAAGAACATTATTTAAATGAAGGTGAAAGCCGGTGTGGAGCTCCAAGGTGAGTGACCCAACAGCTTCAACATCAACTTCAACTCCATTTGCAACTCTAAGTCGTCTTGCCCCGCTTGTTACGGTTTGGATCATATTTAATCCCTGCATAGAATTAGCAACGTGAGCAGTTGCACCCGAATCAATCCACCATGATGTACAAGAGAAATCAGTATATAACATTTCATCAACAAAAGTGATTTCATCTGTACCTTTCTTCATCATCCACTTGAGGTATTCATGACAGTCCTTCCTGTAATGGCCTTCCTTCTTACAAAAGAAACACACATTATCAGTAGGCTCTGAAGACTGTCCATTATCCTTTTCCTTTTCCTTTCCTTTAGACTTTGGCATTTCCTTCTTGAAGGTTTTCTTAGGCGACTTGGAAGGGCCTGACCCGTCATGCTTTCTCTTTGAGGAGCCAACATGAAAAGCCTGATCCTTGTTCTGCCTCATCATTCTTTCTTCTTCCTGGACAATCCGAGGGGATATCTCAGCAAGTGTCCATTTCTCCTTCATGGAATTGTAGTTGATCTTGAACTGATCGAACTCTTCAGGGATTGACTCCAAGATCATGATGATAAGGAGGTTGTCACTGAGCTCACACTTTAGGTGCTTCAGTTTATTTGAAGCATTTATCATTCTCAGTATGTGTCCCCTAACATCACCATCATTTTTATACTTGCCAAGTAGCTTGTGAAAAAGCTCATGAGCATAAACCTTTTCGAGCCTTTGAATTGCTCCTCCAAGGCTTCCATAAATTCCTTAGCAGTATCTTTCTTGGGGAGAGCCCCAATAATCTCGGGTGAAATGGAAGAATTCATCACGAGCATTGCAACGTGATTGGATTTGTCCCACTTCTCCTTCTTGGAGTCATAAGTTTTCTTTAGTTCATCATACCCCGTAGCACCGACAGAATCGGCGCCACGGGCTTATCCTCCCTTAAGGCATAATCAAACTCGTTGAAAGCCAAACATAGCTCAATGGAGTTCTTCCAACGAGGAAAGTTGCTGCCGGTCAATCGCTCGACAAAGCATCATAACGCATCGCAGCGGAAGCTGAAATTTGACATGGACATTCATTAGTAAAATTGCATGCATATAAAATAAACATGCCATAATTTTCTTATTCTATGTCAAACACCGTTGGGCAGAAATGACATGAATTAGAACAACATTAGGGATTGACATGCAGAAAATAATACAACGTTGGTCAGAATTATTTTGCAGCCATAACATTCCCAAAATAAACATCAACTTTAAATCATTTAAGGAACAACATATGTGATGCTTAATTTGATAATTCAACATTAAAACATATTAAATATTCTAGACAAGAAAATCTCGTTGGTTCATTTCTTTCCAGAACAATAACATGTTTCTGATCATATTTTATAGGCAATTATTTTCTGTTTATTACAGTGCATAAAACATGAGGTATTAACATAAAAGTGCACTGAAAAACATAAAAGAAAACAGAAAGTCGTCGGCCCAGAAAACACTGGACCGTCAACAACCTGGGCCGAAGCCCACTCTCAGATGCAGCCCAAAAGGACCCCCCAGCCCGGCTGCTGCTCCGCCTTGATCTGGACCGTTCAGGGGATCGGACGGCCAAGATCATCCAGGGCCGGAACAAAAACGCCGCCGGAGCCGAAACCCTAACCCTAAAACATTTTCTCGTCCTCCCCGATTTTTCCGCGACAGAGACAGAGGGCCGACGCCGGCGGCGGCGCCCTCCTCCCCTTGCTCCATGCCGGCGCGGTGGCGGTGCTCGGCGGAGAAGCGTGCGCTGGACCAAGTCCCGCGCGCTCCTCCGTCGAGCATGGCTGCCGGCGCCGTTTTTCCTGCGGGGCGGCGCGGAGGCGACAGCGGCCACGATGCGACGACGGCCACGACGGGTGGCACGGCGGCGCGTGACGTTTGGCGTCCTCCCTCGCGCGATACCTCCGGCCGAGCCGGCGGCCGTTTTCGGTGACGACGGCATCAGGTGGCACGACGGCCAGCGACGCGCGCGTCCATTCCGCACCTTGCGGCGCGTCCATCCGCACGCTGCTCCGTCGGGAGGCAACGGCGGCGCGGGATCACTGCCCTCGCCGGAGCAGAGGCTGCTCCGACGGCCCCCGGAGGGATAGGCAGCGACCCGGCGGCTTCACGGTGAGTCCCCAAAACTCATGATCTTGTATTCATAATGCAGAAACATATTTGGGGATTTCGGCTAGGGTTTCGGGTCATAATTTTGGCATCTAATTGCTTGCGAGATGACTTACTTTCGACCAAAAAGTAACTAACCAATAAAATTGTTAATCAAATTTGATCTCAAACATTAAGAGTGCATCTGCCAGAGAGCAATAAAATGTCTAATCATTCAAATCGGTGGCTAATCCGAGGCTAAGCAATGATCTCAACATAAACAGCCTAAAAAATAGGATCTTTATACAGAATCGTGATCTCAGATCACCACTAGGGTTCTAGTGCTAGCAATACTAGGCTCTGATACCATTGTTAGGCCTAAAAACACACAAGATCGCAAAAGCAGCCACTAGAACACCTAATGATCATAAACAGAGAGGTTTAGGGATGCATTACGCATTGCAGGAGTTGCCATCGTCGCCTGCTCGTTGCAGGCGTGAAGCGAAGAGGTCGTTGATGATCCGGGGATCCTCCCCGATCCCCTCGGGTCTCCGGCGGCACTCGCCTGGCACCGCCGGGGTGTAGGCTGGTCTTCCCGTCGTTCTGCGCCTCCCTAGATCGGTAGGGCTTTAGGAGTTGTGGGGAAAGCAGCGATCTGATCGTCAAAACTAGCGTGATCGATAGCAGCCAGGCTCCCCCCCTTTTATATGGCGCGAGCGACAGGGGACCAAACCATCGAGTTGGTTTTGGTGCCCCGATCGGGCGCGTGAGATGCGAACGAGTTGGTCACGAACGTTGGTTCGTGGGCCTCCTCCATAACGTTATTTGACTAGAACGTTTTTGTCAATGTTTATCTCTAAACCTGACGTTATTTGACTAGAACGTTTTTGTCTCTTAAACCTGACAGGTCAACCAACACCAACCACACAAATGGGCCACAATACATGGCCATAATATGAACAAAAAAAAACAATGAAAGGCTTAGCAAATTATGCCACCATTCATGATGGGTAAAAATCTCGCTACTTCCTTGATCCACAAACAAGCACACTTGGCCTTATCCCAAATAATGCAACCTAAGAAGATGTGGACAATTAAACTAGTTGGAAGAGCAACCGGTTGTCAGATGTAGGTTGACTTGTCCTTATCAATGTATCAATGCAGTACTCACAACTTTACCGACATTTACTCATTTTTGGGACACATAAGGGGGTTCGCACAAGATTTGTCTACCACATAAACCTATTCTTATGACAAAGCGATGAACATAACCTTTTTCAAATTGGGGAGCTAACATCTAAGCCCCGGTCTCTGCATCAAGTGATGTACGTCGATGATCATAACCCGAAGCATCGATTAAAACAGTGGGGTATTGTATGTAGACCGAGAGATCAATGATGTATGCGGGCAGATGATCTTGCCATTAAAAGATGAAAGCTTTGATATCTGAATGTTATCAACAATTGGGATATCTGAATGTATCGAAGCAGTCTACATGCATGGAGTTTACCGGAAAAATGTCGGTCAGATGGAGGATCCACTCCACATAAACTAATCCGATCCATCAATTTAGACGCATTATTCATATATAAGGTTAAGTAACTTGGCTACTATACTAACTTGTGTTGAGTTGAACTTTCTGTAAATGATGAATTTTTTTTTTTGAATAACAGCAGGAGAGCTGCTGTGTTCATTGCATTAGAAGAAAAAGAAAAAGGTACATAGACCAAAAACTGCTCAGTTTATTGAAGAAAAACCGAGCGAAAATCTTTACATCAACAAAAGCACCGCTAGACATAAAGGGCGCCTGGAAGGCTAGGAGCGAAACAAACAGAAAAGCACACCACCGGGGCAAGCAGCGTCACCGAACATCATCCATCGTGCTTACGATGGGACGACTTCAACTTCATTGCAACAACACCAAGGTCACTCCAATCATGTCACATCGATCACATTTGCCACGAGCTTGTTCGTCGGCTTCAACAACACCAGAGAGAGAAGACAAAACCGAAGGGAGGCGGCATGTGCCACTCCGGTCTTGAGAGGGCGGAAAACAGGACTCGTCTGACGCCGTCTGCATGTCGAGAGTGCTCTTGCTATCGCCACCACGGGGCAACCCACGATCACCACAGCTCCAAGAACGTCCGCCATTGATACTGCCCGGCCAACCGCTTGACCGCAGTCCAGGTGCTCCCATCAGTACTAAGTCTCCAAAACGATGCTTCCAACGAAGTCGCGACATCGAGGATGCCGCCATCCCCAATCCAACAAGCGGATTTAGGTTTTCACCCAAAGACGAGAACCAAGAGTGGGAGAGGTGCACTATCTCCTCAGTGACGCCTTCAACAAGGCGAACACAGTGACGTCATCACCAGCACCGACGGAAGTCGATCAAGATTTTCATCCGGAGAATCGCGCATCTCGCCGGAACCTGAGTTCCGGCACACCTCAGTCACACCCAACTGCTCCACATACCTCGCCGGAGCACCATCAAAAGACACCTTCATGACGAGCACCTCCGCCGGCAACCAAGAGCCTGTGTGCACCACACCTACTTCCAGCCATCAGCCAGAGCCGCCAGGGCCCCGGATCTGGAGCAAGGACCGCTTGGGCATCCGCTCCACCATGACTGGAAGCAGCCGGAGGAGTGCATCGCGCCACCACGGAAAGGCTGCCCAGATCTTGCCCAATCGGGCCCGCGCGGCCAGGCGCAAAGCAGCACGCTAGAGCGCCGCAGTTGCCGACCTCCATTGGCCCGCCTGGAACCGCCGCGTCCCGTCCCACTTCCGCACCGACGCCCGCTTGGGCGAGGCCATTCTCACCCGCGCCGACGCCGTCCGCGCTGAGCAACAGCCTCCCGCGCTGAGCAACAGCCTCACTTCGCCGGCCACCGCCACCGCAGCCCGGGGCCGCCGCCCCGGCGCACAACCGCTCTGACACCCGCGTGAGCACGGCCGGCCTCGCCGCACCAACGACCGCTTGGCCGCGGTCGGCCTCGCCCGCACCGACGCCCGCTTGGGTGCGGTCGGCATCACCCGCACCAACCAATGCCCGCTTGGGCTCGGCCGGCGTCATCGAAGGAGGAACTTGCATCGTCGCTACGGGGAGAAGACCCGCCGCCACCGGCCACCGCACGGGCTTTGCCCGGCGGCATCCACCAGCGGCGGCGGAGGAGGGCCCAGGGGAGCGACGCGGGGGCTGAATGAACCGTCGCTACGGTTAAATGATGAAATATTGGAGGATGAAAAACGAATACTACTATTCCCGGACTACTTGGCAAAGCAAATACTTGAGGGAATGGGCGTATCTCCTTGCTTTGCTTTGATGCTAACAGGATCGATTCGCACGTACGAGCACACATGGCATGGCAAGAGAAGCCAGCGTGGTTCCGGGCTGGTCCACTACCCTCCAGCTAATCCAGCCAGCAGCTGTGTATTAAAGCTACTCTATTTCCAGCTAGGATCGAGTAAACATACGCCATGCCTGCATCTGCAACTCTGCATCCCCATACCTGCCGGTCCATCAGGCAAAGAATGCAATTCGTGGCGGGCAGATGCAGCCTCGATCTGGACTATTTTGTTCCTTGCTGGGCCACCGTTTGGTTCGCTGTGTGTGCACACGGCAGCGTCGTATGTTCTGTTTTTGAGACAAATCTGAACTTCGACGAAACTAATGGCTCATCTTTTCTTTTGATAAAGGTCGTTCTATTACTTGTAAGGCTTAACCATTACACCTGGCTGCACTTTGGCGAAAGTAATGTCAACCCTGAGCAAAACTATTTTGAAATCTGATCCTTGGGTTCGGTGCTGACGAGGATGCCAAAGATTTCTGTCGCCAAAGCAAGGTGGCTCGGTGGCATTGGCGCCAAACCCTAATCGTTGATGTCCATCGATATAACTTTTTTGTTGCGAAACATAGCGGAAACGTAAACACTCACAAATACATATATACCTTCACCATATGAACGCACGTAACCTACACTATGAGCTTCACAGGGAGACTAAATAAAAAAAAATGATCTGATGGGTCTTAAGATTGACGAAGTTATCACAAATGTCTCGCCATTAACAGAAACATCCACAAAAAATATTTCGTCTTTCATAACACCAAAATGTCAAACCAACTTTAGTGGGGATTAAAAAACTTTAGTGGGGATTAAAAAACGCGGCGCTATGCAGTGAACTTCCGGCCATTGCCCATCGCTCCGAAGTACAGGGATCTTGTCAGCCTCTCGGACGCCGACACGTACGCGCACGACGCTCCTTATTTCTCATCAAGGAATTCATGCCGGCATGATACGCAGGCTTTAGGCTTAAACAAGGGGTAATCGAGCTCATGATTTGGCACGCCGCCTCACGCAGAGAGGCAGAGGGATAGTGGGCGGCAGGGCTGACAAAAGCGGGCCAAAAATCTTATTTCCTCCTCCTTTTGCTGCAGGCATGACGCGGCGTGACGCGAGCAAATATTCCCTGCCCGAGGAGGAGGAGGACAGCATCATGGATGGTTTCCAGAAAGAGAGGTAGTCCCCTCACTCGACCGCACGGTTTAGTATGAATTAACTAACCATGCTGCTGATTAATTATTACCACTATATCTCACTCTGCAGCTTTCTACTGCTGACTCACGCTGTTATCTATCTCTCCCTCCTCCACAGCAGATCCGAGTTCCAGGCATAGCACACAAGAATTATTTTTATTTTATTTTGTTTTGTTTTGTTTTAAAAGATATATAATTGGACGAAGAACTGATTCAACTCCTACAAACCCACTTCATATCGTCAGGGCCTTGTAACTAAAATAGAAACAACGCCATACCATCTAAATATCGAAGGCATCACCGAGTCACCTATGATGGGAACAAGAGCGCTTATTCGGTCCAGCACACCCTCGACAAGCACCTCATGCACTCGCTTCAGAAGCCTTCACAGCTATCAACCGCTAGTCCATCTTCACGCCACCATGGCGCCAGACAACGCATCCACCCTCCGCTCATCCATCAATACGCATATGCTGACGAGACCCATTGTCGATGACGCGATAGGTGGCACGCCGCTCCACCTTCTTGAACTGCACCATCTATCACTGGTCTCACAAGTCAGGTTCAACTCCCACATGTTGCCCTCAAGAGGAAAAACAATGCTAAGCGCTGGCAATGTCCAACTCGAAAACCGGATCTTAGTGCTTCCTCTTAAGCGATTTGGGTGGGAGCTTGAAGTGCATCATCGACGCCTTCAACAAGGGTACGGCGCCTGCTGGTGAATTTTGGACCGTCTTCTCCACCTGGCACACCTCTTGCGAGTCGTCCTGTCGCGGAGCCAAGCCCAAGCCCAAGACGTCCGTCAAAGGATCTGAAGCATATCCCGTCGAGGTGCTTGGGGTTGTGCGACAAAAACACCTTGTCGTCGTTGAGCCTGTCGCCGCCAGACACTGCACACGCTGCCCTAAGGGAGCAAGACACATCAACTCCGTCAAACTCCGGGAGAAAACCGTGACCTAAAAATGGGGGCCAAGACCAAAGGGAAAAAATGATCAATGCAGGTCAGGCTGACACAAATTTGGGGTTTTCTATGGCCCCTCAAAATGAGCTGGCTTTGACTTGGGAGATGAGAGCCCATTTTGCTACGATTTTCTTGACAGTTCCATTGCATCTGAACGGGTACACGGTCATCAGACACAGCTGAATTCTCTAGGGAATGTATCGGCGAGTCTTTTCAGGACGGATCGGTCGACACTCGACACCCATCGATCTGTGCTGACACGTACACGACCCCACAAAGTCTGGATTCCTGCTCAAGTGACCTATACAGCGAAACCATAAACTAAGCAGCGATCACATGGTTAACATGCCTGGTCCTTCAATTCTATTTGGGCCACGCCGGTCGCATGTGTTAGCGTGCTCTGGGACTAATCCAAAATGCCGCTCGGTCGACATCGTTTTGCTGCTGGACAATAGCATTCTCCCAATGCATTATATGCCTAGCTACCACATGAGCGATACGGGTTTTTTCTTCTTTTCAAATATGCTTGCTACACAAAAGGCGCTCGGCATGTGAATCCTAGGCGTGATCATTAGATGCTAAGTTGGTTGCGAGCTCGCAATTGGGGATTATGTTAATCAGGCAGCTTCTAGCATCATCGATCAAGGGCTGCATGTTCTCTGGTTTTTATCGTTTACACTAGGAAATGTATTAGGGATGGAATGGCAATCTGGAAGCCTAATCATTTTTCGTGAATTGGGGTCTAAATTAGGTGCCAGTCATTAGCCAAGCAGACGAGAACTGTCCAGTTAATTAGCTAAAACTTGATGGAGATTTGGGTTTCCATCCTTTTGATGTATCGCTTGCATGGTTTCACCACTGATGCGGAGGCTTCGATCACGGTATGGTGGAGTAACTTAGTGGAGGCAGTACCGACGCTTCATAGAAAGGAGCTCAATGGCTTGATCATTCTTGTTGCACGCTGCATTTGGCTCGGACGCAACAACCGTGTTTTTGAAAAAGTGGCAACAATGTTGTGTGAGGTCTATAGGCTCATCCTTGTTGATTTTGAGCAATGGAAGAGGGCAAAGCTACGCGGAGTGGTAGGTAACATTGACTTGAGTAGTCTTGTCGGGCTTCAGTGGAGGTGTGGGAGGTTGATCGCTTGTGATCACCTGCTCCCATTAGATTATTCTTGCTAAAAACTCTATCTTAATACATAAGACAAACAATTTAACATGACGATTGTTGACGGGGCACTACCCGTGGCGTGGGTATTCGAGATGACTGCTCAATTCAACATGCTCTCGCATGAAAGGACTTGAGCTTGGAAAATATTGGCATGTGCATTTCTACCATAAATGACTTCCTATCACACACGGTAGATACCGTGCATGGTCCAACGTGTTTCATATACTTAGAGCTCCTTTGATTCATAGAATTTGTAAAGGAACAGTGTAAGATTTGGATCCTGTGAAAAAAGAAATTTATACAAGTTGCTTGATTCATAAGAACACATCCTATAATAACAAATGCTATAGGAATCTAGTACTTCCTCCGATTCATATTACTTACCACTAGTATGGAACTATTGATGTACAATTGTACATAGAACTAAAACATGTATAGATACATTTATATTAGTAGCATCTAATATGAATCAGGGAGTAGTGTAAATCCTAGCCCTATAATTTTTCTATTGCTATGTTTTTTCTATGCTATGAATCAAAGAAGCCGTGAGATGCATGCAGGTTTTAGAACCTGATGATACTTCATGAAACTTTTCTGCACAAATCTTGAAGTACCAAAACACCGTTTGAAACAACCGTGTTTGCATTTCCGCTCGTCCAGGTCCTCAACGGATTGCCACATTATTATTTTTATTTTTTTTGCATACATTATCTGCAGCACGCACGAGTGGAATCTTGCAATGCTAGTGGCATTTTCTGGCTACAATATTGAAGTCCGGGAGGACGGCCTAGTCTACAGGAGGAGTGGTGCAGAAGTAAGAATCTGCAGAAAAAGGCCCAAGGATTTTGAATAAGTTATGGAGCCCTGCTTTTCTCCGGGTAGTAGATAGAATCGAGTACAGCACACGACTGCAGAGCTGGCCGGAGAAGATAGACCTCAAGTTATAATGGCTAGATGCAGGGAGTATTAGTGGCCTGATTTGCAGCGACTACTCCACTGCTAAAAATGGGGCTGCAAGATTGGCATTTAGTTGTGGTGCATACGGTATCGGTTTCATGGCAACACGTAGAGCAAAGGCTGGGCCATATGTGACGCATGTTTCACCGTGAGTCACTCAGAGCACAAGCCGAAGGCAAATACGTATCGGTCCATTACATGGTATAAAATGTTCTAGGCTTTCTGAATCACGCGTATCTATACACAATAGTGTGTTTGTTCAGTTTTTTAGTTCGTATATATGTAGTTTACACTGGATATTTAAAATATCTTATAATACGTAACGGGTAAAGGATATCGGTCACTACAGGAAAATACCAAGGTGCCGACGGCTAAAAGTTGTGTCGACGGTTTTTTATCGAGGCCGTTGGCACAGTTTCCGAACAGGTCAAGCTGCGAAGAAGGCCGTCGGCATAGAAAAGCTTATGCCGACGACCACCATCGGTACAGAAAAATGTCATCGGCACACTCATGGGCTGGCCGTCCACACAAGTCCTCCGCCGTGATAGCGAGCAAAACGATATTAGGGGGTAGGCTCTGTGCCGACGACAAAGGGCCTAGAACATTTTATACCATGGAATGGACTGATACGTATTTGCCTTCATGGATCGATATCGCTTTTTCAATGTTAGGAAAAATAAAATAAAATGATAGAAAATTTAAAAAATAAAATCCTCCGAGATGGCCATGTGTTATGTCGTCTAGTTTTAAGGAAAATTATAAAATATGAATTTCAACTTTTTTGCAAAAAAGTTTATTTCTCGGTAAAATGGCATTATCTTTTTGCATACGATGTCGGAGAAATATTGTATAATATATCAAAATGAACGTCTCAAAAAGTTACATCCGAATTCACCAAGATTTACCCGGTTGCAATATTTTAGATTCTCAAAATTCCAAGTGAAAATATAAAAGCAGCAAGATTTTAGTTTTTGCCAAAAATTCAGGATTTTTTTAAAAAAAAATTTAATAATTGCATTCTGCATAAAGATTATTATTATTTAACCATTGATGTTTATTTAAATAATTGTTTAAAATTCAAAATAATAAATAGTTGTGCTATCACGGTCTCAGGTTTATAGGATTGATGTTTCGTTTTTTTCATAGAAGCTCAACCGGAAGGAATGAAGATGTTAAGCGTGTTAGAGCTAGAGGATTGGTGACCAAATTGGAAAGTTTAATCATTAGTGTAATTTGACTTAAGATTAAGTGTACTTAAAGTTAAAATGGTCCATGTGAGATATTAAAAAAATAGAAAGAATTTTTTTAAAAAGAATTCTTAAAAATTCTAGCCAGAGTTGCCAAACAGCTGTTAGTTCTATACAGATGGCAAAGCCATCGGCATAAGATGCTATGCCGACGGCAAATGGGTATGTGCCGAGGCTATATTGTGCCGACGGCAATTCTAGTTGTGCCAACGGCATGGTAGCTGTCGGCACCTTGACTGGTTCCGTAGTGCCCATGAACCTAATGCGGCCGAATGCGTAGGGAACCTTAGCATGGGGGGCGTCCTAATCTTTTTGCCGACGCAAGGCCGGATAATCGTACGCAGCAGGAGCAAGGGAACTCCTCTGGTTCATGAAGACAATAGGTTGGAACATAAACTAGAAACATTCTAGAGCTATAAAAATAGTTATTAAACCGTTAGCACCAAATAAAAACATTGCCTCTAGAGTTGCTGTTAATATGAATAACAGAAACTCCGTTATAGACATTTCGGTACATTCAATGTACTCTATGGATAGAGTAATACGTAAAGTAGAACATAATAAATGAGAAATTAAAAGATTTTGTTGAAATTGTTCGTTTGGAAATTTCCTGAAAAGCTAATTGTAGGTTCTTCTCTTCATCGGAACAATAGGGATGTTATGTTGATTACTAAACTTGTTGAAAAGATGAAATAGAGCCAATGTTTTATCTTTTTATCAGACGTTGAATCGATCATTAGAAGAAGAATTAGGCCAAAAATTAAGATACATTCTAGAAAAATGAAACAAATGAAAGCGTTCCCAATATTTGTTTTCTCTATCGAGTGTTTATCGAGTTCCTCTTAGCCTCAACTATGGACCTAGAAAAAGAAAACAAAATACTTTTTTTGTGTGTATTATGGATAATTTCTTGGGCTGGTTCCCGTACATGAACTACTTTCGGTCCCTCCCATGCAGTGTTGGCCCTATACGTTCATACAGCTTGCTTGGTCCCAGTGCCACCTAGGACTTAGTCATGACTCAGATACAACAATGCAGTTGCAAGTTGCAATGCTTAGGAAAAGGACGTGTTCGAATAAAGAGTTTCAAAACACGCCCTGACTACCTAAGGACCTGCTTGGAAACCCGGCCGGTCCTTAAACTATGCACGTGCCTGTAAATAAACTACTTTTGGATTGTAAAACCCTTTTCTGTGAATTGTGGGTCTTTATTGATTTACTATTGCAATCCATCAAAAAAGTATTCCTGGAAAAATTGGGTTATTCTTTAGCTTGTTTAGCACGTATAAGTGAGTTGCATGTTTTTTCTACAAAATAGGCACAACCGGCCTCTGCATCGATTGATGCATATAGCCTTCTATTAAATTGTTAAAGTTGAATCATCCGTTACAATTCATGGAAAATACAAAGTTCAGACATGTATCAACCATCTTCTAAAGAAAAGGGAAAACACGACATTGGGATCACCATGTTAACATATGATCAAAACGCCAAATGAATTGGTTGTATAAACCCCATGCCACCGATTCCAGCCGAACGCACCCAATATCCATATCATGCCGCTTCTATATTGGTTGTAGGTAAGATCACATATGGATCCGATGATTAGCCATCGGGGTAACCTGTATAAACTAAATAGCTTTTACATTGTTAAAAATAATATATTGTGCACATTCCACATAGCCCAAAGTAAATCACACATTCCTACTAAGATATGAGATTTATCTTTCTAAGGTACACCCATCAACAAATTCTCAAAATACTAGTGGTGCTCGTGGATGGATAAATATTAAAGGATATGAGCACAATAGAGCATATAATCTTTGCTAGCTGACATGTGATGGAAAGGTGCTAAATTGTTTCTTCTTGGTCACAGAAACAACACTTCTTACAACTATGCAAATTTCGCTTACCCAATTTATCCTCCGTGAGAAGGACCTTGCTATGTAAAACCAGATAAAGATCTTGATTTTAAGTCGTAATTTCACCTTCCAAATATATCTACGCAAAAAGGTGTATGTCCATTAAGAATATCTATATACATGGACTTCACCGAAAAGGATCTTACGGGAGTTAAACCCCAACGAAAATTATCTTGTTCATCATTGAAGTTAAATAAGGTTGAATGCTTCTATATTTGAACCCACATATCCCATTTATATTGATTCAAAGCCCTCCGAAATGTAATAATTATAGGGTTTGTTGAGAGGACCTCGGAACTTGTTTAGGATGCACAATATTATATAAATATGGGTATTGAGAAGCTAACAAATGCCTAACAAAATTTCTTCCATGAAACTAGTGTCTGACGTCTCTCAAGTGCAGGAGGTCTATTGTAGTACCTTCCAGTAAGAAAAGGTTGTCGAACCCATGAGGAGTTGAAGGTATTGGTTAGCAAGTTTGACAAGTAAAAGAAAAAAAAGATGCAGTGGTTTTGTGTTTTGGGTTTGTAGATTGCAATAGAGTAAATTGCTAACAGTAAATTGTGATGAGTGAATGCTCTTTATGAGAAAAAACTCAATCCTCTATGCAGGAAGAGGATAACCTCAAGTGTTTGTGTACTTATATGTGACAAGCGTTTCCAAGGGCGGCATGGATTTCCTCAGATGAAGATTTTTAACAATATGGTAAGTATCGTGTCAAGTTTTATTCTTGTTGGATGAAGCCTAAATTAGGTGCAGCCAAGTCAATGAGAAAATACACCCCTTACGATGGGTCCTATTGCCATTTTCATGAGCAAACACATGAATCATTAAGACATAAATGTCCCACATGAATCTAAGACATATGGGTTTTGATGATATTTGGCTGAAATGGATCAAATGTATATTATCCTCTGGACACTCATCAATCCTTTTAAATGGAGTAGCAGGTAAAGCTTTTCATTGCAAACGAGGGGTGAGACAAGGTGATCCATTGTCACCTCTCTTATTTGTTGTTGCTGCTGCAAGTGGTTATCAATAAAGAACTAAGAGAAGGCATAATTTCTTTGCCATTGCCATATGGGGAAAATTTTCCAATTATCCAATACGCCGATGATACCATTTTGGTTATGAAAGCTAATCCAATTGAGGTGGCTCATTTGAAGAATGTGCTTATTGACTATGCTACATCAACTGTATTAAAAATTAATTTCCAGAAGTCCAATCTTGTGCCACTTAACATCTCAGACCAGAGAGCTAAGGAACTTGCTGATATATTTGGTTGTGCAGTAGCCTCCATGCCATTCACATATTTAGGCCTTCCAGTGGGTACCACTAAACCCACTGTTGTTGAAATGCTTCCATTGGTTGACAGAATAGAAAGAATAGTTTCTAGTACAACTCTACTAATGTCTCATGCTGGCAAATTGACATATGTTAATGCAATACTCACTTCAATTGCCACCTATACTATGTGTACTATCGAAATAAATCCAAAGATTATGGGTCACATTGAAAAGATAAGAAGAAGAGTGGTCTGGAGTAAGAAGACAGATGATGGTGAAAAGTGTATTTCTCTGGCTGCTTGGGACATGGTGTGCAAACCAAAGGACAAAGGTGGTCTGGGTGTTCTTAATATGAAAATTCAGAATCAAGGCCTACTACTTAAATTCTTAGATAAATTCTATAACAAGAAGGACATCCCATGGGTGAAGCTGATTTGGTCCACTTATTATTAGAATTCAGTACCACATGCTTCTAGTGTTTGTGGTTCATTTTGCTGGAAGACTATCATGAAATTATCTCCAATATTTACAGGAATTGCAGCATGTCAAATTGAACAAGGTGACAAGGCACTTTTTTGGGAAGGATGAATGGAATAACCGGATCATGCATGAACAATATTCGTTTTCTTATGTGCGGGATGAAGATATCTCGCTTAAAGATTTTTGCTCTATTATTAATATGGAAGATATATTTCATTTACCCCTATCACCATAGGCTTTTCAGGAATATCATGAAATTCAACAAGTCATTCAGGGTTTAAGCCTCTCGCAAAGTGATAATGATATATGGACTTTTAAATGGGGAGATTCCTATTCATCAAGGAAGTATTATAAATTTATGTTCAGATTGCTGAACCCACCCACTCCTTTCTCTTGGATTTGGAAATCGAAACTGTGGCCGAAACTAAAGATATTTTCATGGCTATTGCTTGTGGATCGTTTGAATACCAGAAATATGCTCAAAACAAGACATTTCAAGATTGGCAATAATCACTCATGTGCACTTTGTACTTCTGGTGATGAAGAAACCTTGGAGCATCTATTCTTTACCTGCCCATTTAGCACCTCATGTTGGTCAAGGATAAATATTTACTGGAATAATGGTGCTAGCAGATTTGACATGTTGACACAAGCTAAATCATCCTTCCAAGGAAACCTTTTCTTTGAGATTTTCACTATAGCTTCTTGGGGGATTTGGAAAGAAAGGAATAATCTTATTTTTAAAGAAATTAGACCCTCAACAGAATCCTGGAAGGCAAGGGTGGTAGCTGATCTTAATCTCTTAAGTTTCATGGTTAACCAAAACCTGGAAAGTACAATTTCTTTATTTCTAGATAGACTATAGACTTTAAACTAGATTTTGTTCTTATGTAGAGCGGGTGTATGCACCCGAGATGATGTAAACTTGTGGTTTTAATATAGTACCTTAGTAGGAGCATCTCCTACTAATTTTGGTCAAAAAAACCATAGTAGTTAGTTCAAGGGTCCCCGATATTAAACCCTCTAATGCAACTTAAAATATTGAAATATGGTTTCTGTCATTCCGTTCCTTCCAACCTTCTTCACTGTATTAAAGTGCACCTCTATGAGCCCATATAGGTTAAGTAATATATAGTCGATGTTCGCATATATCCATCATAGAACCACATACAAGATGAAAATTTGAACAAATACTCAATGCATATTATATAGAAATCATTGCCAATTCATCCTATGCCCTCAAGAACACGGGGATCTACTCACAACGGTGAAACATGGTATGGATCAGTGGAATATGGATTACAATACAATATGAAAATATAATCTCACCACCAAATAGACACAATTTGTCAATCACAATCGTGCAAATAGCACTTAAACAATATCTAGGGTTCAATTAATCACAAACTACGAGGGGAACAAGGTGGATCATGGAGATGGAGATGGTGTTGGTGTTGGGGATGATATTGATGCAGAAGTCTACCCCTACGCCAAGGAGGAGTGGTGATGATGGTGGCTTTGATTTCCACCTCTTCGGAGGCCTCGAAGCTACAAGATTTGCCCTCTCCTAGAGTAGGAGAGTACTTTCGCCCCCGTCGTCGCCTCTGGAAATCTTGGGAAAAATGCGGTGTAGCGTTTGTAAAGAGGGGGAGCCAAGGCGATACTCGAGGAGCTGACGGTCCTAGGTGGCGCGGCCTAATGGTGTGCCTATGCCACCTGGGCTCTTTTGGCCCTCATGGCTCCCTTGCGTGATTCAAGTGCCCAATGTCCTTCTCCCGATGAAAAACTTGCAAGGTAAATTTTCTCTAATTTACTGATGTTCGGAAGGTCCATGAAACATCAAACACACGAAAAAGGAGATTTTGTGTTGCACGGAAATTAAATACCAATGAAAGGCACTTTGTAGGAAACTCCCGGAAATCATCTAAAAATGCATAAACAATGATACAACAATGCAAATATCATTGTAAACTAATCATATATGTTGCTATTATGATCATACAAAATGCATGTACAAACTCCCCAAGCTTAAACATTTGCTTGTCCTCGAGAAAATAAGTGAATAGATCATATCATGCATCAATGAGCTGATGGTTTATCAACTAAATAAGAGCATTGTAACATGAACTTTTACATGTTCATTGATCTTAAAATATTTATAAACTATCAACGATGCAACTGAGGGAAACATACATAGCTCTAGCAAATATACCTTACTTTTGAACATGAATAACCATTGTATCTCGAATAATTAAACCATCCTCGGTTTTGTATTTGTTTGAAAGATATCCAGTGTGCTAATCTTGCTTTTACTATTGAATTCATAAAAGAGATAAACTGTACTAGAATAAATAGTTAAAATAAGAGTGTTTTAATATAAGATAGACATAAAGTTCAACTTTGTCGAACACTATCACCACTTTTAATGGTATCAGATAATGGTCTTGTTTCTTAGTAACCAGTATAAACCTTATTCATGGATCTTTCAGTCATGTCATATGCTCTACTCAACCTTTGTCTCACACTTTTCATGGCTAGCCGAATCCTCGGATGCCTACTTTTCAATCACTTTCCAATAGAGCATATGTATTTAAATATCCATGACCCTCACTTTACTCATTGATTAGTAAGTTAAACAAGAGTATCTCATGTCCCCTTGTAATCATCGCTTCGGATTAATTAACCACTTCTCTGGATCTTTTTTATTTCTTTGGCTATTTCTACTCTTGATTATTGCGAGATATTGTATGATTGTCCAACATACTAAAGTTAATTTATTTTAAAGCAAGATGAATTGAAACTTCTAGATATGATGGGATCATCTGCATGACTGTTACCCATAAATCTCCAAACAAAAGAACCATGGATGACACCATACTTATATTTATTGAAAACCCACTCTATAAGGGATACATGACAATGTTCTAAGATATTTTCAAGCACTAGGATAATCAATGACTAACAGATACAAGCACACTCAACCTAAAAACATTACTAGATGCAATATGATAGACTAAAAAGCATTAAAATACTAGGTGGAACTCCCCCAAGGTTGAGCTGTTGGTGCAGATATTCAATTGTTTGCTTCCTCCTTGGGTTACTTTGGTCGATAATGAGCCTGAATGTCCTTTAGAATCCCCATAATGAGGTTGTAAGCTTGCTTGAACTGGTTGGTGCTGTAGAGAAGATTAGAGGGGGAAACTCCGCCGGGATCATGACTGGAGGGATCTCCACTTTCTCCAACGTCTTCATCATCACCATGACCAAGAGGGAGTAGTCCACATCTGGACTAAGGGTTTGTGGCAGTAGTTTGATCTATTTATCTCATGTTCTTCATAGTACTTAGTGTCATATGAGTTGCCTATCATGATTATGGTCATATTTGTAATACATATGTGGTGGATCCTTGTTCTATGATATTGTTTTATGATATCTGATCTTATTATATTGTGAGATGTATTGATAGATGCATATTATGTATCCCGTTCCTAAGTTTATGTTCTTATCCAACATTTATGCAAGAGCGTGTGACGGGTAATGTGTGTGTTAGATGGCATAGCATGGTTTTACTGATTGGATAGTGATCACAATATGTTCATGATCTATTATGGATTTGCCTTTCTTTTGCTACCTCACTAGGGATAAAGTGAATGCATGTGCTATGTTCATCATGTGACAAAATCAATGATCTTGTTTGTTCAAGGTAGCATATTTGATATTCAACTTCATGTCAAAGTACTTACTGCTATGTGATACATCTCAAACGTATCTATAATTTCTTATGTTCCATGCTACTTTTATGATGATACTCACATGTTTTATACACACTTTATGTCATATTTATGCATTTTCCGGCACTAACCTATTGACAAGATGCCGAAGAGCCAGTTGTTGTTTTCTGTTGTTTTTGGTTTCAGAAATCCTACAAAGGAAATATTCTCGGAATTGGACGAAAACAACGCCCAGGGTCTTATTTTTCCACGAAGCTTCCAGAAGACCGAAAGGATTACGAAATGGGGTGACGAGGCGCCGCCACACAAGGGCCGCGCGGCCAGGGCTGGGCCCGCGCCGCCCTAGCGTGTGGGGCCCACGTCAGCCCTACGACTCTGCCCTTCCGCCTACTTAAAGCCTTCGTCGCGAATACCCCAGTACCGAGAGCCACGATACGGAAAACCTTCCAGAGACGCCGCCACCGCCAATCCCATCTCGGGGATTCAGGAGATCACCTCCGGCACCCTGCCGGAGAGGGGAATCATCTCCCGGAGGACTCTTCATCACCATGATCGCCTCCGGATTGATGTGTGAGTAGTTCACCCCTGGACTATGGGTCCATAGCAGTAGCTAGATGGTCGTCTTCCCCTCATGTGCTATCATTGTTCGATCTTGTGAGCTGCCTAACATGATCAAGATCATCTATTTGTAATGCTACATGTTGTGTTTGTTGGGATCCGATGAATATGGAATACTATATTATGTTGATTATCAATCTATCATATATCTGTTGTTTAAGATCTTGCATGCTCTCCATTGCTAGTAGAGGTTCTGGCCAAGTTGATACTTGTAACTCCAAGAGGGAGTATTTATGCTCGATAGTGGGTTCATGCCTCCATTTAATCTGGGACAGTGACGAAAAGTTCTAAGGTTGTGGATGTCTTGTTGCCACTAGGGATAAAACATCAATGCTTTGTCTAAGGATATTTTTGTTGATTACATTACGCACCATACTTAATGCAATTGTCCGTTGTTTGCAACTTAATACTTGGAAGGGGTGCGGATGCTAACCCGAAGGTGGACTTTTTAGGCATAGATGCATGCTTGGATAGCGGTCTATGTAGTTTGTCGTAATGCCCAATTGAATTTCACACTACTCATCATGATATGTATGTGCATTGTCATGCCCTCTTTATTTGTCAATTGCCCAACTGTAATTTGTTCACCCAACATGCTATTTCTTATTGGAGAGACACCACTAGTGAACTGTGGACCCCGGTCCATTCTTTTACATCGAATACAATCTACTGCAATACTTGTTCTTTACTGTTCTTTGCAAACAAACATCATCTTCCACACTATACATCTAATCCTTTGTTTACAGCAAGCCGGTGAGATTGACAACCTCACTGTTACGTTGGGGAAAAGTACTTTGATTGTGTTGTGCAGGTTCCACGTTGGCGCCGGAATCCCTGGTATTGCGCCGCACTACACTCCACCACCAACAACCTTCACGTGCTCCTTGAATCCTACTGATTCGATAACCTTGGTTTCTTACTGAGGTAAAACTTGCTGCTGTACGCATCACACCTTCCTCTTGGGGTTCCCAACGGACGTGTGCTTTACGCGTATCACTATGCTCTGTTAATTCTTAATACAAGATTGATGAAGTTTATTTCTTGTGAAGTATATATAAGGGAGGTGTGTTGCATCATATCTATGTTAGGACGTGATACCCATATTAATTTTGATCTTACATATAATATTATATGTACCTTCATATCTCATTGTTGAATTGTTTTTTGTCCACCACAACTTTACGAGAGAATAGTCAAGTGAACCCATGAACCCCAATCCACTTTTTATCATAAGAAACGCCTTTATATTTCTTTTACAATGTTTCCTATTTGATGCACTATTTTAATCCAAAAATACAAAAAATATTTACTTTTCTTATTTACATCCAAAACACCAAAAACAATCAATCTCATTAGAATTTTTACTTAGTTATTTTATCTAGTTTAGTTTCTACTTGTTTTACTACTACTTGTGTTATTTACTTACGCGAAACCTTGTGCTTGACAACCATACGGTGGAGTTGGGGACACAGGGCATTTATATTACTTGTAGGATTGCTTGAAGAAGAGAGAAGAGAACACTCTTCCATCCAGTTCCCCGAGAGTTCGGTATAAACCCTCGAGTCACCCTTGTGGGGAAGATACTCCCTTGATACAAAACTTTGCACTTGGAGTCCCAACGTATCAAGATCTTTTTGGCGTTGCTAGTAGCCGTCATCAAGAGATTTTCTGACACCGTTGCCTGGGAACTGAAAGAGTTACACCACAGATATTGTCAACTCCCACAACAAATGTTCTAGTAGGGACCATTTCATTGTGTCTATTTGGTACATCAATAAATCCTCCTTTCTTAGGGACACAATGAACATGACTTACCCAATAAATTTCTTTGACATGATAAATGATACCTGCGTCTAGGAGGCGGATGATTTCCTTTCTTACCACTTCCTTCATTCTGGGTTTGAGTTTCCTTTGAAAATCTGCCACAGGTTGGGCTCCATCTTCCATGAATATTCTGTGAGTGGCTATTTAGGGACTAATCCCTTTCAAGTCATCCAAGGAATACCCAAAGGCCTTACGATGCATTTTGAGTGCCATCATTAATTGTTCTTCTTACTTTTCCGCAAGGTTAGCACTTATAATAAGAAGATATTTATTGGTTTCATCTAAGAACCTACATTGTAAATCTTGTGGAAGATGTTTCAGTTCTGGAGGTGGTAAATCTTCATCTCCCTTTCTTTCAGGTGTTTCATAATTATCATTAGTTGAGCAATCAACTACAGGAGAGGAATCTAAATATTTATCAATATCCTCTTTATCTAAATCTCTCATAGAAACTTCATTTTCAAGTAAACTTACTTCCGTATCATCTTCAGAGGTATCATAAAGGATGACAGAAAGATTGGTGAAATTACCTTCCTCCTCAAGTTCTTATTCCTCAAAATCTTCGATTATTGGTTTATGAACAAATTTCGAGAAATGGAAGCTCATTAGTTCCTCCCCAAACTTGAGGGAGATAGTTTCTTTCCTACAATCAATGTTAGCCCCTATAGTGCTTAGAAATGTTCTTCCAAAAATAATTGGGCAATGGGAATCAATTGGCATGTCCATAACAACTAAATCAGTGGGATATGTATAAGGTCCTATCACAATAGGTACATTTCTTATTATTCCCATAAGGACTCGAAGAGTCTTATCAGCAAGCATTATTGTCATATATGTGTCTTCTAATTGTGCATGTTCAAGTTCATCTTGAGTACTAAAATAAAATATAAAATAAATAACATTAACGCCTGTTCCGATATCACAAAGACCATAATAAGAGGATCCACCAAGTTAAAGTGCAAGGTAGAACAGGCTTACCCACATTTTTAGCTTTAACCATACCTTCTACGAAATAAGAGGCTTCAGAATCAAGCTCAACTACATTGCAATGTGTGTACATAGCTCAAATTCCCTCCTTAGTTACCTCTCTTTCTTCCTCTGCAACTTCATAGGTGGGTTCCTTATTAACAATTTTTTCTTCTGGTACTTTCACCTCTTCCATCTCTTTTTCCTTTCGTTCTGCAAGGAGTTGAGCTGTGTTATGCCTTGCCGCTATCCTTGGGAAAGGGGGTGGGTCTTCATAAGGTATCCTTTCAATGGGTACCTATTTAGTTGCATCAACTACTACATGTACTGCTTCAACGGGTTGAGGTGGCGGAGTATAATGAAGCCATTCCTTCTTGGGTGCTCCAATAAATTCTGTAAAAGCTTGAAGAACTTCTAATACCGTAACATCATCAAGATTAAGTTCATTAGTCATTTCTTTTACTTGTCCGGTTTTCTATCTCCCCCTCACTCCCAAGATCAGAGCCCCAAGATTCTCTATTTCAATGAACTTTATCTAGGCGTACCTAAGCTTGCTCAGGGGTGAGTTCCTTAAAAGAACCACCGGATAATAAGTCTAATTATATTTTATTATATTGATCAAGTCCTCGATAAAAAAACATCCAAAAACATACCAAGGTGGTAAATCGTGATGGGGACAATTTTGAACCATACCTTTATATCTTAAGTAGGCTCTCATTAAACTTTCGTCGCGACGATTCTTGAAATTGGTTACGAACCTTCTCCCTTTGGTGGACTTAACCTTGGGGTAGAATCGAAATATAAATTCCTTCATGAGATTCTCCCAAGTATCAATCTTCTCTGCATGAAAACTTCTATACCAAGAAAATGCATTGTTGGTTAGGGATTGACTAAACAATTTAAGTTTCAGTTCATCATTGGAATAGTTTCTCACTTTAATAGTCCAACACAACTCAGTAATGAAATGTAAATGATTACAAGGATCCTCATCGGGATCATCTCCAGCAAAACTTTTCTCTTTCATAATAACAATTAGGCGTGGATGAATTGCATACTCCACGCCACTTCCATTCGGGAATACTTTAGCAAATCCTCGGTTGAATCTCCCGAGGTATTCAGCTGTGTCATGCTTGTTCATAAGCCCAAGTGAAGCCATGGTGCTTTCTGAAACTACTAAACGACTTTAGGAAAACAATTAATAATTTACCAACTAAGAACAAAGACCAAAAGCGATGAGCTCCCTGGCAACGGCGCCAGAAAATAGCTTGATGACTGCAAGTACACAGATTGATTGTAGCTAGTTTCGAAATAAGAGTATCGAACCACGAGGAGCTACTAATTAAGGTATTAATGCCCCTTTCTACTGTATATATTAAAGGCTACTTATGAATCATTCTTTAATCTCAAATAAAGGTGTTTTAAAAGGTTGGAGTGATTGGTTGCAAGAAAGTAAACAAAGCAATAAGTAAAAGCGCGGTGAGAAATGGGTTGAAACTTAATGGGACAAAGTGTTCTCGGAGATTATTGGATCCACCTCTAGAATTAGGATTAATTTTAATCAAGATAAAATATGATTTTAATCATATTGTGTGTGGAGAGAGATCCATAATAAGATGTGGCAGAAAACCATCGGTCATCACATCTCTAAATAACCACTGCGGCTGGCCTTCTGCAAACCACATATTGAATATCGCAATTAACGGTTTTACCCCATGGTTATCGATATGAGGTTGGTGAGTCTCCCTTTATCCCCCTCTTACATGTGTTAAAGTGTTGATACGTTAATGTCATTTCTCGACGTACACTTTACCATACTCAAAGGGTAGTTCCCTCTCGAGACCATAAGGAAAATATTACATGGTGCACAACATATAATACCAAGAGAGAGAACTAACACACATTAATAATTTAAACCATAGATCATCTTAAATTCATCTCATATTCATGATAGGGTTTCTTCATCTCCCCAAGAACAAAAGGAACTACTCACACCTGGAAACAATGAAGAACATCATCATACTCTTATGGATGGGATGAAAGTAATGGTATGAATTCGAATACAAATCCACAATAGAAATTGAGATACAACTATGGTTGAAGGAGAATGGGATCGGTGATGGTGATGGAGATGCAGCGGTTGATGATGAAGGGGATGATGCCTTGTCCTCCAATAATACGTGTAGCAACCTAGATGATGTCTTTTCCAAAGTTCCTCCTCCAGATCTATCCTAGAGGTGGTGTTTCTGTGCTTTTCGAAGCTATGTTTCTCAAATCTCCCTGACTTCTGAGTGATATGAAAGTATTTGACGAGGCGGTGCTCCTAGTACGACGTACGAGTGGACGGTAGGAGTGGGGTCCCCCATACCGATGCTCACTAAACTTACCAGAACTTGTCCTCGTGTTTCCCTTTCGCCCAGGTGCATGGTTAAGTGCTTAAATGATTTTATCACGTCAAAAATATCATAAAAATTATAGTTTTCTTATTGATAATTCACCATTGCCTTAATATTTTAAGATCCTACGTAGACAAGCAATAAAGGGCGTGGTAGCGCGGTAAAATACAAAAATCATATTGCTACTCATTATAGATATCTATATGAAATAAAAGTGTAAAGACATGCTAAAAATGCACTCATCACTCAGAAAACAAAGTTTAGAAGTGTGCAAACCGAGAGTTTTAATTTATGTACAGTGGGGTTTCTTGGGCATCCCCAAGCTTATGGTCTTCACCATTCTTGTATTGCTCTTGGTGTGGTGTTGCTCCATTCTCTGTGAAAAAACTTCAACACAAAACATTCATCACATTATTTTCTATGCGGTGACTGATACGTCTCCGACGTATCGATAATTTCTTATGTTCCATGCCACATTATTGATGATATCTACATGTTTTATGCACACTTTATATAGTTTTTATGCGTTTTCCGGAACTAACCTATTGACGAGATGTCGAAGGGTCAGTTGCTATTTTCTGCTGTTTTTGGTTTCAGAAATCCTAGTAAGGAAATATTCTCGGAATCGGACGAAATCAACGCCCAGCATCTTAGAATCCCCGGGAGCTTCCAGAACACCCGAGAGTCGCCAGAGTGGACCCATAGGGGGCCCACACATGGGGCTGGCGCGGCCCTGGCCCTGGCCGCGCCGCCCTATTGTCTGGTGGCCCCAGACCCCTTCTGACGCCGCCTCTTCGCCTATAAGAAGCCCCTCGACCTAAAACCTCGATACGGAAAAGCCACGGTACGAGAAACCTTCCAGAGCCGCCGCCATCGCGAAGCCAAGATCTGGGGGACAGGACTCTCTGTTCCGGCACGCCGCCGGGACGGGGAAGTGCCCCCGGAAGGCTTCTCCATCGACACCGTTGCCATCTCCACCGCCATCTTCATCACCGCTGCTATCTCCCATGAGGAGGGAGTAGTTCTCCATCGAGGCTCGGGGCTGTACCGGTAGCTATGTGGTTAATCTCTCTCCTATGTACCTCAATACAATGATCTCATGAGCTGCCTTACATGATTGAGATTCATATGAGTTTTGTATCACTATTCATCTATGTGCTACTCTAGTGATGTTATTAAAGTAGTCTATTCCTCCTCCATGATGTAATGTTGACAGTGTGTGCATCATGAAGTACTTGGTATATGCTATGATTGTGATCTCTTGTGGATTATGAAGTTAACTATTACTATGATGGTATTGATGTGATCTATTCCTCCTTTCATAGTGTGACGGTAACAGTGTGCATGCTATGTTAGTACTTGGTTTGGTTATGTTGATCTGTCGTGCACTCTAAGGTTATTTAAATATGAATATCGAATATTGTGGAGCTTGTTAACTCCGGCATTGAGGGTTCTTGTAGCCCTACACAATTAGTGGTGTTCATCATCCAACAAGAGAGTGTAGAGTATAGCATTTATCTATTCTGTTATGTGATCAATGTTGAGAGTGTCCACTAGTGAAAGTATGATCCCTAGGCCTTGTTACTAAATACTGCTATCGCTGCTTGTTTACTGTTCTACTGCATCTGTATTGTCCGCAATATTACCACCATCAACCACACGCCAGTCCTGGACAGCAAATCACTTTTCTGGTGCCGTTACTACTACTCATATACATTCATACCACTTGTATTTCACTATCTCTTCGCCGAACTAGTGCACCTATACATCTGACAAGTGTATTAGGTGTGTTGGGGACACAAGAGACTTCTTGCTTTGTGATTGCAGGGTTGCATGAGAGGGATATCTTTGACCTCTTCCTCCCTGAGATCGATAAACCTTGGGTGATCCACTTAAGGGAAACTTGCTGCTGTTCTACAAACCTCTGCTTTTGGAGGCCCAACACTGTCTACAAGAATAGAAGCACCTGTAGACATCAAGCACTTTTCTGGCGCCGTTGCCGGGGAGGTAAGGTAAAAGGTACTCACACTCTGGATCTCGGCTACTAAGCTATTTTCCGGCGCCGTTGTAAGTACTCGAAGCTATTTCCTTTAGATCCTGCAATTGCATCTTTTTGTTTCTTGTTTACACTAGTAAGGCATAATGGACAACAATGAGCTTCTTATTCTATTTCCTGCGTTAAGACATGGATGGTTTGATCTGAAAATTAAAAAACCCACGGAACATATTAGTATGAATACTTTGAACACCGTTGTTGCTAATTATATGGAAAATTCTAAGCTTGGGGAAGCTGGTTTTGATGAGCGTGATCTTTTTAGTCCACCAAGCATTGAGGAGAAAATTTTCTTTGATGATACTTTGCCTCCTATTTATGATGATTATAATGATAGTGGTCTTTTGGTGCCGCCTATTATGGAGGATAAATTTGATTATGATTACAATATGCCTCCTATATTTGATGATGAGAATAATAATGACAGCCACTTTGTTGAATTTGCTCCCACTATTACTAATAAAATTGATTGTGCTTATGTGGAGAGTAATAATTTTATGCTTGAGACTCATGATAAGAATTCTTTATGTGATAGTTATATTGTTGAGTTTGCTCATGATACTACTGAAAGTTATTATGAGAGAGGAAAATGTGGTTGTAGAAATTTTCATGTTACTAAAACACCTCTCTATACGCTGAAATTTTTGAAGCTACACTTGTTTTATCTTTCTATGCTTGTCGCATTATGCTTCTTGAATTTGTTTATTTACAAGATTCCTATGCATAGGAAGCATGTTAGACTTAAATTTGTTTTGAATTTGCCTCTTGATGCTCTCTTTTGCTTCAAATACTATTTCTTGCGAGTGCATCCTTAAAACTGCTGAGCCCATCTTAATGGCTATAAAGAAAGCACTTCTTGGGAGATAACCCATGTGTTTATTTTGCTACAGTAATTTTGTTTTATATTTGAGTCTTGGAAGTTGTTACTACTGTAGCAACCTCTCCTTATCTTAGTTTTTTTGCATTGTTGTGCCAAGTAAAGTCTTTGATAGCAAGGTTGATACTAGATTTGGATTACTGCGCAGAAACAGATTTCTTGCTGTCACGAATCTGGGTCTAATTCTCTGTAGGTAACTCAGAAAATTATGTCAATTTACGTGAATGATCCTCAGATATGTACGCAACTTTCATTCAATTTGAGCAAGTCTGGTGCCTCTTTAAAATTCGTCTTTACGGACTGTTCTGTTTTGACAGATTCTGCCTTTTATTTCGCATTGCTTCTTTTGCTATGTGGGATGGATTTCTTTGTTCCATTGACTTCCAGTAGCTTTGAGCAATGTACATAAGTGTTAAGAATGATTATGTCACCTCTGAACATGTAAATTTTGATTGTGCACTAACCCTCTAATGAGTTGTTTTGAGTTTGGTGTGGAGGAAGTTTTCAAGGGTCAAGAGAGGAGGATGATATACTATGATCAAGGAGAGTGAAAGCTCTAAGCTTGGGGATGCCCCGATGGTTCATCCCTGCATATTTCAAGAAGACTCAAGCATCTAAGCTTGGGGATGCCCAAGGCATCCCCTTCTTCATCGACAAATTATCAGGTTCCTTCTCTTGAACTATATTTTTATTCGGTCACATCTTATGTACTTTACTTGGAGTGTCTGTTTGTTTTTTGTTTTTGTTTTTGTTTGAATAAATGATTGTGTGGGAGAGAGACACGCTCCGCTGGTTCGTATGAACACATGTGTTCTTAGCTTTTAATGTTCATGGCGAAGGTTGAAACTGCTTCGTTAATTGTTATATGGTTGGAAACGGGAAATGCTACATGTAGTAATTGGTAAAATGTCTTGGATAATGTGATACTTGGCAATTGTTGTGCTCATGTTTAAGCTCTTGCATCATATACTTTGCACCTATTAGTGAAGAAATACATAGAGCTTGTTAAAATTTGGTTTGCATGAGTGGTCTCTCTAGAGTCTAGATATTTTCTAGTAAGGTGTTTGAACAACAAGGAAGACAATGTATAGTCTTATAATGTTTACAATATGTCTTTTATGTGAGTTTTGCTGCACCGGTTCATCCTTGTGTTTGTTTCAAATAACCTTGCTAGCCTAAGCCTGGTATCGAGAGGGAATACTTCTCATGCATCCAAATCCTTGAGCCAACCACTATGCCATTTGTGTCCACCATACCTACCTACTACATGGTATTTCTCCGCCATTCCAAAGTAAATTGCTTGAGTGCTACCTTTAAAATTTCTATCCCCTACCTTTACAATATATAGCTCATGGGACAAATAGCCTAAAAACTATTGTGGTATTGAATATGTACTTATGCACTTTATCTCTTATTAAGTTGCTTATTGAGCGATAACCATGTTCCTGGGGACGCCATCAACTACTCTTTGTTGAATATCATGTGAGTTGCTATGCATGTCCATCTTGTCTGAAGTAAGGGAGATTTACCGCTAGAATGGTTAGAGCATGCATAATGTTAGAGAAGAACATTGGGCCGCTAACTAAAGCCATGATCCATGGTGGAAGTTTCAGTTTTGGACAAATATCCTCAATCTCATATGAGAAAATTAATTGTTGTTGAATGCTTATGCATAAAAGAGGAGTCCATTATCTGTTGTCTATGTTGTCCCGGTATGGATGTCTAAGTTGAGAATAATCAATAGCGAGAAATCCAATGCGAGCTTTCTCCTTAGACCTTTGTACAAAGCGGCATAGAGGTACCCCTTTGTGACACTTGGTTAAAACATATGCATTGCGATGATAATCCAGGTAATCCGAGCTAATTAGGACAAGGTGCGGGCACTATTAGTATACTATGCATGAGGCTTGCAACTTGTAGGATATAATTTACATAACACATATGCTTTATTACTACCGTTGACAAAATTGTTTCTTGTTTTCAAAACCAAAGCTCTAGCACAAATATAGCAATCAATGCTTCCCTCTGCGAAGGGCCTTTCTTTTACTTTTATGTTGAGTCAGTTCACCTATTTCTCTCCATCTCAAGAAGCAAACACTTGTGTGAACTGTGCGTTGATTCCTACATACTTGCATATTGCACTTGTTATATTACTCTATGTTGACAATTATCCATGAGATACACATGTTACAAGTTGAAAGCAACCGCTGAAACTTAATCTTCCTTTATGTTGCTTCAATACCTTTACTTTGAATTATTGCTTTATGAGTTAACTCTTATGCAAGACTTATTGATGCTTGTCTTGAAAGTACTATTCATGAAAAGTCTTTGCTATATGATTCATTTGTTTACTCATGTCATTTACCATTGTTTGGATCGCTGCATTCATTACATATGCTTACAATAGTATGATCAAGGTTATGATGGCATGTCACTCCGTAAATTATCTTTGTTATCGTTTACTCCGCTCGGACGAGCGTAAACTAAGCTTGGGGATGCCGATACGTCTCCGACGTATCGATAATTTCTTATGTTCCATGCCACATTATTGATGATATCTACATGTTTTATGCACACTTTATATCGTTTTTATGTGTTTTCCGGAACTAACCTATTGACGAGATGCCGAAGGGCCAGTTGCTGTTTTCTGCTGTTTTGGTTTCTGAAATCCTAGTAAGGAAATATTCTTGGAATCGGACGAAATCAACGCCCAGCATCTTAGAATTCCCGGGAGCTTCCAGAACACCCGAGAGTCGCCAGAGTGGACCCACAGGGGGCCCACACATGGGGCTGGCGCGGCCCAGGCCCTGGCCACGCCGCCCTATTGTCTGGTGGCCCCAGACCCCTTCTGACGCCGCCTCTTCGCCTATAAGAAGCCCCTCGACCTAAAACCTCGATACGGAAAAGCCACGGTACGAGAAACCTTCCAGAGCCGTCGCCATCGCGAAGCAAAGATCTGGGGGACATGACTCTCTGTTCCGGCACGCCGCCGGGACGGGGAAGTGCCCCCGGAAGGCTTCTCCATCGACACCGCTGCCATCGCCACCGCCATCTTCATCACCGCTGCTATCTCCCATGAGGAGGGAGTAGTTCTCCATCGAGGCTCGGGGCTGTACCGGTAGCTATGTGGTTAATCTCTCTCCTATGTACCTCAATACAATGATCTCATGAGCTGCCTTACATGATTGAGATTCATATGAGTTTTGTATCACTATTCATCTATGTGCTACTCTAGTGATGTTATTAAAGTAGTCTATTCCTCCTCCATGATGTAATGTTGACGAGTGTGTGCATCATGAAGTACTTGGTATATGCTATGATTGTGATCTCTTGTGGATTATGAAGTTAACTATTACTATGATGGTATTGATGTGATCTATTCCTCCTTTCATAGTGTGACGGTAACAGTGTGCATGCTATGTTAGTACTAGGTTTGGTTATGTTGATCTGTCGTGCACTCTAAGGTTATTTAAATATGAATATCGAATATTGTGGAGATTGTTAACTCCGGCATTGAGGGTTCTTGTAGCCCTACACAATTAGTGGTATTCATCATCCAACAAGAGAGTGTAGAGTATAGCATTTATCTATTCTGTTATGTGATCAATGTTGAGAGTGTCCACTAGTGAAAGTATGATCCCTAGACCTTGTTCCTAAATACTGCTATCGCTGCTTGTTTACTGTTCTACTGCATCTGTATTGTCCGCAATATTACCACCATCAACCACACGCCAGTCCTGGACAGCAAATCACTTTTCTGGTGCCGTTACTACTGCTCATATACATTCATACCACTTGTATTTCACTATCTCTTCGCCGAACTAGTGCACCTATACATCTGACAAGTGTATTAGGTGTGTTGGGGACACAAGAGACTTCTTGCTTTGTGGTTGCAGGGTTGCATGAGAGGGATATTGATACGTCCAAAACGTATCTACTTTCCCGAACACTTTTGCTATTGTTTTGCCTCTAATTTGTGTATTTTGGATGCAACTAACACGGACTAACGCTGTTTTCAGCAGAACCGTTCCGTGTCCCGTTTTTGTGCGTAAATCCAACTTTCGGGAAAATCCTCGGAATTTATGCGAAGGCCCTATTTTCCCGCAGAACTGACGGAGCCAGAAGGACGAACCAGGTGGAGGCCCGAGGGCCCCACACCATAGGGCGGCGTGGCCCAGGGGGGGCCCGCGCGGCCCTGTGGTGTGGTCCCCTCGGCCGGCCTCCGACGCCCTCCTTCGGACTATTTATCGGCCTCGACCTAAAAACGCACGGGGGGAAGTCGAAGTCGCCAGAAACCCTCCAGAACGCCGCCACATCGCGAAACTCCGTCGCGGGAGCCAGAAGTCTCCGTTCTGGCACTCCGCCGGGCGGGGAATTGGAGGAGATCATCGCCGCCATCACCGCCAACGCCTCTACATCAACCAGCCATGTTTCCCCCATCCATGTGTGAGTAATTCCCCCGCCGTAGGCCGAAGGGGATGGTAGGGATTGGATGAGATTGGTCATGTAATAGCATAAGATTGTTAGGGCATAGTGCCTAGTGTCCGTAATTGGTACTTTGATGATATTGTTGCAACTTGTTATGCTTAATGCTTGTCACTAGGGCCCGAGTGCCATGATCTCAGATCTGAACATGTTATTGTTTCATCAAGATAATCATTGTTTATGGTCTTACCTATAAGTTGTATACACATGTCGTCTGTCCGGAACCGATGGCCCCGAAGTGACGAAATCGGGACAACCGGAGGGAATGGTAGCGATGTGAGGATCACATGTGTTCACGGAGTGTTAATGCTTTGCTCCGGTACTCTATTAAAAGGAGTACCTTAATATCCAAGTAGTTTCCCTTGAGGCCCGGCTGCCACCGGCTGGTAGGACAAAAGATGTTGTGCAAGTTTCTCATTGCGAGCACGCACGACTATATATGGAACACATGCCTATTGATTGCTTTGTACTTGGACACCGTTTTATTATTATCTGCAAATGCCATGCTATGATTGTTACATGAGTTTCTCTCATCCATGCAACGCCCGTCATCCGTCCCCGTGCCTACGATATTTTAATCCTCGCCGTTTACTAAAATCACTACTCGTTGTCTCGTTACTCTGCTGCTGTTATTTCACTACTCGCTATCGCTATAAAACTGTTACTACCGATAAACTCTTGCGAGCAAGTCTCGTTTCCGAGTGCAGCTGAATTGACAACTCCGCTGTTAAGGCTTCCAAGTGTTCTTTGTCTCCCCTTGTGTCGAATCAATAAATTGGGTTTTACTTCCCTCGAAGACTCGTTGCGATCGCCTATACTTGTGGGTCATCAAGACTATTTTCTCGGCGCCGTTGCCGGGGAGCATAGCTTTATTTGGAAGTTCACTTGGATTAATATTGTTCACTCGCAAATTCTCCATCATGGGTAAACCTCGCGATACTAAGATCGCCATATTACCATCCACTACAAGAAAAGGTACAATTCTGAGTACCTCCGCTACACTTGATTCACCATCTGTGATTGATAAACTTGTTTCACCGCCACATGCTTCACAAGCTGGTACTTCTGCTGAATCTGAAAACTCTCATAATATTGATAATATTTCTGCTGTGCTTGATGATAGTGGTTGATGTCTACGTTCCCCCTCCTTTCCTGTAGACAGTGTTGGGCCTCCAAGAGCAGAGGTTTGTAGAACAGCAGCAAGTTTTCCCTTAAGTGGATACCCAAGGTTTATCGAACTCAGGGAGGAAGAGGTCAAAGATATCCCTCTCATGCAACCCCTGCAACCACAAAGCAAGAAGTCTCTTGTGTCCCCAACACACCTAATAGGTGCACTAGTTCGGCGAAGAGATAGTGAAATACAGGTGGTATGAATTTATAAGAGCAAGTAGCAACGGTGCCGTAAAATAGCTTGCTGGCGTGTAGTTGATGGTGGTAGTATTGCAGCAGATAGTAACACAAGTAAAACAATGAAACAAGCAGCGATAGCGATATTTAGGAACAAGGCCTAGGGATTACACTTTCACTAGTGGACACTCTCAACATTGATCACATAACAGAATAGATAAATGCATACTCTACACTTTTGTTGGATGATGAACGCATTGCGTAGGATTACACGAACCCTCAATGCCGGAGTTAACAAGCTCCACAATTTGTTCATATTTAGTAACCTTATAGTGTAAGATAGATCAAAAGACTAAACCAAGTACTAACATAGCATGCACACTATCGCCTTCATGCATATGTAGGAGGAATAGATCACATCAATACCATCATAGTAATAATTAACTCCACAATCTACAAGAGATCATGATCATAGCCTACGACAAGAACTACATGATGCACACCCTGTCCACTTTACACCATGCAGGAGGAATAGAATACTTTAATAACATCACTAGAGTAGCACATAGATGAATTGTGATACAAAACTCATATGAATCTCAATCATGTAAAGCAGCTCATGAGATCATTGTATTGAAGTACATAGAAGAGAGATTAACCACATAGCTACCGGTACAGCCCCGAGCCTCGATGGAGAACTACTCCCTCCTCATGGGAGCAAGCAGCGGTGATGAAGATGGTGGTGGAGATGGCAGCGGTGTTGATGGAGAAGCCTTCCGGGGCACTTCCCCGTCCCGGCGGCGTGCCGGAACAGAGACTCCTGTCCCCCAGATCTTGGCTTCGCGATGGCGGCGGCTCTGGAAGGTTTCTGTGGGTTTCGTCGAACGCCTCAGGGTTTTCAATCCAGGGGCTTTATATAGGCGAAGAGGCGGCGCAGGAGGGCTGACAGGGGGGCCAAACTATAGGGCGGCGCGGCCCCCCCTCTGGCCGCGCCAGCCTGTAGTTTGGTGGGCTCGTGGCCCCCTCTCGACCTCTCTCGGTGTGTTCCGGATGCTTCCGGGGATTCTAAGATCTTTGGCGTTGATTTCGTCCGATTCCGAGAATATTTCGTTACTAGGATTTCTGAAACCAAAAACAGCGAAAACAGGAACCGGCACTTCGGCATCTTGTTAATAGGTTAGTTCCGTAAAATGCACGAATATGACATAAAGTGTGCATAAGACATGTAGAAATCATCAATAATGTGGCATGGAACATAAGAAATTATCGATACGTCGGAGACGTATCAGCATCCCCAAGCTTAGTTCTCGCTCGTCCCGAGCAGGTAAAACGATAACACGTATAATTTCCGGAGTGACATGCCATCATAACCTTGATCATACTATTTGTAAAGCATATGTAGTGAATGCAGCGATCAAAACAATGTATATGACATGAGTAAACAAGTGAATCATAAAGCAAAGACTTTTCATGAATAGCACTTCAAGACAAGCATCAATAAGTCTTGCATAAGAGTTAACTCATAAAGCAATAATTCAAAGTAAAGGTATTGAAGCAACACAAAGGAAGATGAAGTTTCAGCGGTTGCTTTCAACTTGTAACATGTATATCTCATGGATAGTTGTCAATGCAAAGTAATATAACAAGTGCAATATGCAAGTATGTAGGAATCAATGCACAGTTCACACAAGTGTTTGCTTCTTGAGGTGGAGAGAAATAGGTGAACTGACTCAACAATAAAAGTAAAAGAATGACCCTTCGCAGAGGGAAGCATCGATTGCTATATTTGTGCTAGAGCTTTGATTTTGAAAACATAAAGAGAGCATAAAAATAAAGTTTTGAGAGGTGTATGTTGTTGTCAACGAATGGTAGCGGGTACTCTAACCCCCTTGCCAGACAAACCTTCAAAGAGCGGCTCCCATTTTATTTTATTTTGGATGGCACTCCTTCCAACCTTTCTTTCACAAACCATGGCTAACCGAATCCTCGGGTGCCTGCCAACAATCTCATACCAAGAAGGAGTGCCTTTTTATTTTAGTTTTATTATGATGACACTCCTCCCAACCTTTGCTTACACAAGCCATGGCTAACCGAATCCTTCGGGTGCCGTCCAACAATCACATACCATGGAGGAGTGTCTATTTTTGTTAATTAATTTGGGACTCGGGAATCCCATTGCCAGCTCTTTTGCAAAATTATTGGACAAGCGGATGAAGCCACTAGTCCATTGGTGAAAGTTGCCCAACAAGATTGAAAGATAAACACCACATACTTCCTCATGAGCTATAAAACATTGACACAAATCAGAGGTGATAAATTTTGAATTGTTTAAAGGTAGCACTCAAGCAATTTACTTTGGAATGGCGGAAAATACCATGTAGTAGGTAGGTATGGTGGACACAAATGGCATAGTGGTTGGCTCAAGTATTTGGATGCATGAGAAGTATTCCCTCTCGATACAAGGTTTAGGCTAGCAAGGTTATTTGAAACAAACACAAGGATGAACCGGTGCAGCAAAACTCACATAAAAGACATATTGTAAACATTATAAGAATCTACACCGTCTTCCTTGTTGTTCAAACTCAATACTAGAAATTATCTAGACCTTAGAGAAACCAAATATGCAAACCAAATTTTAGCATGTTCTATGTATTTCTTCATTAATGGGTGCAAAGTATATGATGCAAGAGCTTAAACATGAGCACAACAATTGCCAAGTATCACATTACCCAAGACATTATAGCAATTACTACATGTATTATTTTCCAATTCCAACCATATAACAATTTAACGAAGAAGAAACTTCGCCATGAATACTAAAAGCTAAGAACACATGTGTTCATACGAACCAGCGGAGCGTGTCTCTCTCCCACACAAGCATGATGTAATCCAATTTATTCAAACACAAACAAAAACAAAAACAAACCGACGCTCCAAGCAAAGCACATAAGATGTGATGGAGTAAAAATATAGTTTCAGGGGAGGAACCTGATAATGTTGTCGATAAAGAAGGGGATGCCTTGGGCATCCCCAAGCTTAGACGCTTGAGTCTTCTTAATATATGCAGGGGTGAACCACCGGGGCATCCCCAAGCTTAGAGCTTTCACTCTCCTTGATCATAGTATATCATCCTCCTCTCTTGACCCTTGAAAACTTCCTCCACACCAAACTCGAAACAACTCATTAGAGGGTTAGTGCACAATAAAAATTAACATATTCAGAGGTGACACAATCATTCTTAACACTTCTGGACATTGCATAATGCTACTGGACATTAATGGATCAAAGAAATTCATCCAACATAGCAAAAGAGGCAATGCGAAATAAAAGGCAGAATCTGTCAAAACAGAACAGTTCGTATTGACGAATTTTAAAATGGCACCAGACTTGCTCAAATGAAAATGCTCAAATTGAATGAAAGTTGCGTACATATCTGAGGATCATGCACGTAAATTGGCTTAATTTTCTGAGCTACCTACAGGGAGGTAGACCCAGATTCGTGACAGCAAAGAAATCTGGAACTGTGCAGTAATCCAAATCTAGTACTTACTTTTCTATCAACGACTTTACTTGGCACAACAAAACACAAAACTAAGATAAGGAGAGGTTGCTACAGTAATAAACAACTTCCAAGACACAAAATAAAAACAAAGTACTGTAGCAAAATAACACATGGGTTATCTCCCAAGAAGTTCTTTTCTTTATAGCCATTAAGATGGGCTCAGTAGTTTTAATGATGCACTCGCAAGAAATAGTATTTGAAGCAAAAAGAGAGCATCAAAAGGCAAGTATGAAACAAATTTAAGCCTAACATGCTTCCTATGCATAGGAATCTTGTAAATAAACAAGTTCAAGAAGCATAATGCAACAAGCATAGAAAGATAAAACAAGTATAGCTTCAAAAATTTCAGCACATAGAGAGGTGTTTTAGTAACATGAAAATTTCTACAACCATATTTTCCTCTCTCATAATAACTTTCAGTAGCAACATGAGCAAACTCAACAATATAACTATCACATAAAGCATTCTTATCATGAGTCTCATGCATAAAATTATTACTCTCCACATAAGCATAATCAATTTTATTAGTAATAGTGGGAGCAAATTCAACAAAGTAGCTATCATTATTATTCTCATCAAGTGTTGGAGGCATAGTATAATCACAACAAAATTTACTCTCCATAGTAGGTGGTACCAAAAGACTACTATCATTATAATCATCATAAATAGGAGGCAAAGTATCATCAAAGAAAATTTTCTCCTCAATGCTTGGTGGACTAAAAAGATCATGCTCATCAAAACCAGCTTCCCCAAGCTTAGAATTTTCCATATCATTAGCAACAATGGTGTTCAAAGTATTCATGCTAACATGTTCCATGGGTTTTTTAATTTTCGCATTAAACCATTCATGTCTTGACTCAGGAAATAGTACAAAGAGCTCACAGATGTTTTCCATTATGCCTAACTAGTGTAAACAAGAAACAAAAAGTTGCAATTGCAGGATCTAAAGGAAATAGCTTCGAGCACAAACACAATGGCGCCAGAAAAGTACTTTACCTGGAACCGGAGTATGAGTGCCTTTTACCTTTCCTCCCCGGCAACGGCGCCAGAAAAGTGCTTGATGTCTACGTTCCCCCTCCTTTCCTGTAGACAGTGTTGGGCCTCCAAGAGCAGAGGTTTGTAGAACAGCAGCAAGTTTTCCCTTAAGTGGATACCCAAGGTTTATCGAACTCAGGGAGGAAGAGGTCAAAGATATCCCTCTCATGCAACCCCTGCAACCACAAAGCAAGAAGTCTCTTGTGTCCCCAACACACCTAATAGGTGCACTAGTTCGGCGAAGAGATAGTGAAATACGAGGTGGTATGAATTTATAAGAGCAAGTAGCAACGGTGCCGAGAAAATAGCTTGCTAGGCGTGTAGTTGATGGTGGTAGTATTGCAGCGAGTAGTAACACGGTAAAACGAGTAAACAAGCAGCGATAGCGATATTTAGGAACAAGGCCTAGGGATTACACTTTCACTAGTGGACACTCTCAACATTGATCACATAACAGAATAGATAAATGCATACTCTACACTTTTGTTGGATGATGAACGCATTGCGTAGGATTACACGAACCCTCAATGCCGGAGTTAACAAGCTCCACAATTTGTTCATATTTAGTAACCTTATAGTGTAAGATAGATCAAAAGACTAAACCAAGTACTAACATAGCATGCACACTATCGCCTTCATGCATATGTAGGAGGAATAGATCACATCAATACCATCATAGTAATAATTAACTCCACAATCTACAAGAGATCATGATCATAGTCTACGACAAGAACTACATGATGCACACCCTGTCCACTTTACACCATGCGAGGAGGAATAGAATACTTTAATAACATCACTAGAGTAGCACATAGATGAATTGTGATACAAAACTCATATGAATCTCAATCATGTAAAGCAGCTCATGAGATCATTGTATTGAAGTACATAGAAGAGAGATTAACCACATAGCTACCGGTACAGCCCCGAGCCTCGATGGAGAACTACTCCCTCCTCATGGGAGCAGCAGCGGTGATGAAGATGGTGGTGGAGATGGCAGCGGTGTTGATGGAGAAGCCTTCCGGGGGCACTTCCCCGTCCCGGCGGCGTGCCGGAACAGAGACTCCTGTCCCCCAGATCTTGGCTTCGCGATGGCGGCGGCTCTGGAAGGTTTCTGTGGGTTTCGTCGAACGCCTCAGGGTTTTCGATCCAGGGGCTTTATATAGGCGAAGAGGCGGCGCAGGGAGGGCCGACGGGGGGCCAAACTATAGGGCGGCGCGGCCCCCATCCGGCCGCGCCGGCCTGTAGTTTGGTGGGCCTGTGGCCCCCCTCGACCTCTCCGGTGTGTTCGGATGCTTCCGGGGATTCTAAGATCTTTGGCGTTGATTTCGTCCGATTCCGAGAATATTTCGTTACTAGGATTTCTGAAACCAAAAACAGCGAGAAAACGAGAGCCGGCACTTCGGCATCTTGTTAATAGGTTAGTTCCAGAAAATGCACGAATATGACATAAAGTGTGCATAAGACATGTAGAAATCATCAATAATGTGGCATGGAACATAAGAAATTATCGATACGTCGGAGACGTATCAGTGGTTCATTGGGATCTTTTCTAGATGCTACAATTGCTAGGTCTAGACAAATTGAAAATACTGAAACTCCTAATGCTACTACACCTGTTAATTCACCTGAACTTGATTATTTTAGTGATGATCCTGATGAAGATTATGTGGAGCTTAATGATAATTTTATTGAAAAATGCAATGCTACTACTGATGCAAGAAAAATTAAAAAGTTGCTTGCAGAACATGCTCGTTAGATATAAACTGTCTCCGATCCTAAATTTGCCACATCTCCTATAAACATTAAGGATAAAGATTATGATTTTTCTCTTGATCTATCTCATATAGCTATTGTTGAGAAAACACCCTTTTGTGGTACTGAAAAAGAAAGTGCTTCGTTGAACACATGACTGAGTTATCTACTCTAAGTAGCTTGTTTTTCTGATGATGTCAAGATGCGTACTTACTTTGTTGCTAAAATCTTTCCATTCTCATTAAAGGATGACGCTAAAACTTGGTATAATAATTTGCCACCTAATTCTATTAAAAGTCCGAAAGAATTGCTTGATGTTTTCTTCCGCAAATACTTTCCTGCTAGTGCTCACTATATTGCTTTGCAGAGAATTTATAATTTTGACCAGGGAGATGAAGAGAAATTGCCTGAGGCTTGGGCGAGATTTTGCTCTCTTATTAGAGCTCGGCCTGACCATGATTTGGAAAAGCATGATTTACTTGATATATTTTATAGCGGACTAACCATTGAATCTAGGGCATACCTGGATAGTTGTGCTTGGTTGTGTTTTCGGGAAAAGAACTCCGGACGACGTTGAAGAATTATTGGCTAAAATAAGCCGGAATCATGATGATTGGACTACGCTCGAACCAACTCCAACGCCAATATTGAAGAAGAGGGGTATGATTAAATTGAATGATGAATATATGAGGGAAGCCAAGAAGTCTCTCAAGGAGAAAGGTATTAAATGCGAAGATGTGAAGAATCTACCTCCTATAGAAGATGTATGTGAGATAATTCCCCCTTCATCCATGATTGAGGTAAACTCCCTTCAACGCTTTACTAGGGAAGATATTCCAGTATTCGAAACCTCCTGCACAATGCTTAGATGAGTTTGATAATTATATTGTTAAGCAAGAAAATTTTAATATGAGAGTAGAGAATCATTTAATGGAAAATTCTCGAGCTATTAGTGAATTGCATGATGTTGTAGAGAGAACCTCCAATGATGTTAAGATGCTTGTTAAACATTTTCATATGATTCAAACTCAAATTGATCAACTCACTAAAGTGCAAAATGACTTGTTAGGGAATAATTCTAAAGAGAAACATGCTTATGAAGTAACAACTAGAGGTGGTGTCTCTACCCAGGATCCTCTATATCCTGAAGGGCATCCCAAAAGAATTGAACAAGATTCTCAACACATTGAACCTAGTGCTCATTCTAGGAAGAAAAAGAAGAAGAAACATAAAAATGTTGTAGAATCCTCTGAACACTGTTAATGATCCTAATAGTATTTCTATTTCGATGCTGAAGCCGAAAGTGGTAATGAACATGATAAAGATAATGATAAGAATGATGCTTCTGATAAAGAAAATGTAGAAGATGAACCTGAAAAGCATGCTAAAAATAAAAAGTACACTAAAGAAGATTTTATTGCTGAGAAACATGGTAATGAAAGAGAACCTTGGGTGCAAAAGCAAATGCCTTTTCCTGCTAAGAAATTAAAATCAAAGGAAGAAGAACACTATAATAAATTTTGCGATTGGATGAAACCTTTATTCTTGCAAATCCCTTTGATCGATGCTATTAAATTGCCACCTTATTCAAAGTATATGAAAGATATTGTTACTAACAAAAGGAAAATCCCCAATGAGGAAATTTCCACTATGCTTGCTAATTACTCTTTCAATGGCAAAGTTCCAAAGAAGTTGGGCGACCCGGTATACCTACTATTCCTTGTTCTATTAAGAATAATTATGTTAAAACTGCTCTATGTGACTTGGGAGCCGGTGTTAGTGTTATGCCTTTTTCTCTTTATAAGAGACTTTACTTAGATAAGTTGATACCTACTGATATATCTTTGCAAATGGCTGATAAATCTACTTGCTATTCCTGTTGGTATATGTGAGAATGTTCCTGTTCAAGTTACTACTAACTCGCTTGATATTAACTGATTTTGTTGTGTTGGAAATGCTCGAAGATGATAATATGTCTATTATTCTTGGGAGACCTTTTCTTAACACCGCAGGGGCTATTATTGATTGCAATAAAGGAAAGGTTACTTTCAATGTTGATGATAGGGAGCATACCGTCTATTTCCCCAAGAGGATTGAGAAAGCGTGTGGAGTTAATACTATTTCTAATGTGAGAACTATCAAAGTGGGAACTATTGATTGTCCTATATATGAGCCTAAAGAAGAATATCAAACTCTCGTGATTGGATCCATATCAATACAATTCAAGGTAACATGATTGATTTGAGGTTTATGTCTTCTTATGCTATGTAAAATTTATTTGGTGCCAAGACTTGATCAACCTTGTTAACAAATACCTTTTATATGCATAGAGGAGGTAAACAACATCTCTTTCTTCCTCCATTTGCTCTAGTTGCTGTAGCACTTTTAATTTGCAAAGTTCCTTAGTTAATTTGAGATTTCAAAATTTTTCCTGGCCAGTAATAATGAATTAAATACCCAGAAATGTGCATTTTTCAAAGTTTTCAAAAATTCACAAAAATTATACCGTTGGTCCTATTTTTCGACGAGGCACACAGGAGCACCGGAGGATGACCTGTGGGGCACCGTAGGGTGCCACACCATAGGCCGGCGCGGCCAAGGAGGTGGGCGCGCCACCATGTGGTGTGGGCCCCTCCTTGCCCCACTTTGCCATCTCTTTCTCCCAGCACCTTCTCTCTCCCGAAAAAACTCGTACCAGGTTCCTCTCTCTCGCGTTTTTGCTCAAGAGCTCCAGATTTCTCGATCTCTTTGCTCAGCCCAGATTTCGTGCTGAAATTTGGCACATTTGCTCCTTGGTATGTGACTCCTCCACCCATCCAAGTAGAATTTTGTTTGGTTGAGTATATCTTGAATATTTTGCTGCTGTAGGTAACATGTTTAGTGAGCTTGCATGCTTGTTCTAAGTGGTAGAAACTAGTTTTGATGCATGATTAGTACTCTAGCAAGTTCCTATGGTAGTTTCCCTCAATTATATGTCACCAAATCAAAATTTTATATTATTTGTTGAAAATTTCAGAGAAAGATGAAGAAGTTCAACTTTGGAGAGTTGTTCAAGAAAGGAACAACCAGCACCGGGAGGCCTTCTAGGGCCGCCACCCGGATTAGGCGATCGTACAATGAGGATATTATCGCGCCTAGCTTCGCGCCCGAAGAGGACAACGGGGCTCCTAATGCTTCGTCTTTTCCATGCTATGATTTTCTGAGGAATGCAGGGATATTGGAGGATTTCTCCACCCTTGTCAACAGGGCGGGCCTAACCACCTATGTGGGAGATGAAAGGGAGCAATACTACATGCTCACCAAAATCTTCGTTGAGAGCTTCAAGTTCCACAACAAGCAATATGAGCCGACAGTTGCATTCAAGATCTATGGTAATCCTGTTACTATGGGATTGGAAGATTTTTGTCGTGCATTGGATATTGCCCCTGTAGGTACAGCAAGTAGGATTGATGACAACCCCTGGACTTGTTGGAGCTCTATCGAGGGATTACCGATGATGATTGTCGCACCATTCAGGCGTGGCAAGATAAGGAACATTCAACTCCCCGCCATTAAGTATTTTGCGTATTACATTGCTACTAGCATTCTTGGTAGGGAGAACACTAGCAATATTTCTAGTTACCATCTTGCTTTCTTGAATATTGCACTTACTGGTCAGACATCTTATCATCTTGGTTCTCTTATTGCTCGCCGCCTGACTAACAGGGGGCCTATTTTTGGAGGAACTATTGCACTGCGTGTTTTAACTTATCTAAGGCTTCCTATTGATCCTAATGATGTGCCATTGGCCCCTAGGAAACTTGATATTGCTGCTATGAAGAGTCACCATTTTGTTACCGCTGATTCTACTTTAGATAATATGGTCTATAGAATGTTGTTTTCTGACGGGGATGAGAAGGAAATTCCTCTTCCCCAACCAGGTTTGTTCAGTATTGACAGGCAATCATGGTCGTGCACTAAGGAGGAGGTGGATGAACATATGAAGATACAAGACTTCCACCAGCAGCATGACTCCGAGGACGCCGAGGCCTCCCACGACTACACCGTCACGTATCCCGGTGCTTCTTCTAGCACATACCCGGAATACGATCCATCTTCGTCATACTACGGAGATATTACCTCATGGGATCGATGGGATTGAACTCCACTTAGGCCAAAAGCCTAAGCTTGGGGGGAGGTATACCGGCATCACTCATTCTTTGCATATTATGGTTGCTGGATACTTGTACATACTTGTTTAGTTTGTTTGAGTGGTTTTCTAATAAGAGGAAGATGATATTTGGGGAAGTGCTGCCTGAAAACAGATTCTGGACTGTTACTAGAAAAATTCGTGCGCACAGCCAGAGCGTTATTTTGAGCTGCCAATTTTTGTGCAGGTTCCCCAGGTTGTTATCTAACTTTCATTAGTTGAACACTTTTCGAGCTGAGCAACGTAATATTTTTGTAAAAATCGATTTCTGTACTGCTATCAGGTTTTGGCAGATTTCTGCCATCTCGCTTTTCTGTGTTTCTTTTAGTTTGCTATTTCTTGTTTTTGTTTTGTTTCCTTCCCAAAACACAAAAAGACCAAAAATATTTCTGTTGTTTCTCTTCACCATTTGTTTGCTATGGTTTCTTGCATTTGTCTCGCTTTATTTGCTATTGCTAGTTTGCTATAAGAAAACCCAAAAAGATTTTGCTTTGTTTGCTTGTTTCCTTCTGTTCTTGTTTCTAATTCGAAAACACCAAAAATATTTGCTGTTCTTCTTTGGTTTGTAAAGTTCTTTATGAGTTCAATGGTCTTCGGTGGCTGGAGCATGGTTTTCATTTCATATTATCCAAGCTGCACAAGTGAAAAGGCAATAATGATGATCTACGACAATTGGATTGTGGTGAGAGGCTGGTATGAACTCTATTTGTTTTCATTTTTGTACATATACTCATCCATGTGAGCATGCTTAGTTGGTTCATGTGAGGTATATGTTATTTGAGAAAGTCTAGTAGTTTATGATCTCTCATGATTAGCTCCAATCTATTAATATGAGTAGCATGTCATGGATGTTTGCTTGCATTGTTTTATTCATAAGTAAGTATGGCATTGTGGTATCCTCCTCTCGAATAATTCATTTATATCGACTTGGCACATGCTCACGCATGCATATGACTGAACAAAAAGTCAATTAAGCCTCGATGATCTATATTGCTTCGAGTTCTTGTATCACTTTTATGCCTCCGTTAATTTATTTTGCCGCAAGCATGATTATGACGATTCACTGCTCTCTTGATTTGTCGCTCCCTAGTCTATTGCTAGCCTTCACTTGTACTGAGCGGGAATGCTGCTCGTGCTTCCAACCACATGAAAACCAAGTTATTCCAGCGTGTCCACCATAAATACCTATGCATGGCATTTCAAATCATTCCAAGTAAATTCTCATGCGCTACCTTTAAAACCTTCAAAATGCTTCTCAATTTGTGTTTATGTTTCATAGCTCATGAGGAAGTATGTAGTGTTTAGCTTTCAACCTTGTCATTTACTTTTGACGGACTCTCATATGGACTAGTGGCACATCCGCTTATCCAATAACTTTGCAAAAAGAGCTGGCAATGGGATTCCCAGTCCCAAATTAATTAACTTAAATAGACACTCCTCCATGGTTTGTGATTGTTGGACGGCACCCGAAGGATTCGGTTAGCCATGGCTTGTGTAAGCAAAGATTGGGGGGAGTGTCATCATCATAATAAAACTAAAATAAAAAGGCGCTCCTTCATGGTATGAGATTGTTGGCAGGCACCCGAGGATTCGGTTAGCCATGGTTTGTGAAAGAAAGGTTGGAAGGAGTGCCAAATAAATATGCAATAATTCATGGGAGCTGCTCTTGAAAGTCCGGTTGGCGAGGTAGTTGGTGTACCCATTACCATTCGTTGACAACAACAAACACCTCTCAAAATAATTTTACTCCTGTCTTTATAAAAATGAAAAGCTCTAGCGCATGTTAATCCCTGCTTCCCTCTGCGAAGGGTCAATCTTTTACTTTTATGTTGTGTTCCCATTATTTCTTTGAGCACTATCTTGAGAGCACAACTGTCATTCTTAGTATAATATGCTTGTCTCAAAATATGATTGATTGTGGTATAACTTTGATGCATTTATCTTTTGACAATCACTACTTCTAGTCTTTCTATGAACTCCAGAGGTGCCCGGGCATTTATGTTTTGCCAACCAAATACAGGCAAGCGAGATACCACTTTATCATACTCTCTTATGAACATTGCAATCCTGCTTACATACATGATTCATGATGCTTATTATTAATTGTTGGTACCTCTCCATGATTGACATAGCTGTTATATGATCTTATTTGCATGTATCTCATTATGAATTGCTTAAGTATTAGCCATAGCATGAGAATATATACATCATATGAGCAAATGTGTTCGTGAAAGTTCTTTTATCGCTCAGTTGTTAACCGAATTGCTCGAGGACAAGCAATAAGCTAAGCTTGGGGGAGTTGATACGTCCAAAACGTATCTACTTTCCCGAACACTTTTGCTATTGTTTTGCCTCTAATTTGTGTATTTTGGATGCAACTAACACGGACTAACGCTGTTTTCAGCAGAACCGTTCAGTGTCCCGTTTTTGTGCGAAATCCAACTTTCAGGAAAATCCTCGGAATTTATGCAGAAGGCCCTATTTTCCCAGAGAACTGACGGAGCCAGAAGGACGAACCAGGTGGAGGCCCGAGGGCCCCACACCATAGGGCGGCGCGGCCCAGGGGGGGCCCGCGTGGCCCTGTGGTGTGGTCCCCTCGGCCGGCCTCCGACGCCCTCCTTCGGACTATTTATCGGCCTCGACCTAAAAACGCACGGGGGGAAGTCGAAGTCGCCAGAAACCCTCCAGAACGCCGCCACATCGCGAAACTCCGTCGCGGGAGCCGAAGTCTCCGTTCCGGCACTCCGCCGGACGGGGAATTGGAGGAGATCATCGCCGCCATCACCGCCAACACCTCTACATCAACCAGCCATGTTTCCCCCATCCATGTGTGAGTAATTCCCCCGCTGTAGGCCGAAGGGGATGGTAGGGATTGGATGAGATTGGTCATGTAATAGCATAAGATTGTTAGGGCATAGTGCCTAGTGTCCGTAATTGGTACTTTGATGATATTGTTGCAACTTGTTATGCTTAATGCTTGTCACTAGGGCCCGAGTGCCATGATCTCAGATCTCGAACATGTTATTGTTTCATCAAGATAATCATTGTTTATGGTCTTACCTATAAGTTGTATACACATGTCGCTGTCCGGAACCGATGGCCCCGAAGTGACAGAAATCGGGACAACCGGAGGGAATGGTAGCGATGTGAGGATCACATGTGTTCACGGAGTGTTAATGCTTTGCTTCGGTACTCTATTAAAAGGAGTACCTTAATATCCAGTAGTTTCCCTTGAGGCCCGGCTGCCACCGGCTGGTAGGACAAAAGATGTTGTGCAAGTTTCTCATTGCGAGCACACACGACTATATATGGAACACATGCCTATTGATTGCTTTGTACTTGGACACCGTTTTATTATTATCTGCAAATGCCCTGCTATGATTGTTACATGAGTTTCTCTCATCCATGCAACGCCCGTCATCCGTCCCCGTGCCTACGGTATTTTAATCCCGCTGTTTACTAAAATCACTACTCGTTGTCTCGTTACTCTGCTGCTGTTATTTCACTACCGCTCATCGCTATAAAGCTGTTACTATCGATAAACTCTTGCGAGCAAGTCTGTTTCAGTGTGCACTGAATTGACAACTCCGCTGTTAAGGCTTCCAAGTGTTCTTTGTCTCCCCTTGTGTCGAATCAATAAATTGGGTTTTACTTCCCTCGAAGACTATTGCGATCCCCTATACTTGTGGGTCATCAGATATCTTTGACCTCTTCCTCCCTGAGATCGATAAACCTTGGGTGATCCACTTAAGGGAAACTTGCTGCTGTTCTACAAACCTCTGCTCTTGGAGGCCCAACACTGTCTACAAGAATAGAAGCACCCGTAGACATCAGTGACATTACTGGTACAGTGATAATATGGTTGCTGAAATGTTCTTCATAGATAAAATTATTTATTCATGAACCAAAGATCTAATAATGTTCTACTCATTCTAGTATATCAAAGTTTCAAGAAAAAATCATTTTGATACGTAAAAGAATGGTTCTAACATTAAGAGACAGAATCAGTCCAGAATATTTGTTGCAGCAAAACTGATTTTTTTCGACCACTTAGACATGTTAGAAATTTTAGCCAATTTTTCTGCATATAGAGGATGAGAATTTGCAGCTACAGTGAATTTATCATGATTTTAGGTGTTACGAAAACATCATAAAAATTGTGCGCTAAAAAGTACAGCGCATGAATCAACAACTCCATATTAGTTTTGCAACTTTTATCATCAAAATGGGTAAAAACTTGGTTCTTTATTAAAAAACAAGAGAGTAAACTAAAAAGAAACTAACATGCTATAGCAATCATGTAGAGAGAAAATAAAAATAAAAAAATCTCGGGTTGCTTCTCGTAAAGCATTTTCTTTATAGTCATATAGCTTGGCTTACTTACTTTGTTCCAGTTGTATGGAGATCATGTGGTAGCTTAAATCTTGGTGTTACCTCCTTCCTTGGATCAATAATAGACCCTATGGTTCTAAAAATGGTCTCCCGGAAATTATAGGACTAGAGGTATTACTACACATGTCCATGTTAATAAAATCCATAGGTACATATGTCATATATAATTCAACCATAACATTATTAACTCTTCCTAATATTTTCTTTAGTTGAATCATCAACAAGTAAAAGATCTATAGAGCATTTTTCCATGTTTTTGAGATTAAGCAAATCATGCAACTCTTTAGATATAACTAAGGCACTAGATCCTAAATCCCGAATAGCATGGTGTGTCTCTTTCTCTATCAATTAAAATCTTGGGAATCCAAGCATCCCCAAGCTTAGGTGGTATCATAACTTCATTGTTATACCTTCCTATTTTTTTAGGGATTTCTATTTTCGTGCCCTCGGGTCCTTAGTTGTGCTCAGTTTTCCCCAGCTCCTTAGTTTTTCCTCAGTTTTTCCCAAGACCTTGTCTGAAACCATCACAGGTGCTGTAACGGCCGGTTGCCCGACGGTTGACCGTTATCTTCTGACTAGTGGGGCCACGTAGAGCAAAGACACGTCAGACGATCCATCTTTGTTTGACTGTAAGCATCACTGTATCCCTGACCAAAACGCGCACGAGTGGGGCTTCGGTATATCGAATGACAAGTGGGGCCATGACGCTGATACAAGGGGCAATACACGGGTAGGATTAGATTTCTAAACGGAGCTCTACAACGATGGCACGGAGGAGGTGGCATGTGAGGTGCCGAGATGAGATCGACGTCCACAAAGAACTGCATGAGGCTGGACCAGACGCATTAGATAGATATGAACTAGACGCGTTTAACCATGCAAAGAAGAGAAGAAATGGTCGACGACATCGATGACTGCCTCAAAACTTTGACTGACCGTGTCGGTCACGAACGCGAGAAATGTAGAGAAAACTAGTGTCTCTCCTTTCTGGCGTGTATAGATGGGTGCTAGAAGAGTGTGGTGGCGAAGGAAAAGACCTCGCGGTGGTCTGTGGCGTCCAGCATAGCGGGGCGGTGTGGTCGTGCCCACAGCGGCGTGCATGCATGTTCGGCATTGGCATCAGCATGTACGTTCGTCATTGGCCTCGGTGGTATCTCTGGTGTGTCAGTGATCGAATGAGGGGACGGGATTGAAGGTGCATCCCGGCGGTGACCTAGCAGTGGCGGCGAGCATAGCCGTTCTGACCATGCCGATATCGGCATCGGCATCGTTTAGAGGTTGTGGTGCTCGAATCAAGGTGGGATTTGTTTCTTGTATGCCAAAATGAATTTGAAACAAGTTTCGTGTTGAAGGTTAGGTAACGAAAGTTTGTAACTAAAAATTATACTAGCGCCATGGTGAGGTTCTTTTTGATAGAGCTATACGGTTGGGCAAACTTTTTTGACACTTTTAAGATAGGGTTCCTTGTTGTTACACGTATGGCATCATGTATGAAAAATTTGGGGTCAGTTGGAGATGTTCGAAAAAATCACTTTGCTTTAGCGCATGCCGTTTCATCTCACTGAAACCAGCTTTGCTAACAAGGTGATGTTTTCTACCTTCTCTAAATGACCTCAAATTTCATACAGCTGATCTTCTATACATAGATAGATAGATTGTTTTGTTTTTGCATTTTTTTGAATTTTCTAATTTCCCTTTATAATACCCAATTGATTTTCAGGTCAAAACCTCGAAAAACAGCATCATGTATGGCATCATTTTCGCCCTAAATTTCAAATTTTGTGAAACTTTCCCTTTTAGATATTCCTTGTTGTTATAGGTATGGCATCATGTTTTTTTGACCTTCTCAAAAGGGATTTTTTCTACCTTCTCTAAATGACCTCAAAAATCATACAGACGATCTTCTATACAAAGATAGGTAGATTGTTTCGTTTTTACATTTTTTTTGAACTTTTATTTCCCTTTATAATACCCATTTGATTTACAGGTCAAAACCTCGAAAGTTAACATAAGTAGATGGTGAACCCTCCCAAACTTCAAATACAGAGATAGATATATTGTTTCGTTTATCATTTTTACCGTGAATAGTAATAGCTACAAGAAATCGTCGATGGTTTATTATTTTTTGCGTGAAAATTAATGGATACAACAAATCGGTGATGGTTTATCATTTTTTGCGTGAAAAGTAATGGCTACAAGAAATCGGTGATGGTTTATCATTTTTTGCGTCAAAAGTAATGGATACAACAAATCGGTGATGGTTTATCATTTTCTGTGTGAAAATTAATGGCTACAACAAATCGGTGATGGTTTATCATTTTTTGCGTGAAAAGTAATGCCTAAAAGAGTTTATAATTTTTAGCGCGTGAAAAATAATACAGAAAACCGCCCTTTAGCATACTTAGAGAGTGGAAGCTAATCGCTGACAGAGAGAGAGAGAGGGGTTATCCTGCCCGTTAGATCATACGATCAACGGTCGGCGGGCACGATCCGCGTGACATGGGCTAAACCAATCAGGACAATGTTGCACGTCTGCGAGAATTTGTGGAGGGAGAGGGCAAAACTGAGTAGTATCAAGAAACCAAGAGCACCTGAGTAATAAACAGACTAAGGGATTCAAATATAAGATTTAAAAAATGGAAAATGTGTGTTTTGTACAATGAAACACATCTTGGCCTACCTCAAACTATTTGCAATACAAATATACATGAGTGTGAGAATTGTGGCCTTATTTAGACAAAGTATGTTTTGGGGAAAGCTGTTTTGGGAAGGGCTTATTGTGGAAAACCATGCACCTTCATAGCTACTAGGTGATTTGAGAAGTGGCAATTTGTGGTAAAACTTGATTTATCTATGACTTATCTATTATTTGAGAAGTGGCAATTTGTGGTAAAGACTCCATGAGTAAGTGCCACTCTTTTTCGGAATTTTTGCACATTAAATGACTCATTTAACTAGTTAATCCCATTTGTTGACTCTCGTTGACTAGCCACTTGAGGGTAAAACTGAGTATATTGCACTAGCCAGTATTAGCACTCAAGGGGAAAACTGAGCACACAAAAAATGCTAGTATAAGACTCGAGGGTATACCTGAGTATATCTAATTTTCCAGGGTTAGACTCGAGGACGCGTGTTGCGGTGCAGATATGGAAGATGAGCAATTGTTGACGCGTAGACGCGGGTCGCGGTGCAGAAGTCGAAGACGTGCAATCGTGGACGCGTGTCACGTTGCAGAAGTCCAAGACGTGCAGACGTGCAACGGTGGACGCGTAGGACGCGGGTCGCATTAACCACCCCTCACCTTTATAGACGCCTCCTCGCACCATCTCTGTCACTCTCACTCGCTCACGCAACGCCGCCTCTCTCACGTCCCATCATCTTCTCCAAAGCAAAAACCCTCTCCCTCTCCCTCTCCCTCTCCTCTGCCGGCGAGATGGACAAGGAGAATGCCAATCCCATCGTCCACGACGCCATCGGCTCCAAGCGCGATGCCTCCCTCTTCAACGCCGTCCCCTCAACGGCCGTCGCTGCCGGTGCATCTGAGGCTGCCGCCGGTGGCAGTAAGATCCCGGCGGGATGGGACCCCTATGAGGAGGTGTCGTACGAGGCGCCCCCGAACCCCTACGACACCTTCATGGACGACCCATGGAACGAGGTAACTACGGTTTGCTCCCTTTTTTGTTCCCCATTCCTTCTTGAACCCTATTTTTGTTGGTGTAGATGGATCTGTAGATGGATGAGTATTGGGTTAATATTTGCACCGATTTTATTCCATTTTGTTTTGATCCCTTCTTGATTTCGTTTAAGATTTGGGGTTCGGCCGTTCGGTTAATTTATGCAACTAATAATGGTATCTCAATCGGTTAATTTATGCAAGTAACCATAGGATCTCAATCAGTTATTTTATGCAAGAATCAAAAGATATGAACCGTTTAATTTTGCAAATAATCTGGAATGTGTTCAAGTTCAGATCTGGAATCTGTTTCTTTGCATATGATGAATCGGTGGGCTCCCCAAATTTTTACAGGGAGGGCTCAGCGAACCATTGATGTGTACAAATCTGTTGTGCATGAGCTTTGGTTCGCTAACCCCTTCCCTGTAGACATATAATCGTGTCCACTCTAACTGAGGCTGCCTATGTTTTTCCTAACTTTTTTATCATGCACGTTAGTCATTGTTGCAACTCATTCACTCATAGTTCCCATTTGATATGCATCAGCTGTCTGGTAGCGACAACGAGCCACTGACGCCAAGACTCGCCAGGTGCTGCGGAGGCTGCAGGTCGGCCAGTACGTCTCCTACTTCGCCAAGGGTGTCTACAGGTGCCCCTTCTGCACTAGGAGACTTGGCGGCACTGACTTCAACTGCCCCCTCACGCATGTCGAGAACATCGGCAACACCTTCCCCAAGGTCGGCACGACGGTGAACCCCCACTCCTTCCGCGCCAAGCACAAGGCACTCGGCATGCACCTCCGCAGCTTCCAGCGGGTGGAGATCTCCGTCGGGCGCATGCCTCCGCTCAAGCCCAAGGCTCCCAAGGGGAGCAACAAGTGGAGGCAGAGGCGGAGTCCTGGACGTGTGCTATTGCCTTCTATTTTGTTATTAGCTACGGATCCCTTGTTGTTATGTTGTTAGTATGATGGTGCTATGAAGAACCTGGAACCTGTTACTATGTTTGGCTGCTGTATGCAGCTTATTATCTAGGGAGGGATCCCTATTATCTATCCCTATTCTACTATATGACTGTGTGCATTTATCGCACATCCCCTATAGATTTGCTTCTATATTTAACTACATACATATGGACCAGATGGAGTACTAGATTTGCTGCCATATTGGGCAAACAACGAGGGCCAAAAGGCACAAATAATTGAAGAAAGACAGAAATGCAAGCTTCTCTAGATTTGATACTAATTAGGTGAAAAAAGACAGAGCCAAAAGGCATAAATAATTGAAGAAAGACAGAAATGCAAGCTTCTCTAGATTTGATACTAATTAGGTGAAAAAAGACAGATAGAAGGAGGCGGAAAAGGTACTCTTAAAAGGGAAAATGCTAATTTTGCCCGAGAGAGACAAAACCCAGCTCCTGCTCACGTGCAACCAAACGCTATCTCGTCATGTCCCACGCGGTCCCTTTCTACCAGCCCCACACGACGCGGCCCCACACGTCAACACAGAACGGTCAACTAAACGGGAATCCTGCCGTCTGAGCTCCTTCTGCGGGTTTCAAACAAGGACTTGGGGAAAACTGAGGAAAAACTAAGAAGCTGGGGAAAACTGAGTACAACTAAGGACCCGAGGGCACGGAAATAGAAATCCCATTTTTTAATAACATAATCAATATAAGAGCCAAACCTAGCGTCATGAACATTGATAGAGAAGTTTTCAAGAATAGCAATTAATTCATGGAAGCTACATTTATCAAGATCTAATAATGGCTCTCTTACTTCACTAAGCATTTTCAATTCTTCTATTTGTTTATCATTTACAAGCATAAGTGTTTCTTATTCTTCCTCAGGTGTAGTAATATTTTCTTATTCTTTTTCGAGGGGAGTTTAAAATTGTAATAAAAGTGGTGCAAGTCGATTAGTATATTGCATTAATTCATTGTGTGTATCTTCAAATGTAAGTGGTGCATTTGCTGCAATAGTTATAGAGTTCATACAAATAGATGTGCCCTGTTGTTTTCCCGCGGACATGCTTAATAGAGTAGCTTGGTTGTTGGCCAGTTTTGATAAATCTTTGTCTAAACCAGCTGCCTAGTGTTGCAGCCCTTTTATTTCAGCACGTATAGATGCAAGAGACTTTTGTAATCCTTCTATTATGGTGGCATGACTAGCTACTTGTTCAGTAAGTGTTTTATTTTACTCTTCTTGTTTTTCATAGTCTTCACTAATTTGTGGAATGGTGGTAGGTTTCCATTTGTTTTCATTGGCATTAGGATATGGAATGAAAGGCCGGTTGTTATAATTATTTTGAGCATAAGGTGGTCTACCATAAGAGTTACTAAAGTTATTCCCATACCAATTATTACCGAAGTTTCTTATATAGTTGACATCTACATTTTCATTTGTGTTCCCAACTAGTTCTTGTAGAGGAATATATATTATAATTATTTTTCTTAGTTACCTAAGCTAATATGGCATGGATAAAGGATTTTCTTCTTTAATAGAGTGTACTTTCTTGGTGGGATTAGGTGCTCTTTTAGTGTGCCATTGACTATGATTATGCAACATGCTGTCTAAGATGGCTTTAGCTTCGCTTTACTCATGCATGCACCCCCCGCACTAGAGTCTATCATGCTTCTTAATATTATATTTAACCCATTATAAAAAAAGAGTGTAGGATGGTCCATTCATTTACCCACTGTGATGGACAAGTTCTAAGCATGTTTTTAATTCTTTCTTAAGATGTTGCTACATGTTTATTATCATTTTGTCTAAATGATCGATGCTATTTCTATTTTGTAGGATCTTATCAGGTGGGTAATACTTTTTAATGAATGCTTCTTTAAGATCATCCCAAGAATTAATGCTAGTAGTAGGTAATGATAATAACCATTATTTAGCTTTTCCTCTAAGTGAAAATGGAAATAATTTAAGCTTTACAACATTATTTTCCACATTTTAAACTTTTTTCATATCACAATTTTTACAGAAATTATGCAAATGCATAGAGGCATCTTCACTAGCACTACCACCAAATTGTTCTCTAGTTATTAGATTTAATAACCCATGACTTACTTCAAACCTTTTAACAATTATTTCAAGTGTTCTGATAGGCTTCGCAATAAAGAGATCATTAGAAGTGTTTGTGTAACCACACAATTTAGTATTTATTTCCCCCATGGTTTCTAAAATAAAGTTACTACTAATTTTAGGTATTTTGTATTTTAAAATAAAAACTAGAAAATAAAGACTAAAAACAAGACAAGTAAAATACTTTGCAGAATCTAAAAGAGAAAAAATAGCTCACAATGGTGCAACCTTCCCAAGCTTGGGTGTTTGCAATAAGTTGATGATGATGATGACGGTGCCAGAAAATAGTCTGGCAGTTGCCTTGTGCTTCACCATGTAACAACCACTGTAAGATGCTCTTCCAATTCTCCGGCAACAACGCCAGAAATTAATCTTGATGATGTTGGGACTCTGCGGTTATTTGCTGATCAATATACACTATCCTACACTAATAGACATGTTCACATGTTTAATATATTATATTTTTTGTTTAGGTTGCATGCTTTCACATTGAATTTTCCTAGACTTCCTCGTTTTTATCGATTTGCTTTAAAGGATAATTTGAATGTTGGTGGCTCCCAAGTGCAGTAGATAAATCGTAGTACTTTTTAATAAGAAAGGTTGTCGAACCCACGAGGAGCTAAAATTATTGGCTAGTAAGTTTGAGAAGTAAAACAATACAAGGGTGCAGTGAATTTGGCATTTTTGGTTTGTAGTTTGCAGTAAAATAAAGTACTGAAAGTAAATAGCAATGATGGCCTGCAGGAACACAGGGTCATTCGTCTATGTTTTCATGGAAGTAGACAAGCAACCCAAAAGAGAGAAAGACTCCTCTTGGTAAATTTCATCTTTCTCCCAATGATACTTTTGCCTGTTACCAAAACCATGGTTAGCGCATCTATTAAGGTGGTTAAACCAGATCAAAGATTTAAGCTTGGTGGCTCCTTGTTGTCCTCGATTATTGCTAGATCCTCTTTGATATAAACCGTGTCACTTGGGGGTCGCCAATTTGGTACCAACAAGTTCCTGTCTATGAGTTCCTAAGATCATGTTACCTGGGCCCTTAAATTAGATAACAAAATTACATAGACATTCATTCTCATATGTAATCATCTTAATCATAATTCACAAAATGGGTGAAATAAACTAGAAACAACACATCTCACCAACCCCCTACGCCCCCACGCCCATGAGTATCTACTCACACATGCGAGGAGAAAAACATAATGATATCATAGAAATGTAAATTGAGTTTATCTCAGTATTACCGTAGCAAGCCATAATAGTTGAATATCAAATAAAATACAAACTGAGATGGGAATATAGGTTCAAATCCCTAATATAACATGTATGAATCCATCTCTCTCTCTCTCTCTTAGTATAAGTAGGATGTGATGGATGAGTGGATGATCTAGAGGGGGCAGATCGTCGCGAGAGTTGATGGTAGTCCTCTCCTTCTTCAGATCTGATCTCCTCTCTTCTGGTGTGTTTGGTGGCTCTGTCTCTCCTCTTCTTATGTCGGGCCCTTTACAAAAACTACTTGTGTTGAGATGCAGAAGGCGGCGACGGCGCATAGTACATGTGCGTGGTATGGGCGGCCCCGCCCATACTGTTGCCCGCTAAACTCTCTGTTGCGCCTTGATCAAATTGGCTTCAATAGGAGATCTTCATATTTTGTTGCAATTAGCTCTTAAATGTCCTAGACCTTCCAAAAGTGATGGTTTCCTGAAATACACAACTCAAAACAAGGTTTTGCCTATATTGCGATATTAACATTAGTTGAAACACAAAATCCAATGAAAATCCAATGAAACCAAGTGATAAATAGTGAAGAATCTTCAGTAAAAAGTGTCATTTTTTAGAGCTATCAAGCAACAATTAAATGCTCTCAAATAGAGAAAGCCCAATCCTCTATGCAGCAAGAGGACAAGCTCAAGTGTGTGTGTGAACTTATATGCCCCAAGGGCAACATGGATTTACTTAGCTTTAGATTTCTACACACATGATGAATATCTTGTCAAGTTTCATTCCTTTAGGGCGAAGTCTAGATTAGGTGCATCCATAGATATGAGCAAACACACCTCTTATGATGGGTTCTAAAGCCATTTTCATGAGAAAGTATAGGAATCATGAAGATATAAATGTCCCATCATAGTAGTTAGTTCATTGGCCCCTGACATAAATCTCTCTAATGAAACTCAAAGTATTGGAAAACTATTTCTGTTATTCCGTCCCTTCCAACCCACATTATTACATCAAAGTGTAGCCCTATGAGCCCATATAAGTGAAGTAATATGCATCCGATTTTCCCATAAAACCATTATAGAACCACATAAAAGATGACAACTTGAATAAATACTCATTGCATATTATATGGAAATCATAGCCAATTCATCCTATGCCCTCATGATCATGGGGATCTACTCACAAGTGACAAACATGATATGTATCAGTGGCATATGCATTACAACACAATATGAAAATACAATATCTCCACCAAATAAAGACAAGTTGCCAATCACAAACTTGCAAATAGCACTTAAATGATATCTGGGGTTCAATCAATCACAAACTACGAGGGGAACAAGGTGGATCTTGGAGATGGAGATGCTGATGATGATGGTTCTGATGGAGATGTTGATGGAGAGGCCTCTGATACGCGTACAGCACACGTCCGTTGGGAACCCCAAGAGGAAGGTGTGATGCGTACAGCGGCAAGTTTTCCCTCAGTACGAAACCAAGGTTTATCGAACCAGTAGGAGCCAAGAAGCACGTTGAAGGTTGATGGCGGCGAGATGTAGTGCGGCGCAACACCAAGGATTCCGGCGCCAACGTGGAACCTGCACAACACAACCAAAGTACTTTGCCCCAACGAAACAGTGAGGTTGTCAATCTCACCGGCTTGCTGTAACAAAGGATTAGATGTATAGTGTGGATGATGATTGTTTGCAAATAACAGTAAAGAACAATTGAAGTAGATTGTATTTCAGATGTAAAGAATGGACCGGGGTCCACAGTTCACTAGAGGTGTCTCTCCCATAAGATAAATATCATGTTGGGTGAACAAATTACAGTTGGGCAATTGACAAATAGAGAGGGCATGACCATGCACATACATGATATGATGAGTATTGTGAGATTTAATTGGGCATTACGACAAAGTACATAGACCGCTATCCAACATGCATCTATGCCTAAAAAGTCCACCTTCGAGTTATCATCTGAACCCCTTCCAGTATTAAGTTGCAAACAACAGACAATTACATTAAGTATGGTGCGTAATGTAATCAATAACTACATCCTCGGACATAGCATCGATGTTTTATCCCTAGTGGCAACAGCACATCCATAATCTTAGAGGTTTCTCTCACTCCCCCCATTCACGGAGACATGAACCCACTATCGAGCATAAATACTCCCTCTTGGAGTTAAGAGTAAAAACTTGGCCGAGCCTCTACTAATAACGGAGAGCATGCAAGATCATAAACAACACATAGATATAAATTGATAATCAACATAACATAGTATTCTCTATTCATCGGATCCCAACAAACACAACATATAGCATTACGGATAGATGATCTTGATCATGTTCGGCAGCTCACAAGATCCGACAATGAAGCACATAAGGAGAAGACAACCATCTAGCTACTGCTATGGACCCATAGTCCAGGGGGTGAACTACTCACTCATCACTCCGGAGGCGACCATGGCGGTGTAGAGTCCTCCGGGAGATGAATCCCCTCTCCGGCAGGGTGCCGGAGGCGATCTCCTGAATCCCCCGAGATGGGATTGGCGGCGGCGGCGTCTCTGGAAGGTTTTCCATATCGTGGCTCTCGGTACTGGGGGTTTCGCGACGAAGGCTATAAGTAGGCGGAAGGGCAGGTCAGGGGGGCACACGAGGGGCCCAGACGCCAGGTCCGTGCGGCCAGCTCCTGGGCCGCGCCGCCCTATTGTCTGGCCGCCTCGTGGCCCCACTTCGTTAGCTCTCCGATCTTCTGGAAGCTTCGTGTAAGAATAGGCCCCTGGGCGTTGATTTCGTCCAATTCCGAGAATATTTCCTTACTAGGATTTCTGAAACCAAAAACAGCAGAAAACAGACAAGCGGCTCTTCGGCATCTCGTTAATAGGTTAGTTCCGGAAAATGCATAAATATGACATAAAGTATGCATAAAACATGTAGATATCATCAATAATGTGGCATGGAACATAAGAAATTATCGATACGTCGGAGACGTATCAGCATCCCAAAGCTTAGTTTCTGCTCGTCCCGATCAGGTAAACGATAACAAAGATAATTTCTGGAGTGACATGCCATCATAACCTTGATCATACTATTGTAAGCATATGTAATGAATGCAGCGATCCAAACAATGTAAATGACATGAGTAAACAAATGAATCATATAGCAAAGACTTTTCATGAATAGTACTTCAAGACAAGCATCAATAAGTCTTGCATAAGAGTTAACTCATAAATCAATAATTCATAGTAGAGGCATTGAAGCAACACAAAGGAAGATGAAGTTTCAGCGGTTGCTTTCAACTTATAACATGTATATCTCATGGATATTTTCAACATAGAGTAATATAACAAGTGCAATATGCAAGTATGTAGGAATCAATGCATAGTTCACACAAGTGTTTGCTTCTTGAGGTGGAGAGAAATAGGTGAACTGACTCAACAATAAAAGTAAAAGAAAGGTCCTTCAAAGAGGAAAGCATCGATTGCTATATTTATGCTAGAGCTTTGATTTTGAAAACAAGAAACAATTTTGTCAACGGTAGTAATAAAGCATATGTGTTATGTAAATTATATCTTACAAGTTGCAAGCCTCATGCATAGTATACTAATAGTGCCCGCACCTTATCCTAATTAGCTCGGATTACCTGGATTATCATCGCAATGCACATGTTTTAACCAAGTGTCACAAAGGGGTACCTCTATGCCGCCTGTACAAAGGTCTAAGGAGAAAGCTCGCATCGGATTTCTCGCTATTGATTATTCTCAACTTAGACATCCATACCGGGACAACATAGACAACAGATAATGGACTCCTCTTTTATGCATAAACATTCAACAATTAATGTTCTCATATGAGATTGAGGATATATGTCCAAAACTGAAACTTCCACCATGGATCATGGCTTTAGTTAGCGGCCCAATGTTCTTCTCTAACATTATGCAATGCTCTAACCATTTTAGTGGTAAATCTCCCTTACTTCAGACAAGACGAACATGCATAGCAACTCACATGATATTCAACAAAGAGTAGTTGATGGCGTCCCCAGGAACATGGTTATCGCACAACAAGCAACTTAATAAGAGATAAAGTGCATAATTACATATTCAATACCACAATAGTTTTTAGGCTATTTGTCCCATGAGCTATATATTGTAAAGGTAGAGGATAGAAATTTAAAGGTAGCACTCAAGCAATTTACTTTGGAATGGCGGAGAAATACCATGTAGTAGGTAGGTATGGTGTACACAAATGGCATAGTGGTTGGCTCAAGGATTTGGATGCATGAGAAGTATTCCCTCTCGATACAAGGTTTAGGCTAGCAAGGCTATTTGAAACAAACACAAGGATGAAGCGGTGCAGGAAAACTCACATAAAAGACATATTGTAAACATTATAAGACTCTACACAGTCTTCCTTGTTGTTCAAACTCAATACTAGAAATTATCTAGACCTTAGAGAGACCAATTATGCAAACCAAATTTTAGCATGCTCTATGTATTTCTTCATTAATGGGTGCAAAGTATATGATGCAAGAGCTTAAACATGAGCACAACAATTGCCAAGTATCACATTATTCAAGACATTATAGCAATTACTACATGTATCATTTTCCAATTCCAACCATATAACAATTTAACGAAGAAGAAACTTCGCCATGAATACTATGAGTAAAGCCTAAGGACATATTTGTCCATATGCAATAGCGGAGCGTGTCTCTCTCCCACACAATGAATGCTAGGATCCATTTTATTCAAACAAAACAAAAACAAAAACAAACCGACGCTCCAAGCAAAGCACATAAGATGTGATGGAATAAAAATATAGTTTCAGTGGAGGAACCTGATAATGTTGTCGATGAAGAAGGGGATGCCTTGGGCATCCCCAAGCTTAGACGCTTGAGTCTTCTTGATATATGCAGGGGTGAACCACCGGGGCATCCCCAAGCTTAGAGCTTTCACTCTCCTTGATCATGTTGTATCATCTCCCTCTCTTGATCCTTGAAAACTTCCTCCACACCAAACTCAAAACAACTCATTAGAGGGTTAGTGCACAATCAAAATATACATGTTCAGAGGTGACATAATCATTCTTAACACTTCTAGACATTGCACAAAGCTACTGAAAGTTAATGGAATCGAAATATCCATCGAACATATCAAAACAGGCAATGCGAAATAAAAGGCAGAATCTGTCAAACAGAACAGTTCGTAAAGATGAATTTTATTGAGGCACCAGACTTGCTCAAATGAAAATGCTCAAATTGAATGAAAGTTGCGTACATATCTAAGGATCACTCACGTAAATTGGCATAATTTTCTGAGTTACCTACAGAGAATTAGGCCCAGATTCGTGACAACAAAGAAATCTGTTTCACGTGCAGTAATCCAAATCTAGTATGAACCTTACTATCAATGACTTTACTTGGCACAACAATGCACAAAACTAAGATAAGGAGAGGTTGCTACAGTAGTAAACAACTTCCAAGACACAAATATAAAATAAAGGTACTGTAGTAAAAACATGGGTTGTCTCCCATAAGCGCTTTTCTTTAACGTCTTTCAGCTAGGCGCAGAAATGTGTATCAAGTATTATCAAAAGACGGTGCATCTACAGCGGGGTGTGGAGTTTTCTCAACCATGCATAGTATATTGGATACATAAGTTTCAGTGGCTCCCTTTTCATCAGTCTTGGGCTTGCTACTCTTATCAAACAAATTTTCAGGAACAAGCCAAGAAAAATTATTTTCTAGTGCCTCATGCATTGCTAGGAGCTTACATGGTATTGATGCTTTAATCTCCCCACCATTATTAACATTATTAGTATACTTAATTCTATACATATCCATCTTTTCAAGTGTTCTTTTAAAATCGGTGATCATGCCAAGCCTATCATGCTTACTAAAAACTTTTCTAGCTTCTTTAGCTATATCCGCAAATTCTCGCACTAAGACTTTTAGAACAAAATCTCTCTTCTCTCCCCTCTCCATATCAGAAAGTGTAAGAAACATGTGTTGTATCATGGGGTTGAGACTAATAAATCTAGCTTCCATCATGTGTACCAAACAAATAGAAGCATCTTCATAAGTAGGGACAGCTTTTGCAAGAGGTATATCTTTAAGATCTTCATGCATACTAACATGGGTGAAAAATTCTTCTATATTATCTCTCCCAATTATAGACCCTTGTCCCACATGTATATCTTTTACAGTAAAATTAAAAGGAAACATGTTGAAATAAGTAAAGCAAATGCAAGTAACTAATTTTTTAGTGTTTTTAATATAGAGTGCAAACAAGATAGCAAGTAAAGTAAAACTAGCAACTAATTTTTGTGTGTTTTGATTTAGTGCAGCAAACAAAGTAGTAAATAAAATAAAGCAAGACAAAAACAAAGTAAAGAGATTGGATTGTGGAGACTTCCCTTGCAGCGTGTCTTGATCTCCCCGGCAACGGCGCCAGAAAATCTGTTTGATACGCGTATAGCACGCGTCCGTTGGGAACCCCAAGAGGAAGGTGTGATGCGTACATCGGCAAGTTTTCCCTCAATACGAAACCAAGGTTTATCGAACCAGTAGGAGCCAAGAAGCACGTTGAAGGTTGATGGCGGCGAGATGTAGTGCGGCGCAACACCATGGATTCCGGCGCCAACGTGGAACCTGCACAACACAACCAAAGTACTTTGCCCCAACGAAACAGTGAGGTTGTCAATCTCACCGGCTTGCTGTAACAAAGGATTAGATGTATAGTGTGGATGATGATTGTTTGCAGAGAACAATAAAGAACAATTGCAGTAGATTGTATTTCAGATGTAAAGAATGGACCGGGGTCCACGGTTCACTAGAGGTGTCTCTCCCATAAGATAAATATCATGTTGGGTGAACAAATTACAGTTGGGCAATTGACAAATAGAGAGGGCATGACCATGCACATACATGATATGATGAGTATTGTGAGATTTAATTGGGCATTACGACAAAGTACATAGACCGCTATCCAGACATGCATCTATGCCTAAAAAGTCCACCTTCGAGGTTATCATCCGAACCCCTTCCAGTATTAAGTTGCAAACAACAGACAATTGCATTAAGTATGGTGCGTAATGTAATCAATAACTACATCCTCGGACATAGCATCGATGTTTTATCCCTAGTGGCAACAGCACATCCATAATCTTAGAGGTTTCTCTCACTCCCCCAGATTCACGGAGACATGAACCCACTATCGAGCATAAATACTCCCTCTTGGAGTTAAGAGTAAAAACTTGGCCAGAGCCTCTGTTGGAGATATGCCCAAGTGGCAATAATAAATGGTTATTATATATCTTTGTGTTTATGATAATGTTTACATACCATGCTATAATTGTATTAACCGAAACATTGATGCATGTGTGTTATGTGAACAACAAGGAGTCCCTAGTAAGCCTCTTGTATAACTAGCTTGTTGATTAATAGATGATCATCGTTTCATGATCATGAACATTGGATTGACTCATCTAGGCTACCTTCACAAGATCCGCCAATGAATGCACATGAGGACGAAGACAACCATCTAAAGCTACCGGTATGGACCCATAGTCCAGGTGCCGGGCTGATGACGTGTAGTTGACACGTTCCGTTGGGGAACCCCAAGAGGAAGGTATGATGCGCATAGCGACAAGTTTTCCCTCGCAAGAAACCAAGGTTTAATCGAACCAGAGAGGAGCCAAGAAGCACGTTGAAGGTTGATGGCGGCTGGATGTAGTGCGGCGCAACACCAGGGATTCCGCGCCAACGTGGAACCCGCACAACACAACCAAAGTACTTTGCCCCAACGAAACAAGTGAGGTTGTCAATCTCACCGGCTTGCCGTAACAAAGGATTAGATGTATAGTGTGGATGATGATTGTTTGCGTAAAAACAAGAGAACAAGTATTGCAAGAGATTGTATTCGATGTAAAAGAATGGACCGGGGTCCACAGCTCACTAGAGGTGTCTCTCCCATAAGATAAATAGCATGTTGGGTGAACAAATTACACATGGGCAATTGACAAATAGAGAGGGCATGACAATGCACATACATGATATGATGAGTATTGTGAGATTTAATTGGGCATTACGACAAAGTACATAGACCGCTATCCAAAGATGCATCTATGCCTAAAAAGTCCACCTTCAGTGTTATCATCCGAACCCTTCCGCATTAAGTTGCAAACAAATGTACAATTGCATTAAGTATGGTGCGTAATGTAATCAATAACTACATCCCTGGACATAGCATCAATGTTTTATCCCTAGTGGCAACAAGACATCCACAACCTTAGAACTTTCCGTCACCGTCCCGCATTTAATGGAGGCATGAACCCACTATCGAGCATAAATACTCCCTCTTGGAGTTAAGAGTAAAAACTTGGCCGTAGCCTCTACTAATAACGGAGAGCATGCAAGATCATAAACAACACATAGGTAATAGATTGATAATCAACATAACATAGTATTCTCTATCCATCGGATCCCGACAAACACAACATATAGCATTACGTATAGATGATCTTGATCATGTTAGGCAGCTCACAAGATCCGACAATGAAGCACATGAGGAGAAGACAACCATCTAGCTATCGCTATGGACCCATAGTCCAGGGGTGAACTACTCACTCATCACTCCGAGGCGACCATGGCGGTGAAGAGTCCTCCGGGAGATGATTCCCCTCTCCGGCAGGGTGCCGGAGGCGATCTCCCGAATCCCCCGAGATGGGATTGGCGGCGGCGGCGTCCTCCGGAAGGTTTTCCGTATCGTGGCTCTCCGCATCGGGGGTTTCGCGACGAAGACCATATGTAGGCGACAGAAGCGAAGAGGCGGCACGAGGGGCCCACGCT
>NC_061513.1:249722869-249755917 GCF_022539505.1 Lolium rigidum | reverse complement strand
GGCGCAAAGTGTGTATCAAGTATTATCAAGAGACGAAGTGTCAACATCATAATTTGTTCTCATAATAGAATCAAAAGGTACCTTCATTCTCTTTCTAGGGAAGTGTTCCATACCTTTCTTAAGAGGAAATTGATATTTTATATTACCTTCCTTCATATCAATAATAGCACCAACAGTTCAAGAAAAGGTCTTCCCTATATAATGGGACAAGATGCATTGCATTCAATATCCAAGACAACAAAATCAACGGGAACAAGGTTATTGTTAACGGTAATGCGAACATTATCAACTTTCCCCAAAGGTTTCTTTGTAGAATGATCAGCAAGATTAACATCCAAATAACAATTTTTCAAGCGGTGGCAAGTCAAGCATATCATAAATTTTCTTAGGCATAACGGAAATACTTGCACCAAGATCACATAAAGCATTACAATCAAAATCTTTAACCTTCATCTTAATGATGGGCTCCCAACCATCCTCTAGCTTTTTAGGAATAGAGGCTTCACGCTCTAGTTTCTCTTCTCTAGCTTTTATGAGAGCATTTGTAATATGATGTGTGAAAGCCAAATTTATAGCACTAGCATTAGGACTTTTAGCAAGTTTTTGCAAGAACTTTATAACTTCAGAGATGTGGCAATCATCAAAATTCAAACCATTATAATCTAAAGCAATGGGATCATCATCCCCAATGTTGGAAAAAATTTCAGCAGCTTTATCACAGTGCGGTTTCAGCAGTTTTAGCAGTTTCAGGCAGTTTTTTGCGCTTTGCATTAGAAGTGGAAACATTGCTAACACCAATTCTTTTATTAGTATTAGTAGGAGGTGCAGCAACATGTGTAGCATTAGCATTACAAGTGGTGGTAATAGTCCAAACTTTAGCTACATTCTTTTCTTTAGCTAGTTTTTCATTTTCTTCTCTATCCCACCTAGCACGTAGTTCAGCCATTAATCTTATATTCTCATTAATTCTAACTTGGATGGCATTTGCTATAGTAACAATTTTATTATGATGATTCTCATTAGGCATAACTTTCGATTTCAAAAGATCAACATCAGCAGCAAGACTATCGACTTTAGAAGCAAGTATATCAATTTTCCCAAGCTTTTCTTCAACAGAATTGTTAAAAGCAGTTTGCGTACTAATAAATTCTTTAAGCATGGCTTCAAGTCCAGGGGTGAACTCCTATTATTGTTGTAAGAATTCCCATAAGAATTACCATAGCCGTTGCCATTATTATAAGGATATGGCCTATAGTTGTTACTAGAACTGTTCCGTAAGCATTGTTGTTGAAATTATTATTTTTAATGAAGTTCACATCAACATGTTCTTCTTGTGCAACCAATGAAGCTAATGGAACATTATTAGGATCAATATTAGTCCTATCATTCACAAGCATAGACATAATAGCATCAATCTTATCACTCAAGGAAGAGGTTTCTTCGACGAATTTACCTTCTTACCTTGTGGAGCTCTTTCCGTGTGCCATTCAGAGTAGTTGATCATCATATTATCAAGAAGCTTTGTTGCTTCACCAAGAGTGATGGACATAAAGGTACCTCCAGCGAGCTGAATCCAATAAATTCCGTGAAGAAAAATTTAGTCCCGCATAGAAGGTTTGGATGATCATCCAAGTAGTCGACTCCATGGGTTGGGCAATTTTTAACCAAAGATTTCATTCTTTCCCAAGCTTGAGCAACATGTTCAGTATCTAATTGTTTAAAATTCATTATGCTACTCCTCAAAGATATAATTTTAGCAGGGGGATAATATCTACCAATAAAAGCATCCTTGCATTTAGTCCATGAATCAATACTATTCTTAGGCGAGAGATAGCAACCAATCTTTAGCTCTTCCTCTTAATGAGAAAGGGAACAATTTTAGTTTAATAATATCACCATCTACATCTTTATATTTTTGAATTTCACATAGTTCAACAAAATTATTAAGATGGGTAGCAGCATCATCAGAACTAACACTGAAAAATTGCTCTCGCATAACAAGATTCGATAAAGCAGGTTTAATTTCAAAGAATTCTGCTGTAGTAGCAGGTGGAGCAATAGGTGTGCATAAGAAATCATTATTATTTGTGGTTGTGAAGTCACACAACTTAGTATTTTCAGGGTTGGCCATTTTAGCAATAGTAAATAAAACAAACTAGATAAAGTAAATGCAAGTAAACTAATTTTTTTGTGTTTTTGATATAGCAAACAAGATAGCAAGTAAAGTAAAACTAGCAACTAATTTTTTTGTATTTTGATTTAGTGCAGCAAACAAAGTAGTAAATAAAACTAAGCAAGACAAAAACAAAGTAAAGAGATTGAGAAGTGGAGACTCCCTTGCAGCGTGTCTTGATCTCCCCGGCAACGGCGCCGAAATTTAGCTTGATGACGCGTAAAGCACACGCTCGTTGGGAACCCCAAGTGGAAGGTGTGATGCGTACAGCGAGCAAGTTTCCCTCGCAAGAAACCAAGGTTTATCGAACCGAGTAGGAGTCAAGAAGCACGTTGAAGGTTGATGGCGGCGGGATGTAGTGCGGCGCAACACCGGGGATTCCGGCGCCAACGTGGAACCTGCACAACACAACCAAAGTACTTTGCCCCAACGAAACAAAGTGAGGTTGTCAATCTCACCGGCTTGCCGTAACAAAGGATTAACCATATTGCGTGGAAGATGATTGTTTGCGTAAAAACAGTAAAACAGTATTGCGATGAGATTGTATTTCAAGTAAAGAGAATTGGACCGGGGTCCACAGCTCACTAGAGGTGTCTCTCCCATAAGACAAACGAGCATGTTGGGTGAACAAATTACGCTTGGGCAATTGACAAATAAAGAGAGCATGACCATGCACATACATATCATGATGATTATAGTGAGATTTAATTGGGCATTACGACAAAGTACATAGACCGCCATCCAACCGCATCTATGCCTAAAAAGTCCACCTTCGAGTTATCATCCGAACCCCTTCCAAGTATTAAGTTGCAAAGCAACAGACAATTGCATTAAGTATGGTGCGTAATGTAATCAACAACTACATCCTTAGACATAGCATCAATGTTTTATCCCTAGTGGCAACAACACAACACAACCTTAGAACTTTCACGTCACCGTCCCGGTGTCAATGCGGCATGAACCCACTATCGAGCATAAGTACTCCCTCTTGGAGTTACAAGCATCTACTTGGCCGGAGCATCTACTAGTAACGGAAAGCATGCAAGATCATAAACAACACGTAGATATAACTTTGATAATCAACATAACAAGTATTCTCTATTCATCGGATCCCAACAAACGCAACATATAGAATTACGGATAGATGATCTTGATCATGTTAGGCAGCTCACAAGATCCGACAATGATAGCACAATGGGGAGAAGACAACCATCTAGCTACTGCTATGGACCCATAGTCCGGGGGTAGACTACTCACACATCACACCGGAGGCGACCATGGCGGCGTAGAGTCCTCCGGGAGATGATTCCCCTCTCCGGCGAGGGTGCCGGAGGCGATCTCTCGGATCCCCCGAGATGGGATCGGCGTTGGTGGCATCTCTCGGAAGGTTTTCCGTATCGTGGCTCTCGGATCGGGGGTTTCGTCACGGAGGCTTTAAGTAGGCGGAAGGGTAGGTCAAGAGGCGGCGCGAGGGGCCCGGACCATAGGGCCGCGCGGCCGTGGCGGGGCCGCGCCGCCCTATGCTCGGCTGCCTCGTGGCCCCTCTTCGTTTCGTCTTCGGACTTCCGGAAGCTTCGTGGAAAAATAGGCCCCCGGGCGTTGATTTCGTCCAATTCCGAGAATATTTCCTTACTAGGATTTCCGAAACCAAAAACAGCAGAAAACAAAGCAATCGGCACTTCGGCATCTTGTTAATAGGTTAGTTCCAGAAAATGCACGAATATGACATAAAGTGTGCATAAAACATGTAGATAACATCAATAATGTGGCATGGAACATAAGAAATTATCGATACGTCGGAGACGTATCAATCCCCCATAGGAACTACCCAGATAGTTCCCAGGTGTAACAGGTGTAGGTTCACGCTCAAGTGGATCAATACTAATATAGTCACCAGCTGAGTAAACTGGTGTGTGCACCACATTCTCCATAGGTTCTTTCCCCCTACTCTCCTCCTTGGGTTCAGTAAATTCCTCTAGCATCGTATCAATTGCTCCTATCAGATGATGATTCAACTGAAAGAGTAATGATATGAAGTTGCGACTATTATCCATATATTTTGCCGCTGCTATTGGTTTGCGTTTGGCATATTTGTAATGGTTAAGCATGGGATCTTCTTCCTCCTGATTATGAGGAATATGGGAGAATTCGGAACCCATAAGCTCTTTCGTCTTATGTTCCCGAATGTCGGTTATGGCTCTCATAACAGCTATATGGTAGGCTGTGTTGATTGTCCTAGCTTCCCCTGTTGGCATAACTATGCTCATTCCCAGAGATTCGGGAAGTCGCAGTCCTACCCTGCACTTGGCCAATACAGTACCATCATAGTACATGTATTTCTTTACTTGGATCTGGGGATCGCACCCAAATCCAAGTAACATGGCTCGTAGGATATCTGCAAGTCCTCCTTGGTATTCGCTCAGTGTGGAATCCATCACTTTCACGTTTCGTCCGGGTCGTGAACTTGCCATGTTGGCTATAGAAATAGAAAGATTATAAGATTAGTAATAATGCATCATAATAGAGATAATAAAGAATTATCGCACTAAAAGATATGATTGTTGTATTCTCAATTGAATATACACCATATTTTTAGAGAATTCTTTACTAGTCCTATTTGACTCCTAACGTTTGGTCCCATTTACTAGGTTCCAACCTAAGGTCAAAGCTTTTGCTCCGATACCAAGCGTGGTGACCCCGCATACCACTGCATGTTGTAGTATGCCAGTCGTTGATATAACATTCACGAAGTACCATTCCGCAAATATTACATCCCTCAGAGTAGTACAACAGAACATAGCAGGTCCATAACTCATTCACTTATTATTACAATTATCATACATATGTCGTCTCGGAGCTCCTCTTGGGTCCTAAGAGGAATACTCATGGGTTCGAGGTGAACCCCACTTAGTTTACAATATAAAAGTCTCATTAAGTGATACATTTATTTCCTCGAGTAGCTAAATATTAAGAGTTCGTGCTGCTCGGCTTCAACTACTACTAGGTTCTTCTAGGCTTGATCTCCACCGGAAGCCTCCCCGGTTCCGTAGACTATGAGATAGTCTACGCCTTCAACACCTCCTGAGAGGTCTGGTTCCTCGTAGCCGATGATCTCGGCTCCTTCATTGTTGTCGTAGTCCTCCTCCAGACGATTCGGACAATCTAAGCATGGGATTTAAGAGTGGTATGAGTACGAGCGTACTCAACAAGTTCATTATAGATAAGAGGTGTTTAATGCACTAGCTACGATATTAGACCAGAAAGTCTAATACCAATGCAAGTTTTTGATAAACATTTCTTCAAGAGATTGCTTTTATTTCAAAGAGCTATGTCCGTCAGCCTTCACCGGTTTACTAGAACTTCATGGAGCTCCTTTCCGGCCGTGTTCGTAGTTCCTTATCTCGGAACAGGGAGTGACAGGTCACGATTCATTACACTCTGCAGAGGTGTGTTGCTTTACCCATAAGAGATCTTAACCTTGGTGCCAACCGAGCAGCTTTCCCGTCCACACTTCCTTCGGTGTGAGGCCCGGTATAAGGTCTAGCCAATCATGTTCCTCCGCTACCTCGAACACCCACCCTTTGTTGCATGCCCCGACCCTGGGTCCACGTCGGTCCCATTATTCCTGTAGATTTCAAGGTGGACCCCGACCACGACGTCAGTGCTGGGCTCTACCATACACTCCTACACCGGTAGCTGCAACCCATCATAGACCGCAATACCGTGGGGACTTAGGACTCCCCGACCTCACCGCTTGCTCCTTCGGGCGACAAGTGTACTACGGACTATGCCGTGGGGACTTAGGACTCCCCAGCCTCACCGCTTGCCCCCTTGGATTACAAGTGTACTATGGTAAAGCGCATCCGTTGATGAACGAGAGGTGGAAACACTTTTGACTACTCCGTCCCACTCCGGATCTTATGGTTAACACGGGTATTACGGCACAAGAATCACTGGCGACATTTGTTGTTTAATCCTAGATGGATATAAACCCTTGCAATAGAACCTCCACCATATCAACACAATCCATGGTTCCATTGCCCACCACATAGTCATATTCATAGTTATGAAAGTAGTGGTTTTGATTTTTATGCAATAGTGTTAACCATAATACTTTGCAAGTAATTTGATAGAAATACTCAAATGACATGAGCAAGTGATGAACTTGCTCGAACACTGCAAAGTTTTGCAGTTGGAAGGTGTGGACTGACCCTTGTCCTCTGTTTCTGAAAAATAGCATCATTGTCCGATAAGGGCAATGGTTAAAGAAGCAATTATGCATGATTCCATTTTTAGGGTTTGTTTTCCCCCCTTCCGATGTCGTTGTTATTTTATGAGAGGTTAAATACTAAGAACATCTTAGAGATACTTAATTTAAGGTAAATACAACCTTGAAATATTGTCAAGGTGTTTTTGATAATCCATTTGTATTAATGGACTTATTTTTATTATTGAAAATAGTATGTGTGATTTAAATGATTATTTAAATCATCAAATGAAGACTTATTCTTATTTGTCTTCAAAAATTCTCTTTGATATTTTATTTAAATAGAGAATTTTATGTTGATCTATTTTCATATTTTTAATTATTTTTTTAGAGTTATAAATAATTTCCTATGAAATTTCAAAGTTTCTGGTTTAATTGGCATTTGTGAAATACCAAATTTGCCCCTGGGCCCACCTGTCAGGGTGGCCCAGCGGTTAGATCGAACCGACCGACCCGGTCTGGCTCGACCAGCTCATTCCCCTCTCTTCCTCTCCCGCGCGACCAAACCCTAACCCTCTCCCGTCGCTCTGGCGATCCGTGGTCGCCGCCGCCGTCGCCGAATTAATCCGGCCGTCTCCGGCCATCTCCGGCGGTGAGATCGGTCGCATCTGACTCGCCTTTCGACGGCGCATCAGATGGCCCGCGTCGATTTGCGATTGGAGGCCCTCCCTGTTCGCCCTCAACCCTACTGCAACTAGGGTTGCGCGGGTTCGCGGCGATTCGCCGCTCGCCGGCGTCCCTGGCGTTGCGGTGCCCTCCGTGGTCCCGCCGCGGTGGTGCTGGGTGTTGTGGCGCTGGTCCGGGCTTGGCTTGGCCTGGCCTGGCGCTGCCGTGCGCCCGGCGTGTGCCGCCATGGTCGCCATGGCCGTGTCCTTTGTCTGATCACCTGTAAGTGCTCTTCTCTCTCTCTCTCTTTCTTCTGTTCCTCCTCCTTCGTCTAGCTAGAAATGCGGCTGCTCCTCCTTATGGAGAGGCCATGCCTTGCTGCTACTACTGCGCTACTAGCTGTTGCTGCTGTGTTTGCTGTTGCTGTGCGTATGCTCGTCGTGCCTTCTGCTCGTCGCCATGGATTGCTAGCTCGCTCGTCGCTCTTCTAACTTTGCTCTATGCACTACCGTTGTATGCTATACTCCTACTGTGGCCCTCCTGTGATTGCTCATGAGCATCCAGTGATGCTCATGGCCTACTGGCTTGCTCCTGTGATAACTACTGCCACTAGGATATCCTGTGTGTGCATAATCTTGACCCTGGCTTGATCATTATGCATGATCCTTGTAGTATGCAAGTACCAGTGTCTCTGTTATTGATGCTATCTTCACCAATTACTCAAGTGTATTCATTTATGGTGCTCTGGCTTGTTTGCAGTATGCAATCCTTGTAAATTTACAAGAGCCAGTGCCCCAGGGTGCTCTTCTGTGTGCTATAATTTATAGACATGCTCCCTTGAGCATGCCTGTTACAAGATATCACCATCCTTGGATGGTTTGCTCCTGTATATGACTGATTTAATTATCTGTGATATATTTGTTCATGTCCTGTGGCTGATCTTATTGTCTGGTTCATGTGTTGATGTTATGCTTGGCTGTGGTGACCTGTAGCAAGAGCAAGTGATGCTTTGATGATCAATTGATCATTACTTGCTTGTGAGCAAGTGTGTGCTTCTCTCTGTGATTCACTGGTGCTCAACCAGTGCTGTTTATGCCTTATACAGGCCTGGCCTGGTGTGTACTGTTGTTGGCTTAAGCAACTGCTGTTGCTTGCAGTGATCCATTGGATCACTACAAAGCCCTGGTGCTTTGATTTATTTGTTTAGTTCACTTATCTGTATTTGCCTGAATTTTACTGAAATGGATAAGTGATGTGAACTGCTTTGCAGTTGTGATCATCCTATTAAATGTGACAGGGCTAGATGGATGCCAACACTCAGTTGAGTACCCTAGCCCTCTACTGAATCCAAATGGATAATGATGTGTAGGTTCTTGTGCTTGGTCGTGGGTTGAGGTAGCCCGGCAGCGACCTGTGATGCTGTCAAGGGTAGCTCCCTTCTTCTGTGACTTGCTCTGGTTGGTGATTGCTTGCTGGATTTGAACAACTGCTCACTGGCTTGATCCAATACTGGACTTCCAGTGGCTTTTGATGTTGAGAAAATATATAGACAAGGATTTGTCTATAGTCTGATGGCCTAGCTAGCTGTAGGTGCTTAGTGTGTGGGCTAGGCTAGCTATGAATTCATTCTGGCTGGATTCCTTTAGTTATGCACTGATTTGCATAACTGATGTTCCCATAGGATGATTATCTAGTGGTATTACCCATATTTGCTTGCACCAAATGGCTTTATAGCCAGATGATGACACAAACAGGGTATTCTACCCTTCTGTGCTCCTGTGATGCATTGTATGCTTATTTATGAGCGAAGCTTGGTTTTGCTCAGGTTGATTTGGTTTATACCTCACTCCAGCTCCTAGATTGTTTGTTGGTGTAGAGGATTTCTTCAGTGTTGAGCTTGTGCTTGCCCAGCTCCTCCTTGCAATCTTGTGGTGCTTGATTCAGTGCTGTGGTGAGTTAGGCAGATTGAACAGCAGTGGCTGTTCTTGTGTTCTTGTGTTCTTGTGTTCTTGGTGACTTACCCAGTGAAGCCTGTCGATGGATATGGCTTAGGGTTTACTGTGGAGGTTTTTATGTGGCCTTCTCCTTCCTCTCTGGTCGACAACAAGGCCTGCAACTTGTGGTGACTCACTGGCCTGTGTGTGCTGTTCAGCATGCACACATGTAGTGTGAGCTGCCTGTGTGTGTGTGTGTGCACCTGATCCTTTGAACTTGGCTTGGAGAGGATCAGCTCGGCAGAGCTGTGAGCATATCCTCTCTGTTGCCATTTTCTTTCTAACCTGCCAAGTGGCAATGCCACTTGGCATAATTGTTGCTTTTCTTTGTTATGTGCAGGGAATCAAGTTGATGATCAAATGAATATGGAGGTCATCAAATCCAAGATCAAGTGATGATGATCTTGTAGTATTTAGGATAGGATCCATCCTTGTACTTTTCTTTTTATTTTCTTTTATTTTTCAATTTCTCCAATTCTTGTAATGTGTTGTAAAATTCATTTATTTCCATTATGAATATTGTAAAGACAATGTATCTTGTGTGTTAATCAATAAAGCTCAAGGTTTTCTCTAATGAGCTTGTCTTATTGTTTAAATTATTCATAATGTGTGTTATGTATTATTTACTTAATGAATTTCCTCACAATTCAAATATTTAGGGTAATTATTTAATATTTGAGTTTAAAATTCAAATTTAACTTTGGTTTGAATTCAACCATGCCACTTAATTTAGAATTCAATCATACAACTTAAGTTTGATGCAAACTCTCCCCTCTCTTCTCAAAACCCTAGTTTAGTTAGATGAGAAACAAGTTTGTCGCACTCTCGAAACCCTAACCCTGTAAGGTGTCGAGAGAGAAGCTTGTCCCCCTTCGATGCAGTTTTTGTTTAAAAGCACGAAATTTCCCCAGAATTTACAATGCAATGCACATCCCTTTCTAAAATCTACCCCTCGATCGTCTCTAAACCTGGGACATTACATAAAATATCGCTTGACAAAGGGAATTGGTATCGTATGTGAATGGTTCATTCGATCACTAAGTCATCGTTGAATATGTGGGAGCCATTATGGATCTCCAGATCCCGCTATCGGTTATTGGTCGGAGAGAAGTCTCAACCATGTCTACATAGTTCGCGAACCGTAGGGTGACACACTTAAGGTTTGATGTCGTTTAAGTAGATATGGAATATGGAATGGAGTTCGAAGTTTTGTTCGGAGTCTCGGATGGGATCCAGGACATCACGAGGAGTTCGGAATGGTCCGGAGAATAAGATTCATATATAGGAAGTCACTTTCCAAGTTTGGAAATGATCCGGTGAATTTATGGAAGGTGGTTTCTAGAATTATCCGGAATAAATCACTATGGAAGGAGGAGTCCCGGAGGGACTCCACAAACCCTAACCAGCCAACCAAGTGGGAGGGTGGAGTCCATGGTGGACTCCACCTCCTTGGCCGGCCAAGAAAAGGGGAAAGGGGAGAGTCCCCTGTCCCTCTAGGTTTCGTCCATAAGGCGGTTTTTCTCGTTGGGGTCTTATTCGAAGACTTTGGGCAAACCCTTGGGGTTCCACCTATATAATGAGGAGGAGAGGGAGGGGGCAGCCCATGGCTTGGCCGCACCACCCCTGCCCCCTTGAGGCCGGCGCCCATGGCACCCCCTCTCCCCAAACCCTAGCACCCCTCCTCCACTACTTCTCCCGCATATGCTTAGCGAAGCTCCGCCGGAGATCTCCATCGACACCGCCACCACGCCGTCGTGCTGCCGGGATTCCGAGGAGGATCTACTACTTCCGCTGCCCGCTGGAACGGGGAGAAGGACGTCATCATCAACACCGAACGTGTGACCGAGTACGGAGGTGCTGCCCGATCATGGCACCATGATCAAGATCTTCTACGCGCTTTTGCAAGCGACAAGTGATCGTCTACCGCAGCAATAAGAGCCTACTCTTATAGGCTTTGGAAATCTTCAAGGGTTAGTCTCGTTCATCCCCTCGTTGCTCCCATCTTCTAGATTGCATCTTGGCTTGGTTTGCGTTCTCGCGGTAGGAAATTTTTTATTTTCTATGCAACGAATCCCAACAGCCTCTACTAATAACGGAGAGCATGCAAGATCATAAACAACACATAGATATAAATTGATAATCAACATAACATAGTATTCTCTATTCATCGGATCCCAACAAACACAACATATAGCATTACAGATAGATGATCTTGATCATGTTCGGCAGCTCACAAGATCCGACAATGAAGCACATAAGGAGAAGACAACCATCTAGCTACTTGCTATGGACCCATAGTCCAGGGGTGAACTACTCACTCATCACTCCGGAGGTGACCATGGCGGTGTAGAGTCCTCCGGGAGATGAATCCCCTCTCCGGCAGGGTGCCGGAGGCGATCTCCTGAATCCCCCGAGATGGGATTGGCGGCGGCGGCGTCTCTGGAAGGTTTTCTGTATCGTGGCTCTCGGTACTGGGGGTTTCGCGACGAAGGCTATAAGTAGGCGGAAGGGCAGGTCAGGGGCCACACGAGGGGCCCAGACGCCAGGGCCGCGTGGCCAGCTCCTGGGCCGCGCCGCCCTATTGTCTGGCCGCCTCGTGGCTCCACTTCGTTAGCTCTCCGGTCTTCTGGAAGCTTCGTGTAAGAATAGGCCCCTGGGCGTTGATTTTGTCCAATTCCGAGAATATTTCCTTACTAGGATTTCTGAAACCAAAAACAGCAGAAAACAACAACTGGCTCTTCGGCATCTCGTTAATAGGTTAGTTCCAGAAAATGCATAAATATGACATAAAGTATGCATAAAACATGTAGATATCATCAATAATGTGGCATGGAACATAAGAAATTATCGATACGTCGGAGACGTATCAGCCTCCCCCTATGCCAAAGAGGAGTGGTGATGACGATGGTGTTGATTTCCCCCCACCAGAGGTTCCGGTGCTGTAGGATCTGCCCTCTCCCGGAGTAGGAGAGGACTTTCACCTCCTATGTAAATCTTGGGAAAATATGGCGTAGGTTTTCTGGCGAGATGGAGGCATCTGTAAAAAGGAGGAGCTGAGACGACGCTCAAGGCCGCAACAGGCTTGGGTTGCGCGCCCTGTCGAGGGGGTGCGCCACCTAGTTCCTTTCGGGCCTCGTGGCTCCCCTCTCGTGCTTCTTTGGCCCACAGTCCTTCTCTTAATGAAAAAAATGATCAGGTATTTTCCTTTGATTTTTAGTCGTCCAGAAAGTCCCTGAAAGAACAAAATACGAAAAGTCCCAGAAATTAAATACCAATAAAAGGGACTTTGTAGGAAACTCCCATAAATCAACTAAAAAGTCCCATAAATCAACTAGAAAGTCCTAAATAGTGATAGATCATGGAAAATATTATTCAAAATAGATCATAAAAGTCACTATATTGATGATCTAAAATGCACGTATCACATGCTTAAGAGGGAGATCACCAATCCCACTCATGCAACACTCAAGGACTCATCTACCCTTCACATTAGTCTCTCGAATATTTGACTTCTGTCGGCTAGCTTCAAAAGCCGGCTGGTATACATACAATAGTTTAGATACAAGCGTTGCTCTCTATCAAAATACATGGAACACAATAACTCATCTGATGTTTGTTTTTGTTATAATTTTGTCGATTTTCCTTAAAAGTTGGATGCTATGTTTAATGTTCAACTTCATTAGACAGGGGCGGAGCTCCATGTTAGCATGGGACTCAGCTTTTCTGGAAAACTCCTTCATCTCGTATAGATTTATGAGTTTGTCCCTAACATCAAGAGGTTGTTGTTGGCCAATTTTGCAGGCTTGTTTTTGTTAAATACTCATACATGAATTATGTTGACTTTCTTGAAGAGTCCTCTATTGTTCTTACGCAATCATGATGCGTGTTGATGCATCAAAAGAAGCCCTCGATAAATATGAGCAATGCTCGCCGATCCGAGAAGAGCAAACACTCATAAACTTCATAGAGACTCAACATGAATGGTTTTTCATGGAGTGTTGATTGATCTGATATTTTTCCCTCGAAAGAGTATTCGTGATAAAACATGGGTTATGCGCTATCTTGTTTAGCACATTAGTGAGATGCATGATTAGCATTGCACCCCATAAAAGAAAGGCCAAATAAGCTTGTAAGAACCTGCCTGGATAGCTATTTTCACATAAGAATATTCTACACATCCAATTTTACAGCGTTAGGGTTTCGAGATGCTAAATCTCGTCACAGTTGCGACCAAGTTTGGTCACTGGAGTAAAGACAAAAAAATATGGTGAAAAATAGTTGGATGTGGTGAAACCCTAGAGCTTCTCATAATTGATATGTGGAAAGAGATATTACTATGCCCAAAATGTTAGTTACACTTAGATGTAGTAATTACCTTCTACCATTTTTTTAGCACATATTTATTCGTGTGTTATGTTTGTATGCTCGTTTCGGCTCTTAGATTTATGCAGTTATTCGTTTATGAAGCTAGACTATCCTACACTAATAGACATGTTCACACAGGTTTATCTATAATATCTAAATAGGAGCAACCCACTAAGTTGATTTCTCTCAACATGCAAGCCATCCACCTCATCAAGTTTCTCAACTAATCTTAGCCTGCCACATCACCCATTAAATCCATCAAGCATGCCACATCAGCAAATAAAACACAACGTTCTTTGCTCCATCCTCTCCTCCACTGAACCCTTCCTCTCCTACATCATTACCATAATTAATTTTCAACTTCAGGAATTTCACTCACGTAAGGAAAAGAGACATCTCCTCATATCTCTTCATCTTCTCCATGCAAATATAATGGGTGGAAGTAGAGCTAGCTATAAATGCTCTCAAGTTGGAAGTTTAAGAAGTAAAGCTACTTTGTTCTGATTATCACCAAAATTTTCATGTCGCACGCTTCCCAGTGAACCTCTTGACCTGCTGGAGGCATATGAGCAAACCCACTTGCCTTACTATCTGCTCTCTTCTGATTGGCTTATTATATCTATCGCGTGTCAGATGCACTCTGTGGCTTTGTACCAAAGGTGACTGGCAATGGCGAATGGATGAAGCCGTTTTTTCTTACAGTTCGCCATGTTCTTGGCGCAGACATGGAGCGATGCCCCACCAGCAAACTCTGAATCAAGACGGTATGGACAGATTAACTTCTACAGTAGCTTTTTGTCATTAATCCCGCGAGTCAAGAGCTGATTGATGGCTAGGTCGTCAAATGCACCATGGCTAGCGAGGCGATAAGTTGCAGTCGGATAAGTCAGGTCAATGTACTGTAGGTATGTTCTAATTTGGTGTGTTTCATTTTTCCAATAAAATATGTATTGAGGATTTCAGTTAAATATTGTACCACGTTGCCAACATTTTGAAATATGGTGATTCTGGATGTCATGGATGATCTATCGCCGGGACTCACTCACTGGCACACCCAGTAGATCTGAAAGATTGTGTCCACAAAATTCATCCATGCAGGTTATTCTTGCCTCTTGCCTGCAGATCAATGACCATAATATTTGCCCGATCTTCCTTGAGTAAATATACTGATATTGTAATATTCAAACCCAGGTTCAATCTCCAGGTCAATGATCTCTATATGACCGTTGCATATTCTAATCGAACTCTATATTAGATCATCTTCAACTAAATAATTAACTTTGAACATATCTTCACTTACATAAAACAATTAAGGCTGGCTATCCGTAATGCAATTTTATGTCTAAATTTATCTACGTGTTCCCGCAGCAACGTCGCGGGGGAATCATCTATCTAGTATGTTTAAGTTTCATGCTTTCACATTGACTTTTCCTAGACATCCTTGATTTTATCGATTTACTATAAAAGATGATTTGTATGCTTAAGAGGGAGAGAAAACGCCCTCCCAACCATTTGCCTATCCCACGCATGCAACACTGATGGATTCATCTAGCCTTCACGCTAGAGTCTCGAGTTATTTAACTTTCATCGGCTAGCTTCAAAAGCAGGCTAGCTTCAAAAGCAGGATGGTATACATACGCAAGTTCAGATACAAGTGCTGCTCGCCGACAAAATGCAGGCAACACGCATAACTCATCTGGCGTCGGTATCTATTACACTTTTGTCGAATTGTCTTGAAAGTTGGTCGGTGTATTCAATGTTCTGAAAAAGCACCTCGCTAGATGGTGACGAAGTTGCATGTTAGATGTGGTGTCCTCTTTTATATAAAATCCCTCTAGTTTTATGAATTGGTCCCTTCCATCAAGGCTACCTGACCCCTCATGATTTTGCGACTAGATCCGCCACTGTTACTAGATACAAGAGGTTGTTGTTGACCACCCTTGGGTTTTGATACGCTAAATATCACCACCATAGAGACCAAATTTGGTTACTCGAATACCATAAAATAACCAAAGTGAAAATAAAATGTTGGATATGGCAAAACCCTAGGGTTCCCTGCAATTGATATGTCGAAAGGGAGATGACTATGAAAAAAACGTAGTTATACTTAGATATATTCATGCACCTTGTTGCATTCTCTTTTCACTTTCATATATAAGTCTTCCTCCACCCTCAGATTTATGTATTTTTTTATTGGTCAAGGTAGAGTTTTCTACTCTAGTAGACATGCTCACTGTTTTATATATTTAGATTGTGTTTTTTACACTGGCTATTAGTACACTTCCTTATTTTTATTGGTTTGCGTAAAAAGATGGTTTGTATGCTTAAGAGAGAGAAAACACCCTCCTTAGACACAACCGTTCACCGACCCCACGCATGCAGCACCGATGGATCCATCTAGCCTTCACGCTAGAGCCTTCAGTTATTGTACTCTTGTCGGTTAGCTTCAAAAGCCGGCTGGTTTACGTATGCAAGTTTAGATACAAGTGGTGCTCGCCGACAAAATGCAGGCAACACGTATAGCTCATATGGCGTCAGTATCTATCACACTTTTGTCGAATTGCCTTAAAAGTTTGCCGGTATGTTCAATGCTCCGAAAAAGCGCCTCGCTAGAGGGTGGCGGAGTTGCGTGCTAGCTTTGGGGTCAACTTTTGTGTAAAACCCCTTCAGTTTGTACAGATTTATGAATTGGTCCTTGCCATCAAGGCTACCTGACCCCACATGATTTTGCGGCAGGCTCCGCCACTTTCACCGGATACAAGAGGTGATTGTTGATCTGTGGAAAGGGAGATGATTATGAATAAAAATGTAGTTATACTTAGATATATTCACCTTGTAGCATCCCTTTTTCACTTTCATATATAAGTCTTCCCGCCCTTAGATTTATGTATTCTTTTACTTGTCAAGCTATAGTTTTCTACCCTAGTAGATATGTTCACTGTGTTTTATATGTTTAGGCTGCGTGTTTTTACACTAACTATCAGTAGACTTCCTCGTTTTTATCGATTTGCGTAAAAATACAGTTTGTATGCTTGGGGTGGGGGAGATAACGACCTCCCCAGATATGACCGTTCACCGACATGCAACACCGATGGATCCATCTAGCTTCACGCTAGAGTCTCTAGTTATTGTGCTCTTGTCGGTTAGCTTCAAAAGCTGGCTGGTTTACGTATGCAAGTTTAGATACAAACGATGCTCGCTAAGCAAATGCAGGGAACACGCATAGCTCATATGGCGTTGGTATCTATCACACTTTTGTCGAATTGCCTTAAAAGTTGGCCGGTATGTTCAATGCTCCGAAAAAGCGCCTCGGTAGATGGTGGCGGAGTTGCGTGTTAGCCGTGGGGTCAACTTTTGTGTAAAACCCCTTCAGTTTTTACTGATTTATGAATTGGTCGTCCTTGCCATCGAAGCTACCTGACCCCACATGATCTTGCGGCTGGCTCCGCCACTGTCAATAGATACAAGAGGTGATTGTTGACCATGTTTGTAGGCTTCTTTCGCGTCGGTAGATTTTTGAACTACTGATAGATGATTTGTGTCAGATTGCTTGAAGAGTCCTCGGTAACATGGATGATGTTCGCCCATCTAGATGAAAAAACTTGCAAAATTCTAAAAAAATATACTCCCTCCGTTTTATTTAATTGACTCGGATTTAATATAGATTTGTAGTAAATGCGAGTCAATTAAAAAGGAACTGAGGAGTAATAAAACATGGAGGAACTCGTATAGTTTGTGTTGTTGCTCAGTCGATTAGTGTGCATTTGGAAATGAATCAAAAAATGGAGGAACACAAACACATACCTTTTCTCTATCACCGTCGGTCCATCGGCAGAGGCTTTGACCGACGATTCCTCCTGGCTGTCGTCAGGTAGCAAGAAGCGGCTCTCTCTCTCTTTCCTGGAAACAAAGAAAGGCCTTTGGGCGCGCTCGCCTCTCGCCTGGCTTCTCTCTCTCTTTTTGGTTTTTCACTCCACCGCGCCGTGCCGCGCCGCCGTTTACTGCGCCCTCCGCTCCAAATCTACCCTCCCCTCCCCACTCCACTCCCCTCCCTCTCGCCCGCTCCGCTCGCCTTCATCATTCCTTGCTTCCCCCATTTCACGAGATCCCCATCCCCATCTCGCCGCCGTTCCATGCTGCATTAGCCCCCCGCCCGCCCGAGATCCACCTCACCTTCCGCTCGGCGGGAGCCATGTCCAACCGCCAGCACCAGCCGCCGCCAATGCCGGACACGCTCTCCGACGCCTTCGCCGCCGCCGTGCTCCTCTCCTCCAACGACAAGCCCGACACGCTCCCACCAGGCCGCCTCTCCCCGGTCTCCCCCCTCCCACACTCCTCCTCAAAGCACCACACCCCGAGCTCCTCCTCGGGCTCCTCCGGCTCCGTCTCCCGCGCGCCCGCCTTCGCCTCCCGCCGGAGCCACTCAGGCGAGATCCCACTCCCCTCCGACTGCCCTCCCCGCGGCGCCGCCCGCCCGGGCCACCGCCGCACCGGCTCCGGCCCCCTCATCTTCACCTCCAACTCCACCTCCTCCGCCACCTCCCCTCTCCCCCACACACTCCCCGCAGGCAACATCTGCCCCACCGGCCGCCTCGCCAAACCACAGCCCACCCTCTCCACCCCGCCGCCCCCGCCCCCGCCCCGCGCCATCCGCCACGACGTGCTCGGCTCCGGCACCGGCCACTACGGCCACGGCAGCATCATGCGCTCCCGCAGCGGCGGCGTGGCCGCGCCCGAGGAGGACGCCATGGTGCGGCGCGCCTTGTCCAGCGCCGACCCGGAGGAGCTCAAGCGGGCCGGCAACGAGCAGTACAAGAAGGGGTACTTCGACGAGGCGCTCAGGCTCTACGACCGCGCGCTCGCGCTCTGCCCGGACAATGCCGCCTGCCGGGCCAACCGGGCCGCCGCGCTCACCGGGCTCCGCCGATTCGGGGACGCCATCAAGGAGTGCGAGGAGGCCGTCAGGATCGACCCTTCCTACGGGCGCGCGCACCAGCGACTCGCATCGCTACACATAAGGTCAATCAATCAATCACCAACCCAATCTGCTTCTCTCTTGTCGGCGTGGATCTGTAGTAGTAGACTTACTACAATTACCGCGGAAAGCTTTTGTCTTTCTCGCGCCAGGTTAATTTCTCCGACGATCTACATGGTCTCGCCCCCACACCCACAATGCAGCGAATTATGCCAACCCAAAGTTGCCATTTTTAGCACTAGGGCTTACCACAAAACTGACATGGCCGCGCGTGGTGCGCTGCTTCCCTTTCATTATTGGCCTGGTAACGCAACACGATTTGCGCTGCAGTGGGCACAAGTTTTTCTTACCTTTTTCTCGGAATGCTTGGCGAGTTGGCATCCAAAAGGAAGCCGATTGATCTCAAGTGGGCACTGCTTTGCTTTACGCGCCTCTGGATTTCCCTCCTTTGGCATCCAAAATATCTGCTTTTTCCACTTCTATCGGAAGCACAAATAGCTGAATTTGGAACGGAACATAAATGGCAACATTACAAACACCTTGTTTCTGCTCCTTTTTGCTATAGTTAGTAATTCGGTCAACACTAGTTTCTACCTACATTTATCTAATGCTAGTACCAGATTAAGCGGCGATGTGCACATTATTCATCTGGTTTTACTGAATTGCAGGTTAGGGCACATTGAGGATGCTCAGAAGCACCTCTCACTGGCAACCGCGCAGCCTGACCTCCTAGAGCTGCACAAACTACAAACAGTGGAGAAGCACCTGGGAAGATGTCTTGATTCACGCAAGGCTGGGGACTGGAAGAGCGTGCTGAGGGAATGTGATGCCGCCATTGCGGCTGGAGCTGACTCCTCTGCTCTGGTTCGATTCTGCCCATCATCTACTACTCTTATTTTCACTACTTGTGATTTCTTGATTCAAGAACATGTTACTTATGTAATTCACCACTTGCAGCTCTTTGCCTCAAGAGCAGAAGCTCTTCTCCGGCTCAATCAGCTCGATGAGGCTGATATGGCCATCTCTAGTGCTTCCAAGTTGGATTATTATTCTTCATGCGCCTCAGACACCAAATTCTGCGGATTCTTTGCTAACGCGTACCTCTATTACGCACATGCCCAAGTTGATATCGCACTGGGAAGGTAATTCAGTAGTTCCTCAATATACTTACACAGATAAGAGCATGCGACTGTAGCTGGATACAAAACTTTATTCTGACTGCTTTGAATTGGCTAGTGAACTCCCTGTTAGCGTTACTCGTAAATGACTTAACACCAGTGAACATTTTTCAGGTTCGACCATGCTGTCTCTTCAGCTGATAAGGCCAGGATAATTGATCCAAGAAATGTTGAAGTGATAACAATGCACAACAATGTGAAAGCTGTTGCAAGAGCACGATCTCTAGGGAACGAGCTATTTAAATCTGGAAACTTTTCAGAAGCTTGCGTAGCTTATGGCGATGGGCTCAAACATCACCTTGTGAATCCAGTCCTTCACTGCAATAGGGCAGCTTGCAGGTTCAAGCTAGGGCAGTGGGAGAAGTCTGTTGAGGACTGCAATGAAGCCCTCAAGATTCAACCAAACTACACCAAGGCTCTGCTGAGGCGTGCAGCTTCCTATGATAAGGTAGCACATTATCTAGCTATTTCTGCTTTCCTGATTTTGAGTTTGAGAAACTCACTGCCGTTGCATTGTTGCGTATTTGGTGGTTAGATGGAGCGTTGGGCTGAATCTGTGAAAGATTATGAGGTTCTCAGAAGGGAACTCCCAGGTGACACGGAGGTGGCTGAGGCCTATTTCCATGCTCAGGTTGCCCTCAAATCATCTCGGGGTGAGGAGGTATCTAACTTGAAGTTTGGAGGAGAGGTTGAAGCAATTACAGGAATGGATCAATTCCAGATGGCTACTTCCTTGCCAGGTTTGTCTTATTGGCTCGTGTCCTTGATCTTTTTTTTTGCGGGGAGTGTCCTGGTTTCTTGTATTAGCCTTATTACACACATATTAACTGATACTCTTTATCGAAAAAATGAAAATAAAAAATAACTGAAAATAATGCAGTACTATTATGTAGAGTTTCCTCAAATAATACGACACACCTACCCATTCCTTAAAATCAAGCATAAAGGCAGCAATATTATCATGTAGCTTAGCCTTGTATTTGATAGCCAACATATTAATTCAAATCACCCCTGAAAACAGATAGTGAATTGTGGAAAATATTTGCAAAGTTCCAAGGTGGTGCCCCTTAAAGTTGGGACTAGTGCACTAATAGTATCATATTTCTGGTATTTTTGTTTGCTTCGGGTGTATTTCAGGAGTCTATTATCAGTCTGTTCCATAATGTAGGACGTTTTGCCAAGCTAAAATAGCTTGCCAAAACGTTTTACATTATGGAACAGAGAGAGTACAAAAGGAGTGGCAGTTGACTGGGAACCAAAACAATGGATTTGGTTTTGCTATCTGTTTTGCTTGGTTAACCTTGCTACAGATGTAAAACACTTATTATCAGTCTGTTCCATAATGTAGGACGTTTTGGCAATCTAAAATAGTTGCTGCTTCTCAGGAATGAGCAAGCCCATTTGATCAGCCTTATATCTTGGAGTGCTTTGCATCTTCTGTTCATATCGTGCGCCTGCACTTCATGATGTTGACTTGGAGTTGAGCAATATTTTTGAATTTACTGTAATCTTCACTTTTGCTGATAGGCATGAGGTTGTACCACCAGTTGTTAGTACTTATTACTGTTTAGTGCCCTGCAAGCAATTCTTGACGTGGCATATACTTTGCTGGCATTTTGTACTTTTCTATTTATTTCTGAAAATCTGTACCAATGCCAGTTGGAAGTACATAATTCAGTCACATTCTTCTGTCTTTTACATTGTCTTCTAGCAATGATGAAAGTCCTTAGGTTTTCTTTGTCTGACGCACTCTCGTTTGAAATGTACAGGTGTTTCAGTTGTCCATTTCATGACACCTTTGAATCAGCAGTGCTGCAAAATTTCTCCGTTTGTGAATGCACTCTGCAACAAATACCCATCTGTTAATTTCCTCAAGGTAAGTAGTTGTGAGTTCAATGGTCCATCCTTCTCATGTTCCTGGCTGTGGCCTAATTTTGACATGGTATTATGTTCTTTCACGTAGGTGGATGTGAACGAGAGCCCTGCAGTTGCACGCGCGGAAAATGTCAGGACGGTTCCAACATTCAAAATCTACAAAAACGCCGTAAGAGTGAAGGAGATGATCTGCCCCACCCAACAGCTGCTGGAGTACTCGGTGAGGCACTACGGGGTTTAGGCAACGAAGAGCAGTTCCGAAGTTCCCAAGCGCCTCCCGCTCCCCTCGAGCAAACCATGGGCTAGACCTGGAGCAGAGCCAGCGGAGATAACCTCCTTGGCGAGCGCAAAGCATGAAAAGAAGATGAGAGACAAGAGAGACGAGCAGCTTCCACCTCCGACCCGACCTTTTTTCCATCCGCGCGACGACGGTCTTCCCATTTTCGCACCCATTTGTTGATTACCAACTTATTTTGTTCTTCTTCCATTTTTCCGTGCGTACATCATTGTTCCCTTTAGAACAACAAAAACATTATCTTCCGATTCGTGGAAGAGCGACTGTAAATTTTCTTACTTCCATGTTTACCGGACAAGCCCAAGGAAAGAAAAAGTATAGATGCCATTTGTACTCTTTAAACCCAATCGATCTTGTTATGTGCAAGTTTAAGGTCACCATTGTCTCTACTAACCTCGCACCTTTGGCATGATCAGTTAATTGATCAGACACAAGCACAGCATGGACGAATTGCGCAATGTGCGTCCATGCTGAGATCTGTGTTACAGTGACTGCAGAAGAACTTGTGAGGAATGGTAGGTTTGGATGGTAGGTCAAGGTGGAGGTGTGGTACTCTGTCTGCAGGAAGCTATTATTGTGGCAATGCATGTGCCGTGGCATAGGATCCCCGGCCCTGTGTTGACCGTTTTGTTAGTTGTTCTTGGTAGCACCAGGTGGACCAGGTAATAATCCACCCATCCGTCCATCCACGAGGCCGACACGCTCTCGTCCAGCCCTGGTGTGCCGAGACTGCCCCGTTTTGGCATCTCCTCCCTCGTCCAGATCGGCGCGCGCGCACTTGCTCCGCCCTGTGTCGCTGTCCGGCGGCGGCGCCAGGTAGGGCGCTCGTGAGGCATATGGGCGCCACCACCGTCCGTCGTGGTGGTAGGAGGAGGACGCGTCGGCCATGTTCGCTGGAAATGCAGCTCGCGATTGGCCAGATGCGAAAGAGAAACAACACATGTCCCTTTGTGTGCATCTGGGTCGCTGTTTAGTTTGCCATGGCCAACAGTGCGCGTGCGTGCGTGGTCCGCCGGAGCAGTGCCGCGCCGACCGCGGCGGTCCCTGGCGCTGCGTAAATTCCTCCCCGCCGCTGCCGGCGCGCCAGGCCACGAGAGGCGAGGCCGGCGGGACGAGGCACGCCGATGATGGCCCATGAAACGTGCTGTGGGCTTGTTAGTTGGGTGTGGACCGTCCCAGACCAAGTAGCAGGCCAGTCCAAGGCCTTTTATAGTTCTATCCAAGACCTCCTACATTGTAAGCCTTCCAGCCCCCTACCCGTTTGGGCCGTTGCCACACCTTTACTTTTTCTTCTTCACGAAAGCGCAAAAAAAAAAAATTGCGTTTTGATGTTTTGATGCATTGGTGAAAAAGAAGGTTATTTACATGTTCAAAGAAGAACTAACACCATGTCATACAACTCAGGGTCTGTTTGTTTGAGCTATGGTTGTGCAGAAAAAGCTGCTGCATAGGATAAGCAGATGTTTTAGATGTTGCTCGTGTACATACGTGGAGAGGCACATTTACCATAGAGGCGCTCGCCGGTGGCCAGCTGCTGCCAGCGTGGATGTGGCGGATTGCAAGGAGCCGGGCAAAGATGCTGAGACTCCTCGCGGACTTCTCCTGCGACAGTGGAAAATCCGACCGTGAGCAATCCTTCTCCGACCTCGTCGACGCTGGTCGCAGGCAGTCGCACGACGGCCACGTCCCAATGGCGCTAGTGGCGGCCAAGCAGAGGCGGGAGGAGAAGGTCCGTTTCGGCTGCTGTAGGCCGCACGGTGTTGCCGATGAATCTTTTTGCCAACGGAGTGGTGGTGGCGGCCTGCTGCAAGGATGGAGGCGCAGAGATTTGGGTCGTCCCTGGCTCTGCTCAATGGGGAAAAGAGCTATGAGATTTTCTGGGATGGGACAGAAGAAAACGATTCTTTACCCAGCGGTGGAAATCATCGGCAAATATGACAAAACCAAATGGGTAAATACACATATCGGTTCGGTGGTTAAGGTGGAATTGGGAAGCTACGGATGATTTCTGCCTGTGACCTAAGCCAACGTTCAAAGCCACCCGTTTGTTTCAATTTATTGGTTTTTTCTAATAGAAAGCTGAAAAAAACCCAAACAAACACCTCCTCAACCCAACGGACATAACTAGCGTAGGTGTGTTTCAAAAAAAAAAAACTAACTAGGCATGTGTTAGGTCGGGCCAGGCTAAGGAAACCCGATAGTGAAAAATCAGACCCAAGCCTAGCCCAACCCAATCAAAAGCCTAGAAAGCACATCGGGCCGGGCCACTTTGTGAAATGCAGTTTTTGAGCTACCCAGGCCTAGCCCGGCCTGATTGTTCGGTTCTATATTTTTAGGCCTAGGCCTACGATTTTTGGGCCGGGCCTCGGGCTGCCCATGGCCAGGCATTGAACAGCTGATGAATGCGCCGAGCCCCCGCTTGAGCCAACTATTGTGCTTCTGCCTTGATCGTGTCTAGAAGGAGGCCACAGAGGGCATGACTGATGGAGGGGCAGGGCGTTGTCGGAGACGGCAGCATTGCCATGCTTTCAAACCCACGATGTCGTGAGCATGATTACCTGCGCAGCAAGCGAGGGGTGGATTGAAGTGATTTGGGCCACCAATCCTCGAGAGGTCCTCGCTCCTCGGCAACAGGAGAGGTAGCGGTCGATCGGATCCAAGACAGAACCTAGTGCCAAATCGTGGCGAAGGGGCAACCCGACCACACTCCTTCCAGTCGTAGGTTGTGAGCTTCACGTCTCCGTTCGCCGATGATGACCTGGGTGGCTGTTAAGTTTCAGCAGCAGTGTGTCTTTCACCTTATCTTACACAGTATTCTTCGTCTTTGTCTTCCGCGGTTTACATCAGGCCATTGGATACGGTACGTGATGCCGACTGATCCTAGTAGCGTCGGATGCACTAATCACCGGAAATAATACTTTTCGGACTTGTCTGAACTTGTTTTTTCCTTTCAGTTTCAGGCACCCTTGATTCAGCGGTTGCGTGCCAGGAAGGCTCGAAGCTGACTGGGCCGGGTCCTTGTGTTCGACACGAATAAGAGTATCTCCAGCCGCGTCCCCCAAACCGCGCTGGACTGAGCGTTTGGGGACGTGTTTTGTTCGTGCCGCCTTTGGGGGACGTCGCTCCACAGCCGCGCCCCCCAAACGCCGCCCCCAAACATTTAAAATACTTATTTTTAACACAGAACCATTTATTAAATATAGCATATAAATAAAAATGTGTGCGAAGATTGTTTTCAAATTAAATTACAACAAACAATAAAACAAGTAAACAAATATAATAAATAGAGGTAGATGCTACATCAAGGTGCCACGGTATTTCCTTTGATCCTCCACAAATGCTCAACGAGATCAGCTTGAAGTTGCTCATGCACATTGCTGTCACGGATCTCTGCGTGCATGGCGAGAAAATCAGCAAAACCGGCAGGCAACTTATGATCAACCTCTGCAAGAGGGCCTTCACACTCATAGGGACCAACATGTGATCTAGCATGATTCTTGCGGTCATCCTCGATGATCATGTTGTGCATGATCACACAAGCCTGCATCACCTCCCACATTTGGTCGTGAGACCAGCTTAGAGCAGGTGCCGGACAATGGCAAATTATGCTTGAAGCACACCAAATGCCGCTCGACATCCTTCCTGCAAGCCTCCTGTCGCGTAGCAAAGTGAGAATTCTTCAGACCTGATGGATTCGAGATTGTTTTGACAAAAGTGGCCCATTTTAGATATATACCATCGGCTAGATAAAAGCCTTTGGTATATTCGTGGCCATTGATCTCATAGTTGCATGGTGGAGCATGCCCTTCCACTAGTCTGCTGAACACCGGAGACTGCTGCAACACGTTGATGTCATTGTGTGATCCCGCCATGCCAAAGAAAGAATGCCAAATCCACAAGTCATAATCTGCCACAGCTTCAAGCACCACACTGCAATATCCATGACGCCCTTTGTATATACCTTGCCAAGCAAACATGCAGTTCTTCCATGCCCAGTGCATGCAATCGATGCTTCCAAGCATTCCAGGAAATCCTCTGGCAGCATTTTGTGCCATGATCCTTGCAGTCTCTTCCTCAGTTGGCCCTCTCAAATAGTATTTGCCAAACTTTCCCACCACAGCTCGGCAAAACTTGTACATGCACTCAATAGCAGTAGACTCACTCATGCGAAGGTAGTCGTCCCGTGTATCGGCAGGTGCTCCGTATGCAAGCATCCTCATGGCGGCGGTGCACTTCGAATCGACGAGAACCCGAGAACGCCTACAACGTCGAGCTTGAGCTTGAAGTAGGGGTCGAACTCTCGAACGCCGTGGAGGATATTCATGAACAGCCCCTTGCTCATCCTGTACCGGCGCCGAAAATTGTCGGCATATGTTGCGTCGTCGGCGAAGTAGTCGTTGTGCAGCATGGCATGCCCCTCCATCCTCTGCCGGGGCTTCGACTTCCTTCTTCCCGGCCTTGATCCTCCGCGGCGCGGCCTCTTCCTCTTCTCTGCCTCAGCGTCGAGCATGTCCTGGAGGGACGCGATGATCAGCAAATGCTCCCGCAGGTCGTGGTCAAAGGCTTGCTCGTCCTCCAGCAGCAGGGCAACCATCTCATCGTCGCTGTCCATGGCTAAAGCAAAATCAATGGTTAAAATTGCGCCGAGGCAGACGATGCAACAAACAGCGGCCAATCGCGCCTACCTGGCAAGTCGTCGAGCACCTTCTGTGCGCGGAGGTGGGGCGGATTTGACGGCGCGTTCTGGGACGCGCTGGCGACGCGGTGGCGGCGGCACGACCGGCGGGAGCCCCAGCCGCGACAACGGTGCCGACTCTCAGCAGAGATCAGACGTCCAACCGGCCGGGAAATCCAGCGGCGGCGGTGGGGTGGGAGGCGCAGGAACGAAGGAGCGACGAGAAAAGAGGCGCGAACCAACGGTTTAGACAAATAGTCGCCGACATGTGGGAGCCCGCCTCGCTTTTCGGTGTGTCCGGCGTCCCAGGTGCGTCCCCTGTGGGACGGGGACGGGCTCGGGGCGCCGGACACCGTATCGGGCCGCGTCGGACAAAAATGAGCTTTAGGAGACGCGGCTGGAACGCATTTTTTGTCCGGCGCGCCCCAAATTCCTTTGGGGGACGCTTTGGGGGACGCGGCTGGAGATGCTCTAACATTCCAACTGCAAGTCCTGTCGCTTTTTTTTTTTTTCGCAATTACGACGAGACTAGATGTGAAGTTGTCACAGTCTAGTCCTCCTGCTTATCTCAAGACTGAAAGTTCTGCTGACGAGAAGGCAATGCAGACTGGAGAGTTCATAGGCGATGGTGGGATGCAGTATCACAGTTCACAAACTAAATTTACAGAGCGTTAGCTGTTCATTAAGTACGATGTAGGTGGTTGCTGTCGCCTGTTCTGAAGAATATTGTTTGTTCATAGACGAGATAGGTCAACCATGCAAACAATAATCCCCGAGGCGGAATATGCCTGAGAAAACAATAATGTCGCCATGGAAGTGGTGGTTGCTGTCGCCTGTTGAAGACTTTGCACGATTGGTTCTTGGACTCAAGGACGCCGATGGGGCGGACGGAGTTCGAGTGCTAGACATTGACATGGCACACCCATGTGTGCGTTCTTCTCATGGTTTTACTTCTGTTAGGATTCCATTACCAATGATCGTGGTAGCCCTATCGCCCCATCGGGAATGTGTTTCTGGGAATTTTTTCCAATTGTGTTGGCATCTGGCAATGTGTTTCTAAGAAGAAAATTGCAAAAGACCACCATAATTTTTAAACATAATGCCATGGATCCGACTTTATATATAAAGCCATACGGCAACCAAGTAGCAATATGGATACAAGCATGAGACACGGCTTCCATAAGCCCCACATCACCCACACATGATAGAGTTTAACACAGTCGCCTACAAATTACCAAAGTTCAGGGCACACATCACATAGCAATATAGCATAACACATCAAGATACATGAGTGGCCACCACTCCAAGGCCTCACGCTCCCGATCTTAGCCTCGCATGTAGGCTCTTAACCTCGCCAATCGTCACGTCCAGCATCCCTCGGTTCCTTGGCTTGACGAGAACCCTCCATCTATGCATATAAGTGAACATATGAAAGAATACATCAGCGGGGTTGTTGATAAGTTTCCCTTCCATAGCTAGTTTGTTCCTAATATTCCAGAGCGCCCAACATTGAGCCGCAAAGGTGAACCAAGCTAGTCTACGTAGGGACCCCGATACCCAGCCCCTGCTGGGTTCCAGTCGCAGTGCATGAGCTCCCTAGCTCCCGCCCACACCAGCTTCGCAAGATGGCAGGCGAAGAAGATGTGGTTGCAGTCCTCCCGTTCCCCACAGAAGGCACAAGCCCCATTGGTTGGGGCATTTCATTTAGCCACCTGCACCCCAGATGGCAATCTGCTCTTGATGAGTTGCCACAGGAAGATCTTAATTTTCGGCGGAACCCTCGTCCTCCAAACCTCTTTAAAGTGTGTTACTACCGCCCCTTGCGTTAGCCGCCCATAGATAGACCTGGTAGAGAATTCGCCCGAGGCCTCTAGGGACCATGCCACCTCATCCTCCCCTGCCACATAGGGGTGGATATCTAAGATTCTACAAAGGTTCTCCCATTCCACCATCTCTTCTAGACCAAAAGTCCTTCTGAAACGAATTCGCCACCCATTGGCGTCCCGCACCTCAGCTACCGTCGCAAAAGGGTTGTCACAACACTGAAACAAGCGGGGAAACAGTTCCCTTAGAGGACCCTTCCTCGTCCACCAATCGAGCCAGAAGTACGTCCGTCTTCCGTCAGCGACGTTGTGCCTCGCTCCCAGCTTAAAATACCATTTTATCTTCTGGATGGCATTCCAAAACTAAGAGCCCTTGGTCGGCACCAACAGGGAGAAGATATCATTCCCTCCCAAGTATTTAGCTCTGATTAGGTCCGCCCATAAACCCTTAGCCCCTTGGTAGAGTTTCCAGATCCACTTGAGCATCAAGAAAATATTCATGACCCTCGTGTTGATGACTCCCAGCCCCCCAAATTCCCGGGGTTTGCAGACCGTGGCCTAGTCTACCATGTTGTACTTCCTCTTGTTACTCGCCCCTTCCCAAAAGAAGCGAGTGATACGTCTCAAACGCATCTATAATTTTTGATGCTCCATGCTTGTTTTACACCAATTCATATATGTTTTGCTTACACTTCGTTGCATTTTTATACGTTTTCTGGCACAAACCTATTAACAAGATGCCACAGTATCAGTTCCCTGTTTTATGCTATTTTTGTATTTCAGAAAAGTTGTACAGGAAATATTATCGGAATTGGACAAAACAAAAGCAGAAGTCAATATTTTACCGTAACGAAAACATAGTCCAGAGGAGAGTCGAAAGGGGGCAGCAGGGCGGCCACACCTGCCCTAGGCGTGGCCTAGACCTGGCCGCGCCTAGGGGTGGTGTGGGACACCCTGGCCTCCACCGACATCGCCCCTCCGCCTATTTATTCACGATCTCGGGAAAACCTGGAATACCCGAGCCCCCATCCACGAAAAGTTCCGTCACGCCACCATCGCAGAACCCATCTCGGGGGTTATGAAGCTCTTCCCGGCACCCTGCTGGAGGGGGAAATCATCGCCGGAGGCATCTACATCGCCATGCCCGCCTCCGAAGTGATGCGTGAGTAGTTCATCCCCGGACTATGGGTCCATAACAGTAGCTAGATGGTTGTCTTCTCCAATTTGTGCTTCATGTATAGATCTTGTGAGCTGCCCTACATGATCAAGATCATCCTTATGTAATCCTACATGTTGTGTTTGCTGGGATCCGAAGAATATTTTATATTATGTTGAGGTCGATTATATATTCATGTCATATGTTATTTGTGATCTTGCATGCTCTTCGTTGCTAGTAGATACTCTGGCCAAGTAGATGCTTGTGAGTCCAAGAGGGGGTATATATGCTCAATAGTAGGTTCATGCCTCTAGTTTTCTGGAAGAGTGACAATAACTTCTAAGACTGTAGATGTGCTGTTGCTACTAGGAAGAAAACAACAATGTTTTATCCAAGGGTAATTCTATTATTTACTTTACACACATTGCTTACCGCGATAATATGTTGCTTGCAACTTAATACTGGAAGGGGTTCAGACGATAACCGGAAGGTGGATTATTAGTCATAGACGCAGTTGGATTATGGTCTATGTATTGTTGTATTGCCCAAAAGAAATCTCATAGTAATCATCTTGTCATGTATGGTCGATATTCTGTCAATTTCCCAGCAGTAATTTATTCACCCAACATGCTATTTATCTTTATGGAGAGACACCTCTAGTGAACTATGGACCCCGGTCCTTTCTTTTACACTGATAAATTCATCCACTGCAATCCTTTTCTTTTACTTAGTGCAAAACTCAGTTCTCTTTAATTACTACAAACATCTCCTTCCACTCGATACGTATAATCCTTTGTGTTCAGCAAACCGGTGAGATTGACAATTTCACTGTAAGTTGGGGAAAAAGTAGTTTGGTTGTGTTGTGTGCAGGTTCCACGTTGTTGCTAACGCCGGTAGTGCACCATGCCACTAGTCAGCTAGCAACACCTTCAAAAGTCACGATTTTCTTCTACTGGTCGATTAAACCTTGGTTTCGTACTGAGGGAAAAGTTGCTGTTGTGCTCATCACACCTTCCTCTTGGGGTTTCCCAACCGCTTCCACAACAACTGCCAACAAGATTGTCTGGCGCCATCACCGGAGCACCATCAGCGAGCTCTGGACTTATTTATTTCCCCATCTGTCGTATCATGAAGGAGGTAGATCCCCATAGCGAACATCGGGAGGCTCGAGAGACACGAATTGGTAAGTTATAGTCTCCTTGTTGATGCCAGGAACAACCCCTGCCATGGGTTAACCCTATGGCCCACCTTTTCTGTCAAGAATTGCCAGTTCGCAATCGACAAGGTCTTGTCTGATACCGGCAGCCCTAAGTATTTCATCGGGAGGTTCTCAAGGTTATAGTTGAGCTAGTCGGCTACCCTTAGCTTTTGCGTGTCATCCACCCCTGTGACAACCGCCTCACTTTTATTAAAGTTAATCTTAATCCCCGACATGTTCTCAAAGCAAAGTAAGAGTAGTTTCAAATTCGCGAAGGCCACCATAATTCAGGGTAGAGTTTAAAAGACCACCACCATTCTTTTTTTTTGAAAACCACCAGGCAGCCCTCTACGTTTCGCAAAACACGTTGATCACTCCGTGTAGCTTGTTTGATGGTGTTTTTAACAGAATAGGCCCACATACAGGCCGATGTTGCAAAGACATAACGGTCAAAGGAGAAAAATGTTAGACTAGTAATATATATTGTGGTTTTTTTAAACTCAGAGGGACCCACTTGTCAGCACCACTCAACTCTCTACTTTCTCGCTCTCTCTACCAAGCGGACCTCACCAGTCATTCCTAACCTACAACCACCCACGTCATGGACGACATGCAAAATCAGCATCAATTTCACCACCGCTCCCGCTCACGAACAACCGTCACCGTCCATGGTGCCGTCATAGAGCTTGCCCCTGCTCGCGGAGAGGACCCCCAAAGGTGCAGCTTTGGAGGAGCATGCCCCTACCAATGGGGCCATGCTAAGAGCACGTCACAACCACGGCCGACGTTGATAGTATGTGGCTATGGCAGGTGTCTTTGTTCAATTTAAAGAACATGTTGAACGTCTTCTCAATCACAAATTTATCCATGTTCAGTTGGATTGGGGAGACAAATATCGCAATCTCAACACCTTCTTTAAGCACCTTGGGACTGATCATCGTGTAGCATGTTCTCATACACGTCAGCGGAATGGTTCTGCCGAATGTAAGCATCATCATATTGTTGAAACTGACCTTACTCTTATGGCACATTGATACGCGTACAGCACGCGTCCGTTGGGAACCCCAAGAGGAAGGTGTGATGCGTACAGCGGCAAGTTTTCCCTCAGTAAGAAACCAAGGTTTATCGAACCAGTAGGAGCCAAGAAGCACGTTGAAGGTTGATGGCGGCGAGATGTAGTGCGGCGCAACACCAGGGATTCCGGCGCCAACGTGAAACCTGCACAACACAACCAAAGTACTTTGTCCCAACGTAACAGTGAGGTTGTCAATCTCACCGGCTTGCTGTAACAAAGGATTAGATGTATAGTGTGGATGATGATTGTTTGCAGAGAACAGTAGAACAAGTATTGCAGCAGATTGTATTCAATGTAAAGGAATGGACCGGGGTCCACAGTTCACTAGAGGTGTCTCTCCCATAAGATAAATAGCATGTTGGGTGAACAAATTACAGTTGGGCAATTGATAAATAGAGAGGGCATGACAATGCACATACATGATATGATGAGTATTATGAGATTTAATTGGGCATTATGACAAAGTACATAGACCGCTATCCAGCATGCATCTATGCCTAAAAGTCCACCTTCAGGTTATCATCCGAACCCCTTCCAGTATTAAGTTGCAAACAACAGACAATTGCATTAAGTATGGTGCGTAATGTAATCAATAACTACATCCTCGGACATAGCATCGATGTTTTATCCCTAGTGGCAACAGCACATCCATAACCTTAGGGGCTTCTGTCACTCCCCCAGATTCACGGAGACATGAACCCACTATCGAGCATAAATACTCCCTCTTGGAGTTACAAGCATCAACTTGGCCAAAGCATCTACTAGTAACGGAGAGCATGCAAGATCATAAACAACACATAGATTGATAATCAACATAACATAGTATTCTCTATCCATCGGATCCCAACAAACACAACATATAGCATTACAGATAGATGATCTTGATCATGTTAGGCAGCTCACAAGATCCGACAATGAAGCATAATGAGGAGAAGACAACCATCTAGCTACTGCTATGGACCCATAGTCCAGGGGTGAACTACTCACTCATCACTCCGGAGGCGACCATGGCGGTGAAGAGTCCTCCGGGAGATGATTCCCCTCTCCGACAGGGTGCCGGAGGCGATCTCCTGAATCCCCCGAGATGGGATTGGCGGCGGCGGCGTCTCTGGAAGGTTTCCCGTATCGTGGCTCTCGGTACTGGGGGTTTCGCGATGAAGGCTATTTGTAGGCGGAAGTGTAGGATAATGTTGCATAGAAAACAAAAATTTTCCTACCGCGAACACGCAATCCAAGCCAAGATGCAATCTAGAAGACGGTAGCAACGAGGGGTTTATCGAGTCTCACCCTTGAAGAGATTCCAAAGCCTACAAGAGGAGGCTCTTGTTGCTGCGGTAGACGTTCACTTGCCGCTTGCAAAAGCGCGTAGAAGATCTTGATCACGATCGCTCCG
>NC_061513.1:249695793-249722769 GCF_022539505.1 Lolium rigidum | reverse complement strand
CGTGGCCAGGCCATTTGTCGCGGGTGCAGGCGCGCCCGCGACAAAAGGCTCCCACGGAAGCCCTGTTTTCCACTAGTGGAATTTAGACAAGTTTACAAAAGTGACTCAAATTTTAGCTAAAAACTAAAAAATAGCGACGACGTGCGTCGAAGGCGCTGAAGTCGAGGTTGTCTGCGTCGTCGCCAGGCAAGTCGAAGGACCAGTCGTCATCCTCCTCCTTTGGCGCCAGCGGCTCAGAAAGACCGGCGAGGTCGACGAAGTTCTCACCGTGGTCCATGGCGGACCACACCGCCACCTGCCTCGAGCGAGCGTCATCTGTTGGTAGTCCTCTTCGACGAGCAGACGATGATGAAGTGCTTCTCGTGGAAGTCCTTTGGGTCGTCGCCGCCACGAAGGGCCACCTGCGCCTCCGCTTCCATCTCCCACCATCGTCTCTTCACCGGTGGAGGCGACGCTGAGGGACCAGCGTCCTCCTCCTTGACGCGTCGGCGTTGGTTAGATGCCCCCAACATCCTCCGAATCGGGGCAGAAGCTATGCACCGTTGGTTGTCGTGGACAACGACACCGGCAGAAGGAGGCACGGCCGGCCGAAAGCGCGAGCTCGATGGCGCGCTCCTCTTCGAAGCGTCGCGGCCATGTCGGGCTGGTGGGCGCGTTCGACGGCTGAATTTTGTCGGTCGGCGACATGTGCGCCCGCCACTCGGCGATGAGGGTACGCGTCTCCGGTCCAGCCGGTGGCAGCAGCGGCACTGCGTAGCCGGCATTTGACATGTGCCACATGTGCGTCAGCTTGAACTGCAGCGTCACGGGGATGCGCTGCCAGTACATCACGTCCGCCTTGTCGTACGTGAGCTTCAGCGACCGGAGAGCGCCACCGCTGCCGCCGGCCTCGGCATTGTGCGCCATCGCGTCGGTGGGTGTTTGCGTCAGCGGGTGTTTCACGCGGCGTCTGTGAGAATGGCGGTGGCGGCGCCTAGGGTTGGAAGACGGGGAAGAAGAGGAGTGCGACGGTGTGGGTTTAAGGGCGGCGGCGGACGCGCATTGAAGGCGCGTGTGGGAGGTGGGTGGACGCCACGTGGCCAGTCGCCGTCCTCGCCGCCGCTTTGTTTTCCGCGCGGGAGACCATTAACGCCGACGACCAACCTTCCCGCGTCGTTTTCAACGCGACCCGCCGCCTCATCTCGTTGCTAGGCGGAGCCCACCCGCGAAAACCGACGTGCCGCGAGACGCCAACGCGCCCGATTCGCGCTCTTTGCGATGGGGCCAGCACGGAGTTGCCGACGCTTCTATTAGGCTCGAAAACTAGCCGGCGCCTTTTAAAGCGCGGCGGTGTAAGTCCATTTTAGCCGCCGACCCCAAAATCGTTGTCGCCTATTGCCCAGGTAGAGATGCTCTAGTAGATCAGTGTTGAGACTTGAGAGTATAGATTTTCGATACTGTTGCCTGACAAGATATTCTGACAAAGATCGAAGATTCTTGGCTCTTGTCTTCTCCAAGCAGGCAAGCAGGGATTTATTTTTGGCAACTGTTGCTGCTAATATGATCAGGGTGAGCATAATTTTGAATGGATCTGCTACTAATTTGCAGGCCATTGTCTACTGCTATGTTGCAGCAGGCAGAAAAAACTGCACTACTTCTTTAGCTCGAAAAACAATGTAAAGCTGTGGCATCGAATTACACGAATACTGTGATCTAAAGTTTCACGACTGAACCAAAGCAGGATTGGTAGAGAGAAAGAACAAATCATTTGAGCAGGTTCCTTACTATTCATGAACAACTGGAATGGACAGTAACAAAGTAAAATGCCGCACGGTTCACGGCGAGTCATCTAGAAAAGGAGCATTCTCGAGCACACACTTTGAAAACCGCAAATCAAATCCTCCATACTCCTACAACACGGAAGAAAGACGCCGCGCTGTCAGGCTTTCGCCCCACCACACCCTCATGTGGCTAGACAGCGAGACGAAGCCCGAAATGCTACCAACCTACACTCCGTCGACACACCTCATGTGCAGAAGCAACGTCACCACCGCACACAAGCCACCGCGCCACGTCAACCAGACCAAGGAGCTCCGCGAGCTCCGCCGCCACCACCCGCACCGCGCGGGGTTGAAGAGCCGAGTCGCACCACTACTGCCGACCAAGCTCACCGAGAAGAGCTCCGCCAACCGCCCCAGAGAGGGAGCTTCCACGAATGCCAACACAGGGATCCAAGGTCCAGCCGTCGGCCGCAGAAGCGCGAGCTCCCCGGTCAAGCCGCCATGGCACCCTCACAGCCACAACGGCCGCCAAGCCACCTAGAACACACACATGGCCACCGCCCCGCCGTCCAGCATCGCGGCCACCCCTGCAGCCCCGCTGGTGGAAGCCGAAAAGGAGGACACCGCCTCAGCTCCAGCAGCCACGGGCCGAGCCAGCACGACCCGGGGCAAGCCTGTGCAGGCCCGCAGAAGCCCATATAGGCCCGTGCGCGTGCCGCCATGCCCCGCCTCGTCCCGCTCCGCTGCGCCACCGCCACGCCCCGGCCGCGTGCCACCACGACAACCCGCAGCCCCGCCCGCGCTCGGCCTCCGGCCCTCAGCATGGAGGCCTCCCTCCAAACCGCCGCGCTAGGAGCTGAGAGGGATAGGTCCCCGCCACCCCCTTTACCGGCGACGCGGCTTTGCCCGGCGGCAGCCCTCGGGGGGGGGGCGATGAGGAGGGAGAGAAGGGGAGGCGGCGGCGGGAGGCTAGGTTTCGTCCCCTGTCACCCGGAGGAGGCGACGAGAGGAGGTGAAGAGCAAGGTTGGGTCGCGGAAGGCCTTGTTAGTCGGCTCCGTTCCGGCGTGTCTGTTTGCCTTCGTGTTGGTCTCCCCTTTTGTGAAGTCGAAGCAACCTTTGGGCGGTGTACGATGACCTTTGAGGGGCGGTCCGACGGTGAAGTTCCTCTTTGGCGCAGGTCTCCCCTCCGAGCCTCGTCTTCAGAATCGGAACTACCGGTCTCTTTTCGAGGAGCCATCTGTTTGGCATAGGCCCCCCTTGAGCTTCGCGTGTGTGTAGCTTTAGCCTGGGTGTGCCCCTCGCGGCGGCATGTCGGTAGTTTTGGGTGTGAGCTTTGCCCTATTGTTATTGGTTATCACTCGATTTTCTCCTAAAAACTGAACACCTTCTACTTAATTAATAAATGAGGCAAAGCTTTTACCTCTTTAAAAAAAATGAAGGTAGGGTCCTCCTGTCCCGGCAGCAGGCATGCCTCAGGAACAGTGGCATAATTATGACACCTCTGTTCTGCTTCCCGCAACACAAATAGATACCGTTGATTGATATTTTCATTTGCTGCCATTTCAAAGGAACATATGTGACACTAAGCAAATCGTAGTTGCAACCTGCAAGAGCGTTTGACATCATATTTAGAGTTGAAGTGCACACAAGTTCAGTTTTTTTCCGAAAAGGAGGCAAAACCCTGTCTCGGGATCAGTTAATACACGCAGTCTTTTTGTACACAAAAGTTCGGACATTCAGAAACAATGAGATAAAGAAGAAAAAGAGGTAACAGACAACTTTATTTTTGTTTCTTCAGACACTTCTTGATTCTCAGTAACATGCTATTTAACAAGCCCTGTATAGTGTTATAGAAATGCTGCTCCAAAATAAATGGTTATATAATACTCGTGCTAAATATATTGTAAAACCGTAGATATAGTTACATATTACATCTCTTCAGACGCCAAAACAAGAAGGGGACCTTACATCTTTCAGACGCCAAACAAGTGGGGCTGTCAAGAGCTAGCCTACATGTCAAAATATTGCTTCTGAGGGAGGTGAATTGCAACGGTAAACCGACCATTGCAACAACCCCAACATATATTTATAGAAATACTAGGACAAAACCCGTGCGTTGCAACGGGATAAATTTATTTTACGATGGACTACTTTTTTAAATGGTTAATTAAAGCGGCCTATCTCGCATGCACAATAATTGAACAAATTCCTATCCATTTGAAGAAAACCATCTCGACTCGCCCTCCGAGAACTCTATCTACGATCGTCTAACCTCCTCGCTAGCTCTCGCCCGATCCGTTACTTCTCACCTCGCTCCCCACCACCAATGTTTATTGTGTTGCCCTCCCACGAATCCTGCACCGAGTTGCCTCCGAGGTGGTTCCACCATCGTGCGAGCACCTGTCAGATTTTTCGATGAAAAATGAAGATACTTTCTTTTGCACGGTATTGAAGGTGACTTTTCAATTTTGTGTTTTTCTATCGGATGTACCCAATTGGACTCCACTTTGTGCTTTTGTATATATTGAAAATAGTTTTTTTTGGGAAATGCTTAATATAAAATGAGAAAATGAGGAAGAACAACGTGTACATCTATTTGGTGGGATTGCTCTATTACGATGGAATGTGTAAAGAACAAGGTAAATGATAAAGTACTCGTGTGATGGTGTGCTGCTAATGTACAAAGCCCATGAGCACCAATCGTTTTTTTTTTTCATTACAGAGAAAGGGATAAGGCAGTGCCCTTCTTCGTTGCAAGACAGTGTCACACAGATAGGCAGGAAAGGGGATCTCGATGCTCCGCTTTCTTCCAGCTCCCGCTCAACACAGCATCCGATTTCTTCCAGCTCTTGCTCAACCGCCATCTCCTCAGCCCGGCGGCGCTTTACCCTCCCGTGGCATGAATCCCGACTGCTCGAGCTCGCGATCCGCCCGCATCCAGCCCGCATCACGGCAGTCCCCGCCGAGCTATGAACTGGCCGACTGGTGTCGCTCGATTTCCATGTCATGGCCTCCTCCTCTCCCTCTTCTGCCCGCCGCCGTCTACCATGCTTCGCTCCATCCCTGTCCGGCGGAGCCTCCAATCTTGGTCCGTCCTCCCGTGCTTCACGGAGGAGCGCCCTCTGGTCTCTGATTTCCTTCCTTCCTTCCTGACAATTACACATCTTGTACCAAGCTTTGCGGCTTGTTTTCCTCGGAGGCAACTTGCTGATTCCACCAAACTTTCGCATATAAATCAGCTCGTCTTCTAGTCTTAATTGAGCAAGGTGGTATTATTTTTGTCACAAAATATCCAGCTTGTCATGTAGGTTTTGGACGGAACGGACTTCGTGATAACGAATTTGTAAGTCTTGGCCCACCAACGCAGGCACATGGCCCAGGTGCGAGCGGATAGTTTTGGATCCCTCGCGAGCTACGCTTGCCTGACGACGCGCGCTTTCGTGCCGCTTGGACCGACGGGTTCCTCTCCCGAAACGTTATAAACTGAATCGGTACTGGAGCAACTATGTGTATTATGTGTATAGGAAAATTGCCTGCGCGTTGCAACGGAAGAGATGTAGTGTCATCTCCCTTTTTTCCGGTGTGTGTGCAAATAATACTATCTCATCCATATGAGGTATACATAATAAAGTTTCATACCGCGTGTTAGCATAATGTTGAATTGCAGGTGGCCAAGTGATGACCCTCCTCCCCCCCACCCACCTTGACAAGGAAAACTCCCTCGTCTTACCTACTCGGCTGCTCCCCTCACCTCTACTGTGATGCATCCAAAATTCTGAAAAAATAAGTGGTGGACATGATAGTCCAAACTGGAAGCTTGCCTTGAACATAACGTTGGAACGGACTGAGTTTTCCTTTTTCGTTCGCTTTCCTACAATCCTTCGATTTGGATCTTTCAAAAAAAACCTTACATGTCATGAGCAGGGACCGGTAGGCGTTGCCTTGCCGGTCGCACATGTCATAGTCTTAAACAAGCGGATGACTGAATGAGTGCGGCGCTCCACGGTGGCGCGGGGAAGGATACATAGGAGTCATCGGCAACGAAGATCGTGCGGCCAATAATGTCCAGCGGTCGCTCGGCTTTAGCGTGTGGATATTCAGCTGGATGAAGTCGTGGACTTCTGCAGGTATAGACATAGGGCTAGGCTCTGTGCGTTTAGAAGACCGAGTGTATATACATATGTGTGAGCGTCTGCATGTATACTATGTTTCGGAAAAAAAGATTACGGTAGGCAAAACAGTTGTCTCACGGAGCCAACTTGTTGTTCCGATCCTTGAGACGACCTGCAACACACAAGAAAGCTCATAGATAGCTTGCATCGGTTTAAATTGGTCCTGGCTAGTTAGTATTCGCCGGAACAGATGACACCCGGAATCGATATGGCCGAAACAGACCATGCCCGAAATTATTCTGGTTTGCCAAAGGCACATAACATGCCTCGTCTTTCTTTCTGTTCTTTTTGTTCACGGCGGTGTGTTTACAGCACAAGGGTACACATATTTAAATAGCACAAACGATACCTAGAGCAATAGTTCTCGGTGACTAAACTGGGTCCACGTCGAACACGTAGGCGCAGGAGACAGTATCACGTGAGAAAAATAACAGTTTCTCTGATCCGATCTCCTTTCCAGTTTCGTGGCCCATCTTTTTCAGGCCCACTTAGTTGGACTGACGAATCAATCCAATGACAGAAATTTTAGATGGGCCGAGCATGAGGAGCTGAAGGAGCGAGGTAAGATATTGCGGCACGGACGAGAAGAAACGCAGCGCGGACGTTTCGAACCGTTTTTTGATTTTTGACTTGCCGGTGGCAGGACATGTAATTAGAACGAAAATTAGGGGTAACAAAAGACGGACCAACAAGAAACCTTATTTTCTTTATTATTAGGTATAGATATAGATTATGCGATTTGGTGTGAGGGTAAAACGGTCCAACAAAAAGTTGGACGAAAATTTTGGCAGAAACCTTAACCCCTTTATTATTAGGTATATAGATAAAGACAATTCATATATATTACAATAATTTTTTCATTTAGCCACGTATAACCCCCGATACAATCATCCAAGCTCAACCTATATGGTCATAATATGTCAGAGAATTCACATCCTCCTTCCACCAGTTCCCGACTCCCTTTGGCAGTTGAAGTAGACGGCGGCGACCGGCGAGCCGAGGTTGTACAGCTCGGCAAAGTCGCGGGTGCTGAAATTCTGCCGCCAGCCCGGAGCGTAGACGGCTCGACGGCCGAGCTGCCGGAAGAGCGGAAACACCAGCCGGTGGATCCCGAGCACCGGCCGAGGCTCTCGTAGCACACAACCTCAGTCCCTATTTATCCACACAATAAATTTTGATCAGATTACGACCCTAAGCCTAAGCGATGTCTAATTTCATATGTTGACCACCAAACATAAGATTAATCTCGTCGCGTACCAAAAGATACGCCTGTCGTCGCCGGGATGTCGGTGACCAGCCTGTAGTAGTAGATGACAGTAATTTGAGTCAGCCTGCATATTCTTAGTAGAACAAATGATATGAAGTGAAGTTAACAATTAAGTTTGTAGAGGACATCACAAACTATGTAGACACTTTAGTTAGTTACAGGTGGTGACACGGACTAATGAGAGAAGAAAACCTGAAGACTCTGGTGCCATCTGGGGTGTTACGACTTGTTTAAGCTACTGTATTAAATGTATTTGTTGCGTACGAAAAGTAAGTTATTTTTTCGAACATGCAAAAGCTTTGTAAAATGGGGATAAAACCACCAAAAATCAGCAGTCCTGGTATTTACACAACGCTTGTCAAGTAGCCCAAAATAGGTATATTAAGAGGGGTTGTAAAAAGGGATTGGAATACAAGAGGAATGCAAATTTGGCTCCTCATATATAAGCGCGAACAAGCATTCAGGTGATGGCATTCGTTAAATTGCTGAATATGTTTCTTGCCGAATCTTAACTTTTCTCTACTAGCCCACAAATTTCAGTTTAGAAAATGCAAAGTGAATAAAGCATGAAAACCCAGGAATTGAATCTAGTTAAAACTTCTAATTTGAGAAACCATGTCACATGGATCCATTGTTATATCAGTTATTGTTGCCCAAAAAATGTATCGACAAAACTTAAAGCAGTTTGAGATATCCATTAACATGTTGAACCACATGTTAATGACTCAAATTTCATTAACATCTGTAGTTTCTTCCACTTGTAGTCCGTTTTCTGGTCACACTCTTTTGTTGATCATGTGTAACCTCAAGTGTGTTATGGCACCACTAAGTACATGAGTAATAGTTTATTCAAACAATTTTATTTCAATTTGTTCTTGATGTTTTTTTTTTGGCAAAAGGCAATACACATGTGGGGGAGAACTTGCAAAAGGGATAATATCTTATGAAACATGCAAAGTACAAAGATCACATGTAGCCATGTATATGTAGATATATTAGAAACTGAAAACAAAAACTAGGGGCGCCCCCATCCCGCATACTCAAGTCTGCTTAAATTTATGTATGCTAAAGCAGTTTATACAATATCCATGTGTAATTATAGATGACATAGATTTATAATAAGTTAATATTTTTTTCTAATAACAATAATTTATTTCATTGCAATTTTAATTTCCAATCTACCAATTAGAGCATGCAATTTAATTAAATCTGAAATATGTCTATTCTTGTTTTATTAATAGTAGGACATATTTGCATAAAAAGTATATTAATTGATACATCTATATAATTCAACATATCATTTTCCTTACTACATTGCCTTTATTTTACTTACAAGTGCTAGTAAACTTAGCAAAGACTTTCTAGACCTATTTCTGGTATAATTAGTTTTGCTTTGATTTTATATTGCAGATGGGTCTTGTATCACTTTGTCATGTAAGCAATATAGACCCATAACGTTTCAATGTTAGCAAATATATGATTGGATTCTAGTCTCACATAGAAAACAAGATGCCTGCCAAATAGCTAGTGATTAATTTTTCATATCTTGATCTTTGTATAATTATTTATGCATTAGATTATTTTGTTTGAAATTATTTATTTTTATTTCCCTCTTCCAAAATTTTATACACATTTTCTACCAAACTGTGTTGTAATTATAATGCCTATGTAGGTGTTCATCCCATTCAGGGTTGTAGAAAATATATAGAAAAATATAGGTTAATTTGGAAAGCATGTATGTGCGTACCAAGGTAATTTTCAAAAATCCCGAAACTCTTTCGGATATACATGAGCTGCTCATATGATTGGGCATCTAAATGCATTCCCCCGGATCGACTGAACTATATCACATTGTAGCATTGTACACATAAAATATATAGGGACCTGATCTAATATATCTACTACTAGTCATTTAGTCAAAATAATTAAGAAGTTACTATGATTATTTACTTGTCATTTAGCCTTTCTATCCATAAAGTAAACAAGTTGCTCTTGTTATTTGTTTTTGATATGTCTATGATTATTGAAAAAGAGCCATAGCATTTACTTGAGATGAATTGTGCAAGGTTTTATCACCCCCCAGAACACAAGAAAAAAAAAAGCTGTTTAAAGATTTGATCTCAGCTGGGTGTGGGCCGTGTACCCATGTCACCACCACGGCACCACGTGATCGAGAGTGAGCTATGAAAAGGTTAGTAGTATTCAACGCTACAATATAGTTTTTTTTTTCTTTTTTGCTTTGCGGAAAGATGCTATTTGGCCCTGTTCCCCAGCTAACTGTACACAAATATCTGAATTTGGATTGGTAGGGGCATGGGAGGGGATATTTCCAAGCCAGCTAGGAGAGAGATCGATCTTTGTTTGTTGGTGTTGGTGCTCGGCTCTCACCAGTGCAAGTACTCCCTGAGGCTGGGATCGCTCGGGCTGGGAGCATCCGGATCCACCATCACCTGCGCGCACCAAAAGCTTTTCTTGAGGTCGTAGTAATCTAAGAGTATCATGAACTGATCGAGAGGATCATGAGATGCGGTTAGCTGAAGAAGAACCGGCCACCGCCCGCGGCGGCGTACGGGCGGCGCGTGTAAATGGAACTCACCAGCGTGTAGAAGGTGCGCATGTCCGGGCCGCCGACCTCGACGCGCGGCTGGTCGGCGATGGCGGACGGGCGGAGCTCGCAGCCGTTGGCCACGTCCCTGGACGCGTAGCCGACCCGCAGCGGCACCCGCCGCACGAACGGGTCCACCACGTCGCCGATCACCCGCCCCACCACCAGCGGGTCGGCGCGCTGTATGCCCACCATCGTCTCCGATCGCCGGCCGGCTAGATCGATGTGTGTGAGCTTAGCTGAGGGCGTGTGGTTGCAGTTGCAAGATGAAGCTCAAGCTCTTTCTGTCTCCCGTCGCTGTTGCACCACGACGAGCCGGCGTACTTATAGGAGAGGAGATCTCTCGATCGAGTCTCGACCAAGCTAGCTAGCTAGCTAGCTGCTGGATCACGAGCAGCTCTGGCTGCCGAGGTGTACTGAGTGCGTCAGCCTGGCTGTCCTGACCGGTCTGATCCGATGGCTGCTCCGAGTGGGGGGAATCTATCCGTCGGCCGGCCGGCCAAGACGCCGTCCATTTTACTCTCTGTCTGGTGGACTCTCTGGAGGGGGCTACTACTACTACTCGCGCGCGCGCGCGTGCTGGTGGTGATGACGAAGAGAGAAGAGAAGAGACGTGTTTGGGAAAGGGGGAGTGGGTGGGTCAAATGGCCTATTCCTGTTTGCTAGCTCGTCTAGGAAAGGGGCAAATGCTAGTGCACTTGTACGGGCGGCGCAGGAGAGAGGCCGAGAGCGAATATGCAACAGTCCTCATCACCTCGATGTTTTCTAGGTACGTTTTCCGTCAAGCTAAATTGCTTTGTAGAGTACACAAACACGTTGTCTTAGTGGCAGGGAAACTGCTTCGCCTACACAGGAGAATAATGAATTGTGTCCCTCTTTTGTATGTAATGTGGGTCAAGTTTTTTTTTTCTCGAACGGTATGTCAATAATACCGAAAAAAATTTACCGCTATTTACATAATTTATATAATTTTGATGAATACTGGACGAATTTATAAGATGGTTTCAAAAATCTCCGACATTATTTGGGACATTATTTCCAACATCGCCCACCGGTATTTTTCCCCACCGAGAAAAAAAACCCTGATATGGGTTCGATTTCTTTACCCCCTTAAAAATACAATTAATTCCACTTTCAAGTTCCAACTAGTTTTTTGTTGCAATGTGTGTGTGACAAGTTGATCGACACAACATTAATTTTCTTACAACATATCAAATCTGATTTAGCTATAGGAAACGCATGATTTTTGGTAATTCAACAATGAGCTAAGTTTAGTTTTGTTCCATTACCTGAAAAATACACAAACCTCAACCTTAACTCCTTAAACATGACATATTTTCCCCTCGTACTTCAAAAAGAAATTTTATGGATGAATTCGTGTTGGTTTAGCACAATACTTGTACACAAATTCAAAAAAATATCAAAATGTAGGAAAGTTGTCCATTTTGAATCCTAATTAACTTTTATAAAACTAAATATCACACATATTAAACTATTAGTATATCACAAATATATTTATTAAGGAAAACAAAACTATAAGGAAATAAAATAAAATATTTCAATAAGTTGAGAAAGTAGTTAGGCCCATCCAACAGTGAAAAAAGTACTATGGAAAATCAGGAATTAGTAAATCTCAGAGATAACTTATGAACCATAATTAAAACTAAACATGTTTCCTTTTTTTTCACGAATGTTCTTGGATTTGTTCTTTCTTTCTATCTTCCGATTTTAGGATTTCCCTATATTTTATCTTCAAATTAATGATTTTCAAATAAAATTAATTTTCATATAAAGTTCTTTTTAAGTATGAATATTCTTTTTTTTGTTCCTCGCCCTCCTCAAAAGGAATTTTATTGATGATTTTATGGTGATTTTGCACAAACCTAGTAGCAATCATAAAACGATAATATCTGACTTACAATTTTAAACATAATCTTAATTTCTGTTTGTGAAAATTTATATCAAATATATCATAATCTCATAAAATAGGGCTCATGCAATATTATGGGCAATAGGATTTTTGAAATAAAATTTCTACATAAGTTCATAAAATATTTAAGGCCATTATATAGAAAAAAACTAGAAGTACATTGAAGAAACAAGGTATTAGAAAATTTTGCCTTTCTACCTTCCATTTCATAGGATTTCAAAATCTTTGACATCAAATTAATGTTTTTAAAATTAGAATATTGTAATTTTCTTTTCACCCTCTTTATTATTTTCTTAAGTTTTTGTTTCCACATTGTTTGCCGATTTTTTGAATTTTTATTAACTTCTTTTTTGTTGACTATGGTTTTATGTGTGTGAATTTCTTTGAGGTAGACAAGGAGGAAAATATGTGCCCTTTCGAAAGCTAAGGTTCAAGCTTGTGTAGAGTTAGAATTTAGCAAGAATAACTAGATCCCACAGTTTGTTGAAGGAGCAAAAATAACTCTCATCTTTAACCTTCACAACAAAACAAACCAAATTCAGACACTAGTTATTGAGATAGCACATCCATGCATGCTTCCAAATCACCTCACTAAGCACACCCATGCTTCAAAACCAACATAATATGTATGTTCCAAATTAGTTTTTTGATGCTTATATATTGTTTCATGTGTAGTGCAAAATTGCATATACCCGATTCAGTTGTCATGACGACGCGACTCGCTTAACATGAAATTTAGCGCATGTACAGTTCGAAGGATTTTCGAATGAACTATTGGGGGGCTGGAGCCCTTGGAAAATTTTGCATGTGCAGGTTGGTTGTTTCATTCTTAGTAGGATTGAAACCTATAGGCTTTAAAAAAAAAATCTTGTAATGATTACTTTGCACTATATTTCGCGGGCAGCAAGTTGTGCATCCATCCACTCAAAAGGTTTCGGAAAGAACCCAGTAATTTTCCTGTAACGCATGCACGGAACTCCTGTTCCTGCACTAAATAATTTACCTAGGTATAACCCGCTGGTGCTGGTGCCCACAGCTTGGCCACCATATGCACGGTCGCCTAGCGCGCAGCGGCTAGCCGGAGACATCTCTTCGCGCCACATCCTTCATGTCATGTGTGAAAAAGAGCGAAAAGAAGTGAGCTCTGTAGCCATAGCCTTTTTTCTCTGTGGTCTCTGTGGGAGACAGTCAATCGATTGGTGCATGGCAGAGCGCGGGGATAGGCGTCACGTCCTTTTTGTCACCCCGGACGTTGCTCTCAGTCCGCATCAGCAACCCCGTCGTTCTGTCGAGTTCCCATTGGCTCCCCGCCAGACTTTTAATCTCCCTCGGATTAATTACCTCTGGTTTAGGCCGCGGTATGCCCTGGATGTCGACACCTCGACAATCGCCACCCATTTACCCGCGGTGAAATATCCGTCGACGTGTCGAACACCCTGCGGCCGGCGGCTCGATTTGTCTGCCGCGATGCGATGGTCTTTCAGTAAGTCTTTTCTTCTTGCGAGGATAGCTTGCGCTGGCTAATGCTCAGGTAAACGTACGTACACTTGCAACTCGCTCACAACCAAGTAAGTAACTGTCACGGCGTCGAGGATCTTCAGTCTTTGTTTTTGTTTTGTTTTGCTTAAAGATATAATTAATTAGTTGCAAGTGTAGTATGTGGTCGTAGCTTGCCATTTTATAGTTTTTCCTATTTCTTAGTAGCTCTTTCAAAGGTTCTAGTGAGAACTTGTGTACTAGTGTTATGATAGAATTATTCTGTGTATTCATAAGCCATGTTTAAATATTGTCTCTCGGTGTCAAAAGAACATTCTCTTTCTATCGAAAAGGATGGTGAGATGTTTTGTTGTCGCAAGGAAATGAAATATGTTGAGAGGAATGTCACCGTCCATCATGGCTCAATCACACATAGAGAAGTAAGGGTTAGCTTTACACAAGAAAAATACCCGCTGTCGAGCAATAAATAAAAGAGAACCATATCTCTTTATCCCGAAATTAGTGCATATAAGCTTCTCCCTTAACTTTAAATGTTATATATCTCGTTGACCAGTGACCTCACAATTGTTTCAAGGATATTGCAGCCAACACAATACATATCGATACAAAAAATAGTTTAGTGAAAGTTGGTAAAAAAAATAGTTTAGTGAAACGATGTTTTTTCTCAAAAAAATAGAGGGAATGGTAAATTCAGAAACAAAAATAGAATAAAGATGGAAATGATCAATGGGAGGTTGGAAATAATAGGTAATCTGAAAAAATAGAAACTGAGAAGAAATGAACATGAAAAAAGAAAAAATAAAAATTGATTTTATTAGGAAAATTGAAATCATTATAAATTCAAAAAATAAGGATTTTATAAATATACATAAACAATCACCATATTTATCGATATTAAAGAACTCTCCTAACAATTTGAGTTATCTAAATTTTTCTTATTTCCAACAAATTGTTTTGTTTTGTTTTTTCTATTTATTTTTTCCATATTGCTATCCATTATTTTTTTCTTTCTGTTTTTTAAAGTTTGAAATTTTCTATGGTGGGATACATTGGAGGCTTTTCTTGTATTAATTCTTTTATTTCTAAAGTTACGTAGTTGAGCTCATTTTACTACTTACAGTGAGACAAGTTGTTTGGGTCAAATCATTGAAGATGACAAACACGACAAGTAAACATGTGTGAAACTCTGATATGTTCATTCTTCACTTCTCTGGAGACAAGTGTCTCATTTTTCCTGAACCTAGATATTTCATACCCGTTCTGTCAGTAAATACCTTGCATTATTGGTTAATAGTCAAAGTTTGTAAAATCGACAAAAAAAATCTGGAAAACAAGATTTCGGGTCCAAAAGTATTTGTTTGACGGGGTGTAGATGTTGACCATTTTTCTACATAGTTATTGAAAGTTGGACTTTACCTAAATCGAGAATGCTGAGTAATTACGGAGGGAGTAGAATGTTTAGATCAAAATTAATACATAGTTAGATTCAAACAAATCTAAAATTTAAGCTTGTGTGTTAAATATGCAATAGACTGCCCATGCCACGAAGCCCTAGACATTTTCATATTGGACATTTTAGACTGCCCATGCTAGGAGGCTCCAAACAACATTGTTTCTACCATTTTCATAGTGGACATGGATGGTGGGTTGTCCCCCCATGATGACTTACTCGAAGCGGAGACCAGCGAGCCCATGATCGTTGTTAGCCAAAACCCTCCTCCCTCCTCCCTCCTCCTGTGATGGATGGATCGATGACGATTTTAACTTAGCTGCCAAGGCATGGCCCGATCGACCGGATTCGGATCGGCCACCAGCACCAGCTTATCGATGACGATGCTAACTTAGCTGCGGGTGCCGTGCATTCATCCCGTATATGAGCGATATGTGCATCTGCGCATGGGGTGGGAGGATGCACGTGGGCGCGCGTGCACCTGCTGTACGTAGGCGCGCAGTTACGCACCGTCGCACATACGGAGTACGTAGTACGCCTGAGCCGGGAATCGGGTGGAGTGGACAAAAAGTACGTACGCGGCGACCACGGTGGCCACGTCGCCGGCAGCAGGACCGTGGTGGTAGTACATACGTGCGACGTTTCGCCGGGCTTGCTTCAATGCAGTTCAGTGCAGTGCATGCACCCTAGACTGTGTAGTACGCAGAAGAATCATTTAAAGTTGGGTTGCAATAGTGGAAGCGTCGCGTCACCAGTCCAGGACGGCTCAGGCCAAAGGCAATGGCTGCTGCGGCCGCGGGTACCAACCGGAGTGGTAGCTCAGCTACAGTAGGCGTAGGCGGAGGCGGAGGCAAGAAGCGACAGCAGTGTGTCCCGTCCCCGTGCGATGATGGCAGATGGGTCGAGGCCGCCCGCATATCTCTGGTGGCAGGTGGCGAGCGAGCAGCAACGGCCAAAATTTGTGGGTGGGGGCAAGGACGAGCGCTTTGTTGGACGTACACCATGCATGGACGCCACCAAGCTTGCCTTGTCCGCACCTGCCCATGAGAGCATCTCCATACCTCTTCACCGGAAGTCCCAGGAACGGTTTTTTTTCATTCGGATGGATAAAACCAGTCACGTTCCCGAACCTCGTTTTCGTCCGGATTTGGCCAGCTCAGGTCCCCGACCCCCGGGGAGCGCTCAGGGACTTCGGACAAAACGAAAGCACGGAAAACGTCGAGAATACTTTCCGTGCGGATGGTGGCCTCGACTTGTCGGCTACAGAGACAAATCGTCTTCCGCGCGCTTCAAAAGCCTGCCGCCGGTCAGACTTCACCGGATGCTCCACGCGCGGCTCCCTCTATTTATCGCGTCTGGCCGCGTTCATCACCGCCATCCCCCTCCTCCCCAGCCATGTCTTCTCTCCCCAATCCACCTCCACCAGCGAGCAATGGTGGGCCACGGCGCGGCGAACAACGGCTTCGGCCGCCGTTCCCTACACCAGTGGGAGGCGGGACTCCTGCACATGGCGAGCTACTCGGCGCCGCCGGACTTCCGCATGCCCAGAGGATGGCGCCTGAGCGCGGGGCGAGTCCCGATCCCGCCGCTTCCGGTGGGAGGCGACGAGCTCGACGCCACTATCGACGCTATGCGGCTCACCCTCACCGACGAGCAGCGCGCGGAGGAGTGGTACCACGCCGACAACTACGACGCCTGGAACGAGTTATTCCGTCTCCGGCACGAACGGAAACTCGCAGCGTACGACGGTCCTCCCCCTCCTCCAGTGCGCAACAATGCCGCCGGCCGCCGCCGCTGGTGGGGTGCATCGGGCCGCACGCTCGCATGTGTGCTCGTGCACATCGAGGCCGACAACTCCCCCTGGGGATGCCGGCGGCGCCGCCGCCCGAAGACGTCGGGAACTCGAGCGACGACGACATGTATTAGTTTATTACTTTTAGTTTATGTTTCCATCAGGACGAATTCAAATATATGTACGAACTTTGACCTATATATGTACGAACTCGCCTATCGTATGTTAAATATTTTTTAATTTCGCTTATGTTTGAATGAATTTCGCCTTGTTTTGTCCGAATTCGCCGTTATTTATCAAAAAAAAAATTATCCATCATGAGCTCGCCGCTGGGAAAATGGGCCTTCCCAGGCCAAAAAGTACATCCATCCGGCGCTAAATAGAGCCAGATTTCGGCCTGGGGCGCCCCAACGGCTGGAGATGCTCTGACCATCAGCAGCAGGCTTCAGCCTTTGTCGGGGGTCGCGTGGGGTGTGTGGGTGGACTCACGGCATCTCCAAAGCGGCGACCAAACCGGACACGTTGGCCCGTTCGGATGGGGCCGTTTGGATGGTAGCGCGGACATGCGAACACGCGGACCTGATCGACGGTTTGTTTGGGTCGCGCGCTGCGCCCAACGCACGAACCTATCACAAAAGTTAGACACAAAAAAATGAAAACAATTAAACTTAAAACATGGTTCATTAAACATATTCCCTATTTTGGGCAAATTTATACATATGCCCTATTTTGGGCAAATTTATACTACAAAAGAAAGCCCTCTATATGGGCTTTAAACTTAAAAAAAAACCTAGCCTAGGGTTTGAGGAGGATGAGGTGGTCGCCGGTGCGCCGCCTAGTCCCTGTGGACCTCGTCATCGTGGGCGTCGATGATGTCCCCGGGCGGCGATGCGTTGTTGTGGCTCGAGCGTACTGGGGACTCCGGCCACGGCGATGTGGTGACCCAGCATACCACTGCATGGTGTAGTATGCAAGTTGTTGACATAACACTAATGAAACACCGTTCCACTAGTATTACATCCCTCAGAGTGGTACAACAGAAACTATGCGGGTCCAATGTATGTCTATAGAATTACAATACAGACTCTTCACAGAAGATCAACATAGCCTCCTACTTTACAATGAGGTAAACTGCAAATAAACTCCAGAAGAACGACTCATAGTCTAACCTATCACGAACTCTATCTAAAGACGTACTTGGTTTACTACAGAACTATAGATCAACTCTATCTATTTAGGTTCTAGGATTAGAGAAATGATTCTCTTCTACTGCTAATCTAGGATTTCTCCATGCTGGATGTGGTATTTGACTCCTCTGGAAGGATCCTGTCTCTTGAACTAGTTGTTGACTCCTCAGTCTTCGAGTTGCACTGTAGATCCTCCTTCGATGCCTCCAAATCTAAGCAGGGGATTTAAAGAGCGATGAGTACGAGCGTACTCAACAAGTTCATTATAGGAAAAAGGTGTTTAATGCACTAGCTACAACCATAGACCATAAAGTCATAGGCAATGCAAGTTTTTTTAAGCATTTCTTCAAAAGGTCGCTTTTATTCTGAAGAACTATGTCCGCCAGCCTTCACGGGGTGTCTAGAACTTCATGGAGTTTATTTCCAGCAGCGTTCGCAGTTCCAAACCTGGAACAGGGAGTGACAAGCCACAATTTGATACACTCTGCAGAGGTGTGTTACTTTACCCATAAGAGATCTTATCCTTGTTGCCAACCGGGCTATAGACTCCGTCCACACTTCCTTGGTGTGAGGCTAGGTATAAGTCATAGCCAATCACTAGGCCTTCCCGTGACCCCGTATACCCACAGTCGAGGGTACTGCTCGGCAATGCCCACCTTTTGGGGCTTAGGATTGACGGAATCCTGCAGGCTGACACGAGACATCGGATACCAAACAAACGGGGAGAGAGATTTACACAGGTTCGGGCCCCTCGATGAGGTAAAACCCTTACTTCCTGCTTGTATGATCTTGATTATCGAGAATATCGGTAAGGCCTTTTCTCCTAGTTTTGCAATGAACCTACTAAGAGCTACCAATCGTCCTGCCAACTACTGCACCTGTTGTAGACTTCTAGGTGGCTCCATATCAAGTACAACTTTAATCTTTAAAGGATTAGCTTCTATCCCTCTTCCTGAAATAAAGTACCCGAGTACTTGGCCTCCTGGCACCCCGAAGAAGCACTTCTTCGAGTTCAGCTTGATTTTGTATCTGTCGAGATTATCAAAAGTTTCCCTTAAATCGTCAATGAGCGTGGTCGCGTTTCTGGTTTGGACGACGATGTCATCAATGTAAACCTCGATATTACGGCCAATCCGCTCTCTGAGGCAATCTTGCATGCACCGCTGATAAGTTGCGTCTGCATTTTTTAATCCGAAGGTCATGACGTTGTAGCAGTAAACACCATGTGGAGTTATGAGTGCAGTTATTCCTGATCTTCTTTCTTGAGCTTGATCTGATTATATCCTGAATAGGCGTCGAGAAAAGAGAGGCGATCGCAGCCTGCCGTAGAGTTAACTATTTGATCGATGTGAGGCAACAGGAAGTGAACCTTCGGGCAATGTTTGTTCAAACTTGTGTAATCGATACACATGCGAAGAGTTGTTGTGTCCTTCTTTGGCACCATGACTGGATTGGCTACCCACTCAGCTTCCTTGAGCTCTCGAATAAAACAAGCTTTTTGGAGCCGATTGACTTCTTCGTCGATAGCTTTTCTTTTTGGTTCTGAGAAACGACGCAACGTCTGCTGCACCGATTTGGCTTTGGGGTCAACATTAAGGGCGTGCTCAGCGAGTTCCCTGGGAATACCTGGTAGTTCGGATGGTTCACATGCAAATATTTCCCAGCGCTCACGGAGGAACTCGATGAGCGCGCTTTCCTATGCGGTGATAAGGTCTGTCGATACATTGACCGTCTTCTTCGGGTCAGAGGGGTGCACTTGATGCGTCTTTAATTCCTTCGTAACATCAAACTCGTCGGGTTTGGTGTTTCGATTATCAGCAGGTGGTTGTGTATGATCGGTGATTGCGTCGATTGCATTGAGTTCCTCCCTGACTCCGAACTTGGAAGCGATCTTCTGAAATTCTCTATCGCAGTTATCAGAACAAGAAAAACTCTCGTGAACGGTTATTGTTGTCCCATTGTTGCCTGGCATCTTTTGCTTCAAATATGCGTAATGAGGAACCGCCATAAATTCCGCGAACGCTGGCCTCCCGGGGATGGCGTGGTACTGTGATTCCCAATCGACTACCTTGAACTCGAGCTTCTCCTTCCTGAAATTGCTAGGTGTGCCGAAGACAACATCCAGTGAAATTTTACCAAGGGGATAAGCGGGTCGTGTTGGGATGGCCCCGTGGAAGCCAGTATCAGATTCTTTTAGCATATCGATCGATAATCTCATTGCTTTCATTGTGCCTGCGAACAAAAGATTTAGACCGCTTCCTCCATCCATGAACACTTTACTCATGTTATATCCTCCAATCTACACTTCAAGGACTAGGGCAGCATGACCGGGGCTAGGAACGGCTATCGGTGGTCTGCTCTGCTAAACATGATGCTCTGGTCGGATCAATCGATGTAATCGAGTACCTCTGCCATAGCTACCTCTGCAAATTTTATCTCTGGTGAAAACTTCTTGGCCTCTCTCTTTGAAAAGCTGGTCTTATGAATCATGTTCACTTGACCTCGAGACGTAGGATAAACTTCGGTCGGTATGTAAATCTCTTCGCCCGGTGTATACTGCTGCGGGTAGCTGTAAGCTACTGCCCTTTTTTCTGCCGAATGAGCTTTTGCCTCTGATTCGGACCTTAACTCGTCACAGAACTTCTGAATGTCGAGGAACTGCCGACAATCTTTGAGTAAATGAGTGGCCTTCTCGACGTTATCCTTCGGGTCAATATAAGAGTGCAAATAACATGGCGCGTCAAGCTGTTCCGTAGCCGATAAATAAGGTGTACAGAGGCGGTTCTTGCTGGATTGCACATTGTCGTATCCCTTCTCGCACTGTCGAAGGCGACTTGTGGCTCGTTCTTCTTCTTCATGGCGTAGATCCCTTCGCCTCTTCTGTTGCTCCTCTCTGCTACAAAAGAGACTTCTGCTTTCGCTGCTTTCTGGGTAAGCCTACTGAGGCTATCAGTGGAACAATGGTTTCTGGAGCCGAAGTCCTTAGGCTTGACGCATTTGAACTGGGAAGTCAGAGAAATCCTTTGGAATCGATGATGAAGTGGACCCCCTCCGAAGGTTGTATCCATATTGCCGCGTAACTCCGAAGAGATCGCACACGAGGCCTCAACGCATGGTGTGTATTCGAAGGAACCACAACCAACCAAATTTCTTGGACTTGAAGGTGTTGGTGAAGTCAACACAAACGCTGCTGATGTGATCGGACCTTCCGATGACGTGCCTTGTACCGACAGGGTTCCCACAGACAGCGCCAATTGTGGAGGGTACTCCTCGGCAATGCCCACCTTTTGGGGCTTAGGGTTGACGGAATCCTGCAGGCTGACACGAGACATCGGATACCAAACAAACGGGGAGAGAGATTTACCTAGGTTCGGGGCCCTCGACGAGGTAAAACCCTTACTTTATGCTTGTCTGATCTTGATTATCAAGAATATCGGGTTACAATGGGGTAGCCGAAGGCTTCGACTATGAACTTGTCGAGAAACTAAGATTCCGTATGACCTAGCTCTAGACTTATGATGGTTATGGCTAAGTTGATTGTGTGTCCCTCGGCAGACCCTCTCCTGGCCCTTATATTGTGAGCCAGGTCTCGAGAGGTCTGTCCGGATGCGACTAGGTTACAAAGAGTTCTATGTCTAAACTTTCCTTGTTCTTCATCTTCTTGCCTTGTTAACCAAGTATATTTCTTCGGAACCGACCTGGCGGCCCACCTTGGCCAATGGATGATCTTCATGGGCCCCTGGTTGGGTTGTAAGAGGTAGCACAATACAAGTTACCCGAAGGGTAATGCCCACATCACCCACCCTTTTGTAATCCACTGGTCTCGACTAACTCATACGATCAATCCCTGGGTCAGCCCGTTACAATCCATCATAGTTACATCCTGTAGTAGCAGCAATGGGCTTTGTCCCCCAGGGCTTCCTTCCTGCCTAAGCATGTACATGCTGGCCACATGCAGTTGTACCCGTTCGTATGCGAGAGGAAAAAGAACAGCTGACTACTCCATCCCACTCCAGATCTTATGGTAAACACGGGTATTATGGCACCAGAATCACTGAACGACATTTGTTGTTAATCCTATGTGAATATAAACCCATTGCAATGGAACCTCCACCGCACTCATACCATGGTTCCATTGCCCACCACATAGTCATATTCATAGTTATAAAAATAATATTTTGCTTTCGATACAAGAGTGATAATATAGTTCTTTGCAAGTAATTTGGTAAAAATACTCAAAATGGCATGAGCAAGCGATGAACTTGCCTTTCTTGACTGCAAGATTATGCACTCAAGGACTTCGATACGGGATAACTCCAAATTCTGAAATAGCATTATCGTCCGGTAAGGATAATGTTCAAAAGATTGGCAAATATGTTGTAATGCATAAGTATGAGATGCAATCACTCTAAGCTTGACCTAACCCCGATGATTTAGGATTAGTGAGTTGGAATGATTGGCAAACAAGGTTCTTATTAGGGTTTGGTTGTCTTAGTATCATAAACAAGTGGTATAATGCCTCATAACAATTATACACATCAAGGAATAGTACTTGCATAATAAGTAAAGAACAGTTGTCAATTTTAAGTCTTATAGTGCATGGTTGATAATTACTTATAATATGCTTCAAAAGAATAACTTTTGAAGAACATGTTAATTAATAAAGAACAAGTATAATAACTAGGGTTGTGGAGTTCTATGGTTTACTATGGTTTCAAATTAGTTTCCTAATTAAGTATTATGGATCACAACAAAGTTGGATTGAGTTCCTAGTCATGTAATGGTTGTCTGGTTTGGTTAAACAAGAGCATATTAAGCAATTGATTATAATTGGTTGCTACTATGGTTGATTATATCTTACTGGTGATAGATAGCTATGGTCTATAGGTTCTATTAGGCAGGTTTAATGATTACTCTTTATTTACTTCAAAAGAATAACTTTTGAAGAACATATTACTTAAGTAATAAGAAGCATTTCAACTAAACGGAACATGAAGACATTTATATCCCTTATGAAGAGAACTATAGCCCACAAACACACACTTCTTCGATCGAAAATCAAGCTTGTGATTGTTATAAGGTTGAAGGTGAGGCCAGCAACCGCACCCAAAGACCTTAAAGAAGGTGCAGTAAGGTGTTTCATGTAAAAGTTTCTGAAGAGGAGTCTTCATATCAATGGTGCGACTAGGAAGCATGTTAATAAGAAAACAAGTTGTAGCAAAAGCATCATTCCAATAGCATGGGGGTACAGATGCATGTGCAAGAAGAGTAAGACCGGTTTCAACAATGTGACGGTGCTTACACTCAAGAGTGCCATTTTGTTGGTGGGTGTGAGGACATGACACACGATGTGAGACACCAAGATTATGAAAGAAAGGATGGAGTTTTTCATATTCACCACCCCAATCTGTTTGTACATGAATAATCTTGCGATTTAGGAGGCGTTCAACATGTTTTTGGAATTGGAGAAACACATCATAGACATCAGATTTATGCTTAAGTAAGTAAAGCCAAGTAAAGCGACTGAAAGTATCAACAAAGCTCACATAAAAATGATGTCCACTGACATAAGTTTGGGCAGGGCCCCACACGTCTGAATAAATAATCTCTAGGGGATACTTTGTTACACGAGTAGACAAGGAGAAGGGCAACTGATGACTCTTCCCTTGCTGACAAGCATCACAGACAGACTCAATTTTATTAGACTCGTGTGTAGATGGTAACTCATAACGACAAAGAACATGTTGAACGACTTGTACGGCTGGATGACCTAGGCGACGATGCCACATATCACGCAACACATTGACACTAGAAAGGGCTTGCTTGATGACATGTGCTTTAATCTCATAGAGACCTCCACTACATCGACCTCTAAGGATGGGTTCTCTCGTTTCCAGGTACTTTACAAAAAGATCATGAGGATGAAGTTTAATAAAGACAATGTTATCATGGGAAAGTTTACTCATAGACAATAAATTATGTGTAGCTTTAAGAACATGAAGGACATTATTGAGAGAGAGCTAGAGACCTAGAGGATGGAGTGGATAAAACAACCTGACGAACATTATGAATGTGCATACCTAATCCATTAGCTGTGTGAACCTGGTCGGTGCAATGATAAGGCTCGCGCAAGGTGAGCTTGTCCAGCTCACGCGTGATGTGATGCGTCGCGCCAGAATCTGCGTACCACGCCAGGTCTACAGACTGAGAACCCTGAGGACCATGAGAAGCTGGCATCACCATGGAAATTTGCTTCTCCGTATTACTGCCATCATTGCCAACACCCATAAAATTGCGATTGAAACGCTTGTAGCACGTGGAAGTTGTATGGCGTGGAATCCCACACAACTGGCAGACAACCGGTCCACGTCCACTTTTGGACTTGGGCGTGATAGAGGTGGCTGGTGCCTTGGCCGATGGTGAGAAGGGCGGGGCCGGGGGCCGTGGTCCACCGCGAGGAACCCCAACAGCGGCAACAGGCCAGTGCAGCAGGCGCAGCCACATGTGCAGCGGGATAATGTGAGGAACCGCTGGTGCATCACTGATACGTCTCAAACGTATCTATAATTTCTTATGTTCCATGCTACTTTATTGATGATACTCACATGTTTTATACACACTTTATGTCATATTTATGCATTTTCCGGCACTAACCTATTGACAAGATGCCGAAGAGCCGATTCTTTGTTCTGCTTGTTTTTGGTTTCAGAAATCCTACAAAGGAAATATTCTCGGAATTGAACGAAATCAACGCCCAGGGTCTTATTTTTCCACGAAGCTTCCAGAAGACCGAGGGAGTTACGAAGTGGGGCGACGAGACGCCGCCACGCCAGGGCCGCGCGGCCAAGGGTGGGGCCGCGCCGCCCTAGTGTGTGGCCCCTCGCGTCGCCCCCTGACCTACCCTTCCGCCTATAAGAAGCCTTCGTCGAGAAAACCCCAGTGCCGAGAGCCACGATACGGAAAACCTTCCAGAGACGCCGCCACCGCCAATCCCATCTCGGGGGATTCAGGAGATCGCCTCCGGCACCCTGCCGGAGAGGGGAATCATCTCCCGGAGGACTCTTCATCGCCATGATCGCCTCCGGAGTGATGTGTGAGTAGTTCACCCCTGGACTATGGGTCCATAGCAGTAGCTAGATGGTTGTCTTCTCCTCATTGTGCTATCATTATTCGATCCTGTGAGCTGCCTAACATGATCAAGATCATCTATTTGTAATGCTACATGTTGCGTTTGTTGGGATCCGATGAATATGGAATACTATGTTATGTTGATTATCAATCTATCATCTATGTGTTGTTTATGATCTTGCATGCTCTCCGTTGCTAGTAGAGGCTCGGCCAAGTTGATACTTGTAACTCCAAGAGGGAGTATTTATGCTCGATAGTGGGTTCATGCCTCTATTTAATGCAGGGAGTGACAGCAACCCCTAAGGTTGTGGATGTGCTGTTGCCACTAGGGATAAAACATCAATGCTTTGTCTAAGGATATTTGTGTTGATTACATTGTAGGGATTCGTTGCATAGAAAACAAAAAAATTCCTACCGCGAGAACGCAATCCAAGCCAAGATGCAATCTAGAAGATGGGAGCAACGAGGAGATGAACGAGACTCACCCTTGAAGATTTCCAAAGCCTACAAGATGAGGCTCTTGTTGCTGCGGTAGACGATCACTTGCCGCTTGCAAAAGCGCGTAGAAGATCTTGACGGTGCCACAATCGGGCAGCACCTCCGTACTCGGTCACACGTTCGGTGTTGATGAAGACGACATCCTTCTCCCCGTTCCAGTGGGCAGCGGAAGTAGTAGCTCCTCCTTGAATCCAACAGCACGACGGTGTGGTGGCGGTGGCGATGGAGATCTCCGGCGGAGCTTCGCTAAGCGTTGCGGGAGAGGTGGAGGAGAGGGGGCGGCTAGGGTTTGGGAGAGGGGGAGGTGGCCGGCCACTATGAGGGGTGCGGCCACAATGGCTTTTGTGTGGCCGGCCCCCTCCCCTTGCTCCTCATTATATAGGTGGAACCCCCAAGTGTTGGACTACAAGTCTTCGAATAAGACCCCAACCCAAAACCTTCCATGTGTAGGGAAACCTACCCAAGGTGGGACTCCCACCTCAAGTGGGATTCCCACCCTTCCATGAGGGGGGGGGTGGCCGGCACCCTTGGTGGAGTCTACCTTGGACTCCACCCCTCTAGGGTTGGCCGGCCATGGGAGGTGGAGTCCCTCCAGGACTCCTCCTTCCTTAGTGATTTCTTCCGGACTTTTCTAGAACCTTCTAGAACCTTCCATAAAATCTCCGGATCATTTTCAAACTTATAAAATGACTTCCTATATATGAATCTTATTCTCCGGACCATTCCGGAACTCCTCGTGATGTCCGGGATCCCATCCGAGACTTCGAACAATACTTCGAACTCCATTCCATATTCAAGTTCTACTATTACAACATCAAACCTTAAGTGTGTCACCCTACGGTTCACGAACTATGTGGACATGGGTGAGAACTCTCTCCGACCAACAACCAATAGCGGGATCTGGAGATCCATATGAAGGAGATATGCCCTAGAGGCAATAATAAAGTGGTTATTATTTATATCTTTATGTTTATGATAAATGTTTATATATCATGCTATAATTGTATTAACAGAAACATTAGTACATGTGTGATATGTAGACAAACAAGAAGTCCCTAGTATGCCTCTTAAACTAGCTTGTTGATTAATGGATGATTAGTTTCATAATCATGAACATTGGATGTTATTAATAACAAGGTTATATCATTGTAAGAATGATGTAATGGACACACCCAATTAAGCGTAGCATAAGATCTCGTCATTAAGTTATTTGCTATAAGCTTTCGATACATAGTTACCTAGTCCTTATGACCATGAGATCATGTAAATCACTTATACCGGAAAGGTACTTTGATTACACCAAACGCCACTGCGTAAATGGGTGGTTATAAAGGTGAGATTAAGTATCCGGAAAGTATGAGTTGAGGCATATGGATCAACAGTGGGATTTGTCCATCCCGATGACGGATAGATATTCTCTGGGCCCTCTCGGTGGAATGTCGTCTAATGTCTTGCAAGCATATGAATAAGTTCATAAGAGACCACATACCACGGTACGAGTAAAGAGTACTTGTCAGGAGACGAGGTTGAACAAGGTATAGAGTGATACCGAAGATCAAACCTCGGACAAGTAAAATATCGCGTGACAAAGGGAATTGGTATTGTATGTGAATGGTTCATTCGATCACTAAAGTCATCGTTTATGTGGGAGCCATTATGGATCTCCAGATCCCGCTATTGGTTATTGGT